>NC_045150.1:17608792-17969893 GCF_008831285.2 Nymphaea colorata
CTCAATACTAAATCTTTTGAATGAGATTGTAATTCCCTAAGTTTCTTGGCACCTTTCCTTGTGTTGCTGAAATTTTTTCTTTAAAGATGGCTTTAAAAACCCTCATTGTTTCCTGCAACAATAATTTGCATGACAATTATTTATAAGATGCAATTTGACCAATTAATTCTGACCAATGGTTATAATATCAATATATCACGTTTGCATCAAATTTTTTTTGTAATTACAATATACCGACAGGAAGTACATCGATAATTACAAAATACATTAAAAAAATTGATCGACACTAAGACATTAACCTCACAGACAAACATATTGAAGAAAATGCGACAATAAGATAATATAAAGCAGCATACCCTTGCTGCATTTTCTCTTGCAACATTTCATATGCTGGTCTCGTGCCATGACTTGATAACAATTTATGAATGTAGTAAAGGGTGATTAGAACTCCAAAATATCCTTCAACTTCTCCATACTTTGCCTGTGGAAGATTTGCAGGAGGAGATTGACGAAATTTGTCCCTTGAATTAAGCAACGCACAAGGGCTAAACTGCCAGCAATGATAGAGTTTAAATCATGTTAATCGGCAAAATAATTATGTTGTGCCATCAGAGAGCAATTCCTTTCTAGAAAGATGAAACATATAAGCCAAGAAACAGTATTGTCACGACAGGGAAACAAGATATGGTTGGTTGATTTTACTAACTTGACATGGCTTCAATGAACACATGTAGTAGTCAACGACTACTTAAGCGGAAATAGGTCAAGAGATACTAAGACACTTCATTTTTCTTTTCATAGAAGATATAAAATTAAATGAATAATTCTGTGGAGATAATTTTACACAGGCATCTACCTGTCAAGTACATAGATATGGCCATTTCCATCCTTTTCACACAGGCATATCAGTTTATCTATTATCTAGTAATGCAATTCTTCTCTATCTATGTTCTAGTTCCCCCCACCCCCACCAGTGCAGTTACTATTGCAATTTAATTGATTCTCCTTTACACAAGTGGATTTCATTTAGTGTTCATTACATAGATAAGCTTTTAAAGGTCTTAACTGGTCATTTCCTATATTTTACCTATATGTGCATAGCTAGTCCAATTTTCAGACATCAGGGCCAAAATTTTTGTCATCCTTTCTGATCTAGGTCCACATTAACCTTCAACATTGATGTACATATTGATGGCTAAGTTCTTGAAAGGTTGAACTCTTTCAACTTACTGATTCATGCCCTCTCATTAACCTTTGACATTCAACTACATATTCATTCCAATCTTGGACTCTTGTTATCATCTTTCTGTCTTCGCCCCTCTCTATTCTTTTCTTAATCTGCTGCATATTGATTTATTTTTCTTTCCACATTCCAGTTTTTCTTTTGCTTATTTTCGTCGAAATCTTTCTTCATTTTTTTGTAAAGATTTGGTGGCTACTTCACAAAAATGGCATTGACACAAATCTCAAGAATACCATGTTAATCAAGTTAAAACAAATTCATAACATGTGATAACTAAAAGTGCTTACTCTGGCATTGAGTGTAGTTTATTGAAACTTGAAAGTCAAAGCATTTTCAAACAAATCATATTGAATTTTTTGTATTTACAAAAAAGTGTTACAAATTGTTGCTCATGAGTATTTGAAGACCAAGCTCTACTCTACATGTTTCAGAACAATGTAGAACTTGAGGATGTGCATAAGCCTGGGCCAATAATGAGTCGGGCCCAGGCCGAACCGACATCCAAAACCCAGGCCCAGGCCCAGCCCGACTCTGAAAACCTGAGCCCGGTCCGATTAAATTTAAAAATATATTTTTAAATAAAAATGTATAAATATAATTAATCATAATAAAATATGATAAATATATATATAAATTAATAAAAATTTTAAAAAATCATTATCGGGCCCACCCGGGCTTATCGGCCCACCCCGGGTTCCTTTTTTCCGGGCCCGAGTCCGGCCAGGTACCAGGTACCCGGCGGTGGCCCGGCCCGGTGCCCAAGCTTAGATGTGCATTCAATTAAATAAGGGGCATCTTTGTCCATTCACCTACAGAAATTAGAATTGGTAATATTATTACTTTCATCTGCTTAATGTGCATCCTATAATCCTATTGTTCTTCTTGTTTCTAGTGACGTATTTTAGTCTACGTACTAGCAATTTAGTAGTGTTTCTCCACCAAAAAGCTTTTTGGAGGTCATAGCTGGTTGTGTCCAACTTTCTCACCTTGATTTTAGTGCAGCAGCAGATAGCGTCTGAATTCTACCCCATCCAACAAACACATAACAAAATATTTGCATGCATAACAAAAACAGCAATCATTTAGCAGAAAGCACATGGAAAAATTGGCTAGTGTAAAACAGACATACTGTCGAAAGGTCTCTATGTTGCAGCACCCCAAGTGCACAAAGTCTAGAGACAAGTGGTTGTATAGCTTCCAGAAGCAAGTTATTTATTCTAACTGCATCATTGCTCATAGCAACCTGATAAAAAACCCAGCCAGAAATAGTATAAAAGATGGAGAAACCCTGTAATTAAGAGATAATGAATGGTTGGAGAAAAAAATTATGACTACAAACCTCTATTAGTTCCAATTGTCTGTCATGCATATATTTTTTGACATCATTGTCACTTTCATTCCGGTACTCAAGGACAGAAATCTGAAGGTTATCAATGACATTCTGAACAGTATGCTTTTTTGCTGAAAATTGCAGATAGGTAGTAAAAACAGTAAACTTGACAGGAACAAGGAAGAGGAGGAGAGGTTTGCAATGGTAGAGAAGGAAAATATAGGAGATCTTACAGCCAGGTGTTGCTGTTAATGCTAATATCCTTACTTGGACAGGGACAGCCATCAACTGCAACATGAGCCACACCAAGATTTACATTTTTTACAAAAACTGAATCTTTTACAAATCAGTGGGTCAACTAAGAAGCACCTCACGAACTGCAGTACAGTAAGAATAGTTTCCCATTGCACGATGTGCTTCATCAATCACCAAACATACAAACTCTGTCACTAGGCACCTTCCTGAAAGCAAACTCAGATTACATTCCTGAGAAAGTTATTGACAAAAGAGACAGGAGGTATTATTATGTATTAGTATTAATTGTCATTAGTGATTTTCATTCTAGTATAATAGTGAGATGCAATAGAGTTTCAAGGTTCGGCATTTATGATTCTGCAGAAAAGGATGGGGAAGACTTTGCAGAAAAAGATGGGGAAGACTTATGCAGCAGGTGCATACATACCTAGATATATCAACAAGCAAACAGATGAGAAACAATAAGAGAAGTTGAATTGACAAATGCAGGGATAAGCACAAATTGATGGAGTTCTACACAAACTTTATCCAGACAATAATAACTGAAAACAATCCACAGACAACGAATCTATGCATGTCTGTCTGTATATGAGAGACACATTTCACGATTAACAACAGCTCCAAAAGATGCAGGAGCAGCTATATTTGATTTGGGCTTATGAGCACCATATTTCTTTATAGCCTGACATTTCAACCATCTGTCAAGCTTGAATAAGAGAATAACTTTTCTGCACAATTCTTAAACCTTCCAGTTTAATCCACAAAAACCAATTGAGGACCTCAGAAGGATAAGTATATATGTTGCATAAATAGGTAGACATAGTAGTTCATATTTTGGCAATAGATGCACACCAAAAGCTGTCTTTGGTAGGTTCATCTCTTTTGGCCATCACCACCTTATGTCCTTTGAAAGGTCAACCAAAGAGACTTCTGGTGTTGAATAGTATCATTTTTTCTTATTAACATGTCCTTTGGTTTTTTTTTTTTTTGGGTATGTAATTCTGATTGAGAATATTTATCCAACGAACTTACCTGAATGCCTATGCTATACCTAACATATGAAGGTTTATGGAATTATAATTGAGAATATTTATGCAACAAAATGACTTGAATGCTATAGCAATTCATGAGCTTAGCAAACATGTGCACACATGGAAGTGAAATGCAGACACAACAAGAAACAATGTCACATGGATCGAATATGTCACCACACCTGACCCAACTTAGGTATGCAGGTAGAGGTGCAGTATTGGGTGTGGCTATTTGTATTTGCAATTCTATGTATTTGAGACTGTATTTCAACAACTTATATTGCCAGAGACTGTATCTAGGATAGGATATGGGACAATGATCAACCATGATATGTATGAAGTAGGTGTCACAAATATTGTGTTTTTAAAGAAAAAAATCAGGTGAAAAACATAAAAAGGCATGCCTTTTTGGAAAAGACACCAAAAAATAAAAAAAATGCGAAAACAGCACATTTTTTCATGTTTTTTTTCCTTGTTTCCTATTACCGCAAATGAAATTATTTTGCATGTGAGCAATTCTTTTAAAAGTTGCAAAGGATGCAAAATTGAAGAAAAGATTGTCAGTTTTTAACCTGCCACTTTAGTTGGCAAAATAGAACATTAGGAGGATTAGGGATTTATGTTTTACTGTTTGGAGCCCCTTTATTCACAGAGAGAGAGGCTCGTTCATAGTTCTCTCCTCCTGCTGCGATGCTGTTCGGGAATTGAAGGAAACATCTCTTAGGTCCAGCGAGTCGACAGAAATTTGGAAATTACTCTGCACCTTCGGGAACTACAAGTGAGGTATAGTATAAACTATAAACTATAAAGAATAAATGCACAAGATAGCACTATTCCATTTCTGTAACATGTTCTATTTTTGAGAATCTGACGAGCATTCTGCTTTTAAGATGAATTTTTTGATCTCTTATTATATTATTTTTTTAACTTTCAGGATTTTTAATTTTTTTACTTCTTTTACAAAATTGAGGAGATTTTCTTGAGATTTTCAACTTTGCCAAAAAATACCCGAGAAAACCTCAGTGTTTAAAACCTGAAAGCATATTTGTGACAACGGTATGAAGCATGATAAGGTATTTTGTTTCTTTGACATAACAATACCCTTGATGGAGGCCACTACAAGGATAGAGAAACAAAAGTGATTCCTTCCTACAATTTCTTGGCGTATTACAAGCATGGGCTTTACTGACCCTCACAAATTGGACCAATTAGGTTTTAAACTTTTTAGTTTGTTAGCTGCTTGCTCCTTTTAATTTAGCATTCATATTTCAATTTTTACATACAGACATAGAGAAAAGAAAACCATAAAAACAGCTCTCAGCATGTAACCACCCACCAGATTTAATATCTTTCTCGAGCACTTGAGGAGTAACAAAAAAAACTCTTTTTGTCTCCCAAAAGCTAGATCTTTTCGAAGGGCTCATCTGACCAGTCATGTCAATCGTCCATTCCTGGAATCAGTTTTGTTGTCAATGTTTAAAGTACATCACAGATAAAGGAAAATTATTTGAACTTTATAAACTGAGCATTTTGTAAAATTGCTTCATTTTGTCTCTATTGACAAGGAATAAAAGTAAAGATTAACCAAAAAAGACATACTTGAGGAATTCCAACAATATTATGGCATGCTTCAATCTGTTGCATAACTAGCGGTCGTGATGGAGCAGCAAAAATAATTTTTCCTGCCATCGAATACGTGATGTGATAAAAATCAATCCATTCCACAAAGTTAACAAAAAGGAAAACCTAAATTGATGTTTTGAAAAACATCATGAGGAAAAACAGAAAAATGCATAGGCCAATTACTAATTAACATTTCATCAATGAAAAGAAAAATACAAAGGACTGAAGGCTGAACTGGCAGAAAAGAATAAACCTGAAGAGGACATGTTGGGGGAAGATATAATCAATTAGTTATCATTTTCTTTGTTTGAATTATACTCTAACATGACTATCTGGGAAAACGAAATTTGCAGAATCTAAAAACTTGTAGATTGTAAAACAAGATTTCTCTTGAGTGTCACTTTCCATATAGCAAGCTCCTTTGTGAAGGCGCCTGCTACCTGATTCTTTTCACAACTCACAAGAAACAACACATCACCTGGCATCTTCTATAGTATTTGTTTATGAGATTTTCTTTCTTGAGAAAGAAAATGAAAAGCATTCTTGGGAGTAATATTTATATTACCACGGGTTAGATTGAAATTTAGATAGTTGTACCCACAAATATTTTAATCGACTCATCACCCATGAATAGGCATCATATTTCCACGATTGGATCAGAGCAACTGATAGATTTGAATGTTGCGAACTTCATACTTAAAAAACACACACATACGCACATTAATTTCGCCCGTTTGACGAAAAATAATACATTTGCAAGACCATCTAAAACATACCCAGATGTCAGCAAAAGGAGTTTCTTTCCCTAACGATTTTGATATTAAGAATACCTCTTGGAAACCATCTGAAATAGTTGTACATTACAACCGCAGCAATAAGTGTTTTCCCCAAGCCCGTGGGCAACGCAACCAAGGTATTGGAAAACAATGCCGTCTTGACAATTGAAAACTGATAATCACGAAGTGGCACATTAACTGCGAGAAGAAGTGAATTAAAACCGATGAACAACCAGACGGGGTTTCCAAAATCTGGCGATTCGAATAGAAAGCAGATATCCACCAAATTATTTAACAACTGCCGAAGTCAGCAAAGAAAAAGATACTTACCTGGATAAATCCATGTTTTGGCCGTCTCGGGATCAATACTAACATAGAGATTTTCGCCGTCATCAACAGCCATGGTTGCTCTGCTGCTGGATTCAGGCCCATCCCCGAATTTCTTGCTGCTGCCAACGAAGCCGTCGAGGGTGGATTGACGAGCACCATTGCTCGATTTTGGCCTGTAAAAGAATGGGAATTTTCCGTCGCGAAAATTACCATCCTGGTTCTCGCTCGCAACTGAGCGGACGGGCTCGTCAGCAATGGAAGCCAAAGCTACCCGTTCACAAGCATCGTCAATCTCCTTCACGGCCGCCTCCCAATCAAACTCCTAAAACCGGAGAAAATATAAGTGGCTGTCATCAGAAGGCAAAAAAGGAACAGAAAATCTGTACGCCAACATGGACAAATTAAGGCAGATCACCAATTGCAGATGGAAATATGCACTCTGGTTAATAATTCCATCTACGCGCCCCCTCCCAATCAAACTTCTAAAACAGGAGAAAATATGACATGGGTTGTCATCGGACGGCCAAAAAGAACAGCATGTAGATAGTTCCACATACACTTGCAGATGTTGATAGTCCTCTTTTCTTTCACTTGAAGTAAAGAAGAAGAAGAACCATGAAACACAAACTTTATTCGAAGAGAAACACAACAAAAGCATCGGTTGTTTGATTAGTGTGAGGAGGACAGAGGCCGAAAGAGATTCTGAATAGGACCACTTACATCGTCGCAAGATGACGCCATGGCAGGGGAGAGAGTAAGGGAGAGAGAGGAAAGAGTTTTCCCGCCCTATGGGAGCGGGAGGGTTATCCCGGCAAACACATCCTTTCTTGCGGAAGGACATCACCGATGGATTTGCACTTTACAGAAGGCGCGAAACGAACTTTTCCAGAGTCGAGTCTGGACTCCTGACAGCATTGTCAGTATCGATTCCGTCTCTGTATCGGCCAAAATGAAATTAATTAAAAAGTAAACACATATCCTTTAAATGTCATTTATTAATATATTGGCCATTGCTTGTCGACTTAACCGATCTAATTTAGGCGTAGAATAAAAATTTAGCTTTGAACACAAAATCAGTGTTAATAAAATCGATTCACGAGCCAAATCGATGAGGCTACTGATTAGACCGATTAGCCGATTCATTGTTCAGCTGAATCGGTTGGAGTAGGTAAAAATAGTGAGAGATAAACGATTTTATTTAAAATAACTAGAAATAATAATAATTTTAAAATATTTAAAATTGTTTAAAAATTGAGCAGGGCACTCTCGAATCGGCCAAGTTTGCCCCTAATTCAATTCG
This sequence comes from Nymphaea colorata, assembly GCF_008831285.2. Taxonomy (NCBI): domain Eukaryota; kingdom Viridiplantae; phylum Streptophyta; class Magnoliopsida; order Nymphaeales; family Nymphaeaceae; genus Nymphaea; species Nymphaea colorata. The sequence continues at coordinate 17,616,681 of NC_045150.1, forward strand.
AATCGCTTCAGTGGAGCTGTTTTAGTCATTTATTGGTATTTGGGCTAGATAATTTACGTTGACAGTTTGCAATTATTACTTGCATTCATCCTGAGAATGTACTTTGTTTTCGGGCCTTTGGAAAAGTGTTACCTAATAGGGTTGTCATTAGAAAACAATGTTAAATGATAAAAACAACTTTTAGGGTATATATTTGTGTTCATTTATGGAAAAAAAGTTATTTCATAGTAAGCAATTGTTCTTCTTTAAAAATTTGTTGTTCCATGTGAATAAATTATTGTTATTACTGTACATGAGTAAACCAATGTTACATGTTCTAATAATCAGTTATTGGCTTAGATTTGACATTTGTTTTTCGTCTTCGTTGATGTTAATATGCAAGTCAATGTATTAAAATGTAATTTGTAAATTCTTAAACATTTGTTACTTTCTCCCATTAATCATTTGAACTTTACAAGGAATTTAACTTTTGTTATTGTTGGTTATATGCAACCGCAAATAGTAATTAAATTGATTATAAAAATTGAGAAGCACTCATTCCTCAGTTTCTTTGTTTCATTTTTCAATTGCACAAAAAAAACAATTGGCAGTTTTTTCGTTTATTTTCTAGTGCACGACCAATGGAATGCTTATAGTGTCCCAATTACCTCAGTAATGCTGTCTATTAGTAAGTTATTTTATTATTATATATGAGTAAATCGCTTTTGCATGTTTGGTATTCATTTTTCACTTAAATATGACCTATGTTTTTTTCGTCTAAATTTGTTATTGTTAACATGCAACTGGAGTACAATACAATTTCATGTTATGAAAATATTTATTTTTAAACTTTATACTTGTGAATCATTTTCAACGTTATATGTTAATCAATGATAAGAATTTGTTTACTTACAAAATTAAGTTGGCTATGAATAAAATTGACTATGTTACTACTAAGAGTACATTACATGAAAAGTATTGTTATAGTTTGAACACATTGTTGGTATAAATAAACTATTATTAAATAATATATTTATTTACACAAATAGCTCAACAAGTAACGATGAATATCAATTCTATTCAAACAAGTTTTTCGAGTCAAAGTCGAGCTAAACACGTAACTGCCGAGTCAAACTCGAGTTGCTTCAGTTGAGCTATTCTCGAGCTTGAGCCGAGTCGAAGTCGATGTTTCATTAGTTGAGCCGAATTCGAGCTGACTGGACTTGGACTCAACTCGGCTTGTATTCACCCCTACGAATGAGTTGGCGTGTAAACTTTATGTTGCCACAAAAATCGAAAAATGTGAAGAGTCGGATTAGCAAAAAATTTGAGATTTGCAAATGGTTGTATTAGATATCTATCATATATTTCATTTGCACGTCGGACTCGGATTCAGATTTGATTAGTAATGGGCAACTGGATTGCAAACTCATCACCACATTCTGCATATGTTAATCAGTCAGACTATGTGATATTGTTTACTAGATACAAATTTGGTACGGTATAGATTATCATTGTTGTAGTGTTAGTACCACTGAACAGTCAAAATATGTAAATTAGATAAGGAAATGGTTATAATAGCATGTAAATCACTGTTATTACAATAATATTTTGTCAATATTTTTTTAGTTTTTCCTAAATATATAAATTTGTGTTGTTTATAGGACAATGTGAATAATGAGATTAAGACCAGATGGCTAGTCCAGTGTCTTGTCTAGAAATCTTTCCTGCATGTGTATGATCACCTCATTTCAGAAAGACCAAAATATTAACATCGAAGAAAGTACATGTTGCTTTAAAAAAAAAGAAATGCAATTACAATTGAAGGTGCGAAGGTTAGTGAGGCACTTAGGTTTATACCATTTATTGAAACAATGGAAAAAGATGGAAATAGATAAAATAAAAGAAAAATGGAGAGAAAGGAAAGAAAAAACTATGAAATAGAAAGTATAGAAGGCATAGGTGAAGATAATGAAAAGATAAAAGGAATAACATATATAAAGGTTAGAAGAAAGAGGAAAGAAAATGTTGTCTTGAATGATACAATCAGTTGTAATTATTTCAGTGGAAGAAATCATGGGAGATGCATTTTGGTAGCTTTCTTTTTCAAGAGAGTAAGACAAGCATGTAGAAAGATCTACAATGCTTTGATAACAATGTGAAACACCAACACACTTATGTTTCATTGTCACAGTTTTGAGACAACAAAGACAATTGAAATTAGTTGTAAAATTACAAGTTTTAAATGTCATGGTCATCCACTTATAAGCATAGTGGACTACTTCACACATTGGAGATGCATAGATCTTATTGAGCTATTAAGCAAAGGTGCAGTTTATGCTTTGTTCGAGAGTTTGCAATTTTCTTGAAGATATAACATTTCCAATCAATTAAAGTATCATAGGTACAAGATGAGAAGTTAATCAAAAGCTGTATGTGTTTTTGCACTTTTGAGATATGCAAGGAGAACAATAGAAGGTGATAATACCACATTAATGGCATATTTTCTCAACAAAATAAAATAGAATATAATATTAAAAATTAACATCAATTATCAATGTAACACATTCTAAGTAAATATCATTTTGCTCCATTCCCCATAAAAATTAGAAAAAAAGAATGGCTCCCCCAAATAACTTTTTTGGCTTCTATCCATGTGTTTATATTATGTTTATTAATGATAAAATCATCATAATCACTGATAAAATCAATCTAGCTTGGTCACAAACTTGAACGAGTACTAACATGAATCATAAAACATGGGCTTACAACAACCAGTATGTAGCTCTTAAACATTACAAATACACACTTGCATACCATGGGCTTACAACGACCAGTATGTAGCTCTTAAACAATACACATACACACTTGCATACCTCCCCATTATATGAAATTCCATGAACCCAATATGCACTCGTAGATGATTTATTGGTTGGATGATGATGGCATGAGTAATTTACCGAGAAAAAGGGTTAAAAAAGATGGTAAGAGTTTGCTCTAGCAAACAGAAAGAGCATCCCAATTTGATGCTTCAAGGAGGCATGGGTTTAGGAGCAATGATTCCACATTAATGGTTGGATTAAAATAAATGAGAATAATAAAACCATGCTAAAAAAAAATGACAACGTTTTTGTACAAAGCAGTCAGAGGTTCCTTGTTGTTCAAAGGTTAGGCCTAGGCCTAGGCATGGTTATTGGGCAGAACTGGTCTGGAACAAGTCTGCCTGTTTCAGACCGGTCACTTATTGGGCTGGTCCGCTACCCAACCTGCCCTTTAATTGGCTGGGCCTGCATCATGCTGTCCAAGGCCCGGCTGAGCTGGTTTGCAACTGGCTAAGCAGGCTGGGTTGGGCTAGGCCAGCTTACTATTATGGATCTGGAAGGAAAATGGTTTAATTCCTAAAACACCATGTGCCTCACAATTTCTTTATGGTGAAAACAAATATCTATTTGACATTTATATTGTTTCTATAAGAAATTCTGGATTGTTAAGTTAAGAGGTGATTTGTAAGGAGAGATGATACATATGAGCTAAGATCTTGATGTTGAACTTTGACAATAATATAACGTTAATATAAGAGTTTGAAATAGGCTAGAGTTAAATTTGAAGAATATATAAGAGATCCAAGGGTCTAACTTAACGTAAAGCTCACTTTAAATTCACTGCTTGAGAATTGTGAATTTAAGATCTCCATCTTCAAATCCCATGGAACTGAAATACAAAAATTATAAAACAATATTGTCACTCATGCACTTTTCACATAAGAATTTAAAAATCACAGCGGTAGATCTCAAACATCTACTGAATCCCACTAGATTGGACATGCTTGACAATTATGTGATAGGTGGGAAAGGATGTGAAAATTATTTCAATCAACAATATCAAATAGAAAAGACAGTAGGCATAGCATAACATGTCTTTTATAGAATATGGATGGCTAATAAACAATTTCATTCTCATAATCTTATTCATACTTGTTTGCATCTCAAAATTTTCATTGGTTTTGGAGTGTTCTTAGAAAAATGAGGTTTCGTTTTGAAATAGAGAAGAAATTGACTCGTCCGTCGGTACGAAGATCGACCGTTCCATGCACCTTTACCAAGGGTAATCAACCCAAGGACTATGTTTATCATTGATGCATTTAATATAGGCTTAAACATCCTTTCTATATGCAGTGTAGAAGAATATTGAAGGTTTAATGTTTCAAACTTTTGAATAAGTTCTTGAAGAATTGTTTGAGAATGTGAAACATTTTGAGGAAAACGAGAGTTAATAAATATTTGTAAATATCATTTGGAAGGCTTGGGGAATCATTTTGGGAATCACTTTGGTGTTCTCTTAAGACTTTAATAGGTTTGAAATTTTGCTCTAATTTGGTTACCACTTAGTTAGAGCTCCACCTCATCTTACTTAAGTTCTTTTAGAGATGTGATTGTGCTCATAAATGATATTACGTGATTATGAATGCATGAATGCATTGATCCTATATGATTAAAGATAATGAAGCATATATGATTACAAGAGAATGAAACATTAATATACAACATTCATCTACAAACATTCCTACTATAGCATACATATAAGATTTTTGTTTTGGTAAATATCATATATAAGAAGTAAAAGTTTTTGAAAATGGATTGAGGTTGTAGACCATCAAGCATGAATCTAATATTGGGTCATTACTTGATTTATGGTCTTAGTGAAGTCAGTAAATGAAAATGATCTTGGAGAAAAAAAATGTCCAAAAAGGATGCACAAAATGAGATATTTGATCATAAGAAATAATAGGGAAGAAGAGAGAGAAAGATATCTTGAAAATCACAAGATCAAAGATTTCAAAGAAAGAGCTATATATATATATATAGCTTATGAAAATGAGGTTTGAAGGGAAGATCATTTTAGAAAGAGAGATATAGATTTTAAAATTGAATACACGTATATATATTCATATATACGTATATGAGAGTTTGTAAAATGATAAGTTAAATCATAAAGAGATAATGACAAAAAGAAATAATCATGTGCATGTATACGTATATAACATGTATATACATATATGTCTTCATGAGTATTAAAATCAAGAAATGACTTGAAAATAGCCGTCTTCAATTTTTGATGTAGGCCGGAGGGGAGGTTGGACTCAAGCAAGAGTCTAAGCTAAGTCTCCAAAGCCATATTAGAAACGATTCTTTTGAAAATATTTTGGAAAACATAAACATAAAACATAGTTATTTCATTGGTTGCAAGAGAACATGTTTCTTCCACCGTTGGGTATGGAAGAAACTCAAATCACACGATAGGGTGCTCATTAAGGTTCATAATTGGATGATTAAAAGGAAACTAACGCGAAATGATATGAAAATGCACTTTAACATGTATAAATTCGTGAAGTTCTTCCGGGGTTGGACAAAGCCCAACCTCAAAATTAATCAACACAATAATGAGAGAATCCCAAACCAGACTCTCATTCTCACCGTGCATTCACATATATGTAAGAAAATCAAATAACTATGCATGGTAAAAGAGAGAGAAAATGATTCAACTACGAAATGAAATATTATCTCATCTTCTCATAGCCTCTTGACTCTAAAGTAGAGTTGAGGGCTACCTCATATGGCTATGGGGAAATGAGGAAGAGAGAAAATGAGAGAAGCAAAATATAAATGAAAATCAAGCAACTACGCATGAATAATATATAAGCAGTATTCAAGGAAATAATTAAAACATGATTCAACTATGAAATGAAATATTATCTTATCTTCTCATGTTTCTGGTACACTCCTCTTGGCTCTAAAATAGAGTTGAGAGTTTTCTCTTATGGCCATAGGGAAATAAAAAAAAAGAGGAAAATAGAAGGAAGCAAAAGAACAACAAGAATGTATTCAAGAAATGAGATAACATGACTCAAGCATGGAAATGAAATATCATCTCATATTTTTATGCTCCCGGTGCACTTGAACATAACCTCTTGGCTCTAAAATAGAGTTGATAACTATCTCTTTTGGCTATGGGAAGAGAAAGAAGAGAGGAAAGAAAATAAAAGAGAAATGAGAGGGATAATGATTACGTACCTCTAAATGAGAAAATGACTTAGGGAAAATGAACAAGCATGCTTGAAATAAACTTGAACTCACCTTGAATGAAGCTCTAAAATGATGAAGATGAATCATCCAATGGATCTTTGGTGCTCCCTTGAAGAGTTGTAGCTAGTTCCAAGTTGGAGAGAAATGGAAAGATGAAGAGGGAGAGAGAGAGAGAGATCAAGAGAAACCCTAAGCGTTCAAGTGAGAATACTTTAGGGTTTCTTTCAAGGATCACTCTTGTCCAAGAGAGGGGGAAGTTATTTATAGAGATTTTGTAGCAAAAAAACCAAAATTTGATCTTTTTTTTTTAATTTCATCCTATTTCATCCAAATTTCACATAATTTGGAATTAATTTGAAAAAGAAATGGTTTGAAAATGGGTATGATTCGCCATTAGGCTTATTGTTTTTTTTTAAATGAGTTGGGTCTTTGTCCACCCACGAAGACTAAAATTGCCCTCTAAAAAGGGGTTTTTTGTCAAAAGAAATGGCAAATTGGTCTTGCCCACCAAAAATACTAAAATCGCCCTCTAAAAGGAGATTTTTTGTTAAAAGAAGGGGCAAATGAGTCTTGTCCACCAAAAAGACTAAAATCTCTCTTTAAAAGGAGATTTTTTTGTCAAAAGGAGGGGCAAATAGGTCTTATAAAAAACCAAAATTGCCATCTAAAAAAAGGTTTTTTGTCAAAAGAAGGGGCAAATGGGTCTTACCTATCAAAAAGACTAAAATCGTCCTCTAAAAGGAGGTTTTTTGTCGAAAGGATGGACAAATGATTCTTGTCCACCAAAAAGACTAAAATTATCCTCTAAAAGGAGGTTCTTTGTCAAAAGAAAGGGCAAATGAGTCTAAAATGCTTTATTTGGATTTGAACTTGGGTTTTGGATCTACAAATTAGATTTTGGGCTTGAAAAAATTTGGGGTGATTACAATACTATAAAAAAAAAAACTTTACTCTATGCCTTAAAAATAAGATGTTATTAGACTATCAATCCAAAATACTAAGATCAACAAATGCCAACAAGAAAATAATAACATTAATTTGAAGATTTCATCCATATCGAAGAAATCACCAAGAGTTTCAATAGTTTTACAAGTTGTTATAATCAATAAAGAAATCATTAGACAACAATGCTTCTTCGTTTCACAGTTACTTCAGAAATTACATAAATATAAAACACTATAAATTGAAAAACATTTAACATGATAATCATGCATTGCATGAGCATTTCTCGTCAAAATTTTGGTCATCACTATAAGAACTACAACACATATCAATCTAAGCGTAGTACTATGTTAATACATAAAACAAATTAGATTGAAAAATGAACATCAAACACTTCAAGCAGGTTGTGTTCATCACAATTCCAACTCTATGTGCAAATTAATGTTTCAACATTAGGAGTGATTGAACATTGATAATCATTAAGAATTCTGTCTAATATATTAAATGTCAACTCTGAAACAACGAGATACATAAATTGCTAGTACATCTCGAGTTATCTTGGCTAAAATTTTATATTTGTTTTCAATCACTTTCCACCAAAATAATGTGTTGAAGTTTTCAGTAGGTGCAATTTCTTTCATTAGATCAATCAAATATTTTTTTAGATCTACATGAACCACTACAAAAGATACAGTGTTAATTTTAAACTCATATCTAGCTAAACTTCTATATTTTTAGTTATAATTATGGTAGTAGATGTAATTCCCCTTTCTATATCACTTGCAGCACTATCACCATTCATGTTTTTGTATTCAGCATAGAATTCATGAAGGGTGCTCTCTATGATCTCATATTTGATCATTGCATCTGGTTTATCCAAACTAACAAGCAAAAAACTATAAGAACGACAATTTGAACCTAAGATCCAAACCAAATGCAATTAAAATAAGAATATTATATTTTTGACCTTATATATTTCTTTACTTTCACACAATACTCGCACAAATGTTGCTACGTTGATGCAATTTATTAAAAAACAAGATCAACATTATTTGCTTAGTGGCAGATAATAGATTTGTAGTGTAGAATATCTTAAAAAACTAGCATAAAGGTTGGAAGACATCTTTGAATAACAATGTATCTGTTAACATGGTAAATGTAGAGTCCCATTGAACATGAACATCACAGTTTAAACTTTTTTTTTTATCCAAAGTCAGTACCTTTATACATTGTTTGAAAGCATGTAGTCGTTTTGGTGATCTCATTATCTATTTTAAACTATCGTAAATTTTTGAAATTGTATCATCCATGCTATCTTTAACCATGAGATTTATAATATGTACACTATAATGAATATGAAATCCCTCAATGAAAATAAAATATTTTTTTTTGTATGGTCTTTTTGGGTAAACCTATTCCATTGTCATTTGTTGAACAATTATCAGCAGCAATAAAGAACAACTTCAATTGAATTTTATACTTAGTAGTAATACATTATGATAAAACATTACACACACAACTTGTATTATGTGGTAGAGACACATGTATAAAATTAAGTATATGTGAATGCACTTTGCAAACCATGTCAATATATTGTGGTGTCCGACGTAAGTATATTAACATGATCACATATCAAATGTCAATGAAGCTCGCCAAACATGGTTATTTATAACCCATTGATATTTCATTTTGCATGACGGCAATAAGCCGTGAGGGAGTTCGGCCATAGGATGGTCGGCATCTGACTAGGAGGCAAACACGAGGGGGCGACAATAGATTGACTCAAGTGATGGTTGGCAGCAGCTTTAGCCTTCAGGCAATCAGGGGGGCAATCGGGGAAGGCAACACAGTCGGCAAGTGGTGATGGTAGCGACAGGTTGACTGCAGGCAGCTTGAGGCGAGGGAGATTGGCAGTGAGCTTCCTTTCTTTGAAGACTGAAGAGAGAAAGTGAAGAGTGGTTCAGGTCACTTGAGTGACAAGTCAATACTTGTCTGTCTATTCGACCTAATGGGATGATCGGGTATTGCCTGAAATCGCTACTCGAGCCCGGGCCATTATTTTTTTGGGTCGGGCTCGGTTTGACAAAATGAAACGCCCATCGCCGTGTCGGGCTAGTACTAGGTGCTCTTCGGTGGCACAGCTTGGTGCCTAGGTCTAGTTAGGCCTCCCAAACCTTTATTAACAAAAAATGTGATCAAATACAAAGGAAGACATGAAAAACAAAATCCAAAAATAAAGGAAGGCCGGATAGCCTCACTATTCACCAAAACTAGAACTCCTCGTATTTGGGTTGAGGGGAATGGGTCTTGTTAAAAGACAAACAACCTCCCTATAGGAATTCACATTTAGCATTTTCAAAGAACCCATATAAGGCAAACCCTAACAATTGACCATATTACACAACCGCTATATGCATTTAAGTGGTCCTGCAACAAAAAAAGGGCACCTTAGATATCTGAAAAACAACACAAAAGATTATCGACAAAACATTTAGCCCTCATGCCGAAGTATCTTGATAATATCTAAGCCATGTCCAGTATAAACACTATTTGTACAACAAAATGTCTGCCAACAAAATTTGGCTAGGGATTTGGTGGAATCCTGGGAGACCACCATATGATCTATTATGATTAAAGCTTCCATAATAAGATCTTTAGAGTTCTTGCCAAGTCTTCCAATCGAGACTTCATTGGTCTTGATTGTTCTCATGAAGCTTAAAGTTTCCATACTTTCATATATTCCAAAAAATTATGGGAAGACACAAACCCCAACATTTAGAGACCCACCTATATTTAAACTCATGTCTCCACCACCATGAGATAGCAGCTTTGGCTGAACCCCAGTTTGGAATTTTCGCATTAAAACAAGGTCTGATGATTCTCCAAACCTTTTTTGTTACATAACATGTGATAAATAAATGGTAAATGGATTCTTCTTGAACTGCACATAAATAGCATTTATTTGCAAGATTAATGCCAATCAGCAAGCAAGCTTGAGTCAAGGGTTTACATTTTAAAGCAAAGTTATGGCACCATTTGGTGCTCGGTGTAGATTGATTCTTTCGAATTTGGTTGAAAAAAGGATCTGAGGAACTTTTATTTCTAGTTTTGTTATTGATCAAGGTGGCCTTCAAGTTTGCCATATATTTGTCACCCTGGGGAAAAAACCAGTCATTTTAAATCATCTCTGAGGAAATTCCAATTCACCCCGCCATAGGCTTTTGACAGGTCTAGTTTCATGAGGACAAATGCCCCATTACGATGCTCCACGCATACACAAATTCATGTGCAATAAAAATCTGCTCATGTGCACCGTGCTCCTTGCCTAGTACCAAGATATTTCTCATTCTGTAAACAATCGCCTTGGAGATGAACTTGCATATGTTATTAAAAAATGCTAGCAGTCGAAAAAAAGTCTGTTATATTTGAGGCTCCATAAAAAATTTTAAATTTTTAAAGGGAACTAATATGTAAATGAAAAATTTCCTGAAATATTAATATGAAAATGGAAATTTTTTGTGGGTATGTGTGGCAATTGCCCACAGGGGTGCCCGCACCTGCCTCTGCTCCTCATGCCTAGGCTCTCCGTGGGTAATAATAACCGTGGTGGTACTTGTACATCTATGCTCGGCCTTTCCATCACACATGAAGAAACCATAGTTTAGAGAATTACCTACCTATTGAAGTGGTATTCTGCAGTCTTTCGGTGATTTTCCTGGTATGGTTTGGTGTCTAGCTTAATCAATCTTCGTGCGAGGAGGAAGCTGGCATGCCCCCCCCTAACTTCCAGCGCCTCTTCTGCAGCTTCCAGTTCATCCAAGAGCCATTTCTGCGAGTCAAAGATGGATGATTTGGTATATGTGGGTATGCAGAAGCGGGGGATAGAGTCCCTCAAGTAGTTGACCTTTCCCCTCTAATATGGTACTAGCTGCAAATCGTGAAATCAACATCGTCGAATTGGACCAAAATGGTTGCACAATAGGCATGGAAGGCATATTGGTGGAGTAGTGGACAGGCGTACCTGTGATGTTGGCCCCGGAAACTCAGAAAGATTGTGCAGTCGAGTGCTCGTTTCAATTGGGCGCTTGACCACAGTGGTGGGGTTGCAAGATTCTGCACCCAAGGCATCCACCGACTTCATAGGATGTTCTTGCTCCTCCACTAATGCTTCAAGTCTGTTTGGTCTCAGACTAGCTGTACTCCGAGCTCTCTCACTGCATTAGCATGAATATGTCTTTGCGGCCGGAGTGCTTTCAGTTCTGACTAGCCATAAACCAGTCTTAGCTCCATTAGTTCCTCGTAGTTAGGGGTTAGGGTTGGTCTGTAATTCTTTGTGCAATGGCAGCTTGACTTGCACGACACACAAAATCTCAAACACTCCTCCACAAAATCACAAAATCATTGCATCATTTGCAGAGCAGTGAGGTTGCCTCCCAATCTCCGGGTTGAACTTTTTTGGAAACCACATTATCTATCTCCATCAATCCGAACAATGGCACTTGACAACCATTTGTGTCCCCTCCACCTCCCGTTCGATTGAAGGTGGTGACGACCGCTGAACCCAGCCATAATGTGCGACGAGTCCTCAATCTCTTGCAGGAGAAAACCCTAACAAAGAGGTTCTATCCATGTGTTTGTCTCCTGTTTATTGGTGATACAACCATCATAATCATAAAATCAACGTTAAGCGTAGGCGCTTGTATACCTCATTATACAAAATTCTACAAAGCTAATATGCTCTTATAGATGTTTATACAGCATCACCGGAAAGCGACTGGATATAACCAGCATGTTTCTTCTCTTTCATTTCATTAAACATATAAATTGCAGATTTGGGAATATTTGGGGAGAGTGGAGACATCGAGTAGGAAAGTTTTTGCACATAGCATTTGTCACTATTTTCAAACCCAAGACATACTGTATAGTCAAAGGAACTACATTTACCAATTTGATGAATCATGGCTTTGATGAACACCTTTCAGAGCACATGGTGATTATCAATGGGTATAGGGTTTTGGCTGTCAGATGGGCAGTAACAACTTTAGTTTGTTTGAGCAAATCGAAGAACTTGGTGTAAAATTTGAACCAAGAGGGCACATGTGAAGGGCCTTACGGTTACTCCCATGAGAATTGTGGGTCTGGATTTTTCTTAGAACTAGCCAAGGAAATAAGTAATGAATTGTTTGTAGAGGTTCCATAGACCCAGTTATGCAAAAGCGTAGAAATTAGATATCCTATTCTGGCGAAGCCAACAAAAACAGAGGGCAGATCAGAAAGGCTTGATGAATAAAATACCAAACTGCATATGAAGTACAACATTGTAGCTCAGAAAAGTGAGCAGAAGCGAGTCTTTTTGCAGCATGTAACTGTTCTAGGCTTCTCTATAGAGCTGGTAGTTTTGGACTGTAGGTCATAACCAAAAACACGGTGCTGTACCTGTTTAAGCAATAGGAGCTCAGGTTTTCCTCCCCACATTCCTCGGTGCATGGCCCAATCTCGCCACCACAGAATACTCCTGATAATGGTGCATGAGGAAAGACCTCTAAAAAGGTGGAACTATCAATGGATGGCCTTCCGAAGAACAGTTCGCCACGACCAATACATGCAAAGATAAGCCCACCAAACACCTCCACCCTCTTGCGCTCATGTTCGTCCTGTCTATTCGAGTGGTCCTTCAGTCCTCCATCTTTGAAGCATCTGAACTTCTCCAGAACAGTTCTACGTGACGCCAATGCTGAATCAACATCTGGAGCACAAAATTGGAATAAATCCCCTGTTCTAATGCCACCTCCGTCGACAAAAAGGTACTCATCATCTGCTCTGGAAGCAATGGTAATAATTATCGTATCAGCAATATAGATATCAACTGCCTGCTAAATTGTTAAAGCTTGCATGCCAGCAGAATCTCAATATAAAGGGAACAATGCTAGACAATTCTTCACTCTATATCAAAGCACAATAATTAAGAGTAACCAAGTCACACTTGCAGCTTTTCTAAAGGGACCACTTCCAAATTTTTAATAACAATATTCCCTTTTTCCAGTCCTGGTCAATGTAAATTGCCTCGTCTTCCAATTTTCTCTTCAAGTAGTACTCCACAAGTCCTATTTCCTCTTCTACTTCATTAGTTTCTTTTCTTTTATCTAAATGCAGCTCTCTCTCCCTGTGGGCTTCATGCAAAGATAAAGGCATAACACTTAGGATAGAGGAACAAAACAACACAAAAACAAAAGCACATGCATGCATTCAGGAAGCACTCTTCCTCATCGACAAGAGTTTCAAAGGGCACCATGATGAATGATCAACATATAATTTAGATATGTACGATTGACATATTCCACAGCCATTCTGCAGAAACTCCGTTTACCTTAAGAGTAGCCAAGAGATTAAGAAACTTAGATGAAGCATACACTAATTACATGTGAGTCATTGATGTCAACGCAAGATACTTTCTGTTAAGGTGACTTTTGTCTCAAATTCAACTGAATCTGTATGCTATCCAAACTTTAGACATGGCATTTTAACTTGGATTGCTATATACTTGAATGACGATATCAATTAAATCTCTTGAAAAGAGAAAAAAATTATTAAAAAGAAAAAGATCTTAGTGAAATGAGATAAAATATCAATGAGGAAAACATATTCTAGAATTTACTGCAAATTAATTATTTAGTTCAAAACTCACCCAGTAACTTCATGCAGTGAAATGAATTCAAGCAGCTTCCTTTTCTTAAACGAAAAGGCAGGTTTCCTCCTTTTGAAGACTCTAATGTAGAATGCATTACATGCTTTCTCGTTTCCAACCTACACAATCCTTTTAAACCAAGTGAGACGAAATACAAAAATTGCTTCAGGATTCACTTTCTACTGCCATCAAAGAACACCTCAGTAGAATCCACAACAACGAATGAACATTTAAAGTAATAATTGTATGTTGAAATGCACCGTAGTTCCAAAGAAAAATCAAGAAAAAATATAACAATATTCATTATTCAAGTTGCAAAGAGATGCATAGTTGCATACACGATGTTGCCTACACAATTGTCATGCTTGGCAAAACAATATAAAACAGTAAGCCACATGCATGACTTTCAGTAAAAGATAAAGCTTTTCAAAGATTTGGCAAATTATTGGCATATGGCAATGCAACAAAGTAGAAAATGGATTGGCAATTTATTGGCATATGGCACATGGCATGTCCCAAGAGGGCTATTCCTTGGTTAACAACTTAACATGCAAAGTGGGTCGCTGTGTTGTATTGTCAGAATGAGACCAACCACATTTTTGTGTTCTCAGAGCAGCTCATGAGAAAAGGCAAAGGTCTAGGAACACAAAAGTAAAAGGACTGCGATGTGCATGGATGGAGTCCATGGACCTTTTCAAGTGTGAAGCTTGAACTCAAAAACCTGACCATTACAAGCAAGTATCTTAGAATCAGAAAATCTTATAATTTCTAGAAAATAAAAAGATAGGGAACCACATAAAAGAGCATTTTCCATCCAACATTAAGATGAACACAAAAATGAAAAAAAAGGTTGTTTTGGGATATTGCAAGATGTAGAACGAACCACAAAGAGAGAGAGTGGAGAACGAACACACAATCTACGTGGAAAACCTCAGAAAGAGGTGAAAAACCACGGGGAGGCTCTGACCTAGGGGCTCACCGCAACCCTAGGAGAGAGAAAATTATATTTCACTTAATTCAACACTAAACACAAGTGACAATATAAAGAGGGAGAGAGGAGAAGCCGCCTAGGGTACCGAGCCCACCTCGGTACCCGCGCCCCATAGAACCGGGTCCAGGAATGGATCCGGTTCCCACAGCAACATATTCTAACACTCCCCCTCAAGCTTGGCATACATGTCAAACATGCCAAGCTTGCTAACATTCTTTTCGAATGAAGAAGTACAAAGCCCTTTAGTTAGGACGTCTGCAACTTGATCTTCAGACTTCATATATGGCAGAATCAGCTCCTTTGAGTCAATGCGTTCCCGGATAAAATGACGGTCAATCTCCACATGTTTGGTCCTGTCATGTAGAACTGGATTATTGGCAAGATTAATCGCAGACTTGTTGTCACAGTACATCTTCATTTTATCTCCCAGTTCCACACCAATATCAGTCAAAAGAATCTTCAGCCACAGCATCTCTGTAACCCCCATTGCAACAGCCCTGTACTCAGCCTCAGCACTAGACCTCGAACATACTTCTTGCCTCTTACTTCTCCAAACAACTAGGTTACCTCCAAGAAAGATACAATACCCTGTAGTAGACCTCCTTGTGTCAGTGCAACCTGCCCAATCTGCATCTGAGTAGCCCTCAATAGTAAGTTTGTCTTGTCGAGTATACAGCAGTCCTTTTCCTGGGTCATTCTTTAGATATCCCAACACTCTTTCTGCACTCTTCCAGTGACAATCCGTGGGAGCATGCATAAATTGACTTAGCACATTTACCGCATACGTGATATCAGGGCGAGTTAGAGTAAGATAGATAAGCTTACCTACTAGCCTCTGATATCGCCCTTTTCCTTCCTCATCCAGAATAGTGCCCGTCTTGATACTTATCTTAGTTCCCGACTCTATAGGAGTAAGATAGGGCCTACAACCAAGTTTGCCTGTCTCCTTTAGTAAGTCAAGAGTGTACTTCCTTTGATTCATAACCAGCCCTGTCTCTGATCGAGCAATCTCTATCCCCAGAAAGTATCTCAGCTTACCCAGATCCTTGAGATCGAATTCTTTAGCTAATCTCTCCTTCATCTTTCTGTTTTCTTCTTCATCACTGCCAGTGACAATCATATCATCAACGTAGACAAGGAGAAGACTCACCAGACCATCTCTCTGCTTTATGAATAGGGTATGATCTCCATTTCCTTGCTTGTACCCAGTAGACTTCATAACGATCCTTAGTCTCTCAAACCAAGCTCTAGGCGACTGCTTCAAGCCATACAAAGCTTTCTTGAGGTGACAACATTTTCCCTCTTGAACATACCCGGGAGGCATGCTCATATAGACTTCTTCCTCCAGATGGCCGTTCAAGAACGCATTTTTAACATCAAGCTGGTCCATACGCCACTTCCTGTGCACAGCAAGAGCAAGAATAACCCTCACGGTCTTCAACTTTGCAACAGGGGCAAAGGTCTCAAGATAGTCGATCCCATACTTCTGGCTGAACCCCTTTGCAACCAAACGAGCTTTATATCGATCTACAGTGCCATCAGGTTTGTACTTCACGTTGTAAACCCACTTAGAGCCAACTAAGTGTGTCCCTTTAGGGATATCAACAACTTCCCATGTTTTGTTCTTAGCTAACGCACCCATCTCCTCTGTCATAGCATGTAACCACTTGGGATCATCCTTAGCATCATCCACCGACCTGGGAATAACAACTTTGGATAAGGTTGTGATAAAACATTTGTAATTTGTACTGAGCTTAGCATAAGAAACAAATCTCTGAATAGGGTGAGAAGTACATGACCTGGTGCCTTTGCGCACAGCAATGGGGAGCTCTTCATTCGATGGACTTGGGTCATCCGGGGAGATCACAGGATTGGGATTGGTTCTATCCTCATCACCAACATCTTCCACTGTAGCTTTCTCCTTTCTGACATAAACCTGGCCAAACAAGTGATCCCGGGCAACAATGGGCTGAGCATCCACCGTGACCCCTTCCATATGGCTGCCCTTCTCATTACTGACTGTGACCGTGTCAATCACACTGGGACTAACCTTGTAATCCAAAAACTCCATAAACTGAATTAGCTGATTAGAGGAATACTCTTCCCCTTTGTTCCCAAGACACTCCCCCTGAAGAGGATTCACCGAAAAATACGACTCATGTTCATGAAATGTGACATCCCTCGAAACATACACTTTGGAAGTAGTGGGATCCACACATTTATACCCCTTCTGAGTGGAAGAGTACCCCAAGAAAACTCCTTTAATAGACCGGGGATCAAGTTTTTTGAGAGTAGGGCTATGATTATGCACAAAACAACTGCACCCAAAGACACGAGGAGTAAGAGGCCACGGATTCTGAGTGGGCCACAGGGTAGAATAAGGAGACTGACCATCCAACACCCTAGTAGGCATACGGTTAATGAGATGTGCACTAGTGAGAAGTGCATCACCCCAATACCGCTTCGGGACATGACGTTGGAACATAATGGCCCGGGTAACATTCAATAGATGACGATTTTTACGTTCAGCTATACCATTTTGAGGAGGGGTATAACTACAAGAGGTTTCATGAACAATACCCTTGCCTTTCAAGAATTCATCAAGGGATTGGGAGACATATTCCCTTGCATTATCCGTACGGAAAGCTTGAACAGTAGTATGGAATTGAGTCTCAACAAAGGCAACAAAGTTTTTCACAACTACTGGAACCTCACTACGTTCTCGCAACAAGTACACGAACGTACATCTAGAGTAATCATCAATAAGCGTCAAAAAATAGTGACAACCACCACACGTGGGTACTCCAGAAGGACCCCAAACATCGGAATGAACTAAGGCAAACGGATGAGTGGTTTTATTCAAAGAAATAGGGTACGAAGCCCTGACATGTTTAGCCAATTGACACACTTCACAAGCGAAGGAGTCAATGGAGACAGAAGCAAACAAATGAGGAAACAACTTCTTTATTAACTGGAAGGGGAGATGTCCAAGACGCTCGTGCCATCGCAGAACAGTAGATCTATCGTTCACACCAGACAAGTGACCACTCGTGACAGAAATCAATGCTGAAGCAACTTGTACCGGCAGCCTGTAGAGCCCATCAGTAACCGAACCAATCCCAATCTTCCTCCCCGTCACCAAGTCCTGCAGGGAACAATGATCAGCAGAGAAAATCATATTACAGTTTAATTCTTTAGTAATACTGCTGACAGAGAGTAAGTTCACAGGAATATTTGGAACATGCAGGGCATTGTGGAGACGGTATTTGTTCAACAGGGACAAGCTCCCTTTCCCAGCCACAGAGATAGAAGACCCATCTGCCATAGACACGCATTGCTTGCCAGAGGAAAGTTGATATTCTTGAAAGAGTTTAGAGTCCCCTGTCATGTGGTGAGTGGCTCCACTATCAACAATCCAATCACCAAGAGAAGGTTTACCTTGATCAGTCGAGGCAACGAGAGCTTGGGCTAGCTGAGCCCCTTCAGACGTGGAGGACTCCTCAGGGGTAGTAGATAGACGGCTGATGTACGCCTGTAGCTCCTTGAGTTGAGCAGGGGACAACTTGGACTTTGCACCACTAGAAGAATTGCTCTGACTGGAATCAGACACAGAAGGGCTACGCTTGCCAGAGGGAGGACGACCTCTGACCAGTCTCTTCTCGGGATGAAGATCCCAACAGAAATCCACCGAATGCCCCAACTTGTGGCAATGAGTGCAATGTCGGGCAGGACGCTGCCCAGTCCCTGAGGCACGGCTGACAAAGGCAGAAGGGCCATGACCGGTGTCAAGATGCATCACCTGGCGACGTTGTTCTTCAGACTCAACATGAGCATATCCTTCCTCTATCCCCGGAATCTCATCACCATTAAGAATCTGGCTACGAATAGACTCAAATTCATCCCGCAGGCCTCCCAGAAACAGAAACGTACGGTCCATCCATTCCTTTTCCCAGTAGAGGGAATGATCTGAAACGCACGTCCACTCATCAGTCACATGATAATCTAGCTCCTCCCATTTGGTCTTCAGGGCAGCATAGAAGGCAGCAACAGACAAATCACCCTGTGTCAGAGAGTAAATACTGCGTTTAATCTGATAGGTGCGCAAATGTCTCTTCTTGCGACCATACATCTTTGCAAGCACAGTCCACATATCAAAAGAGGTCGGCTTCCGCAGAATGAGGGGCTGGATATCGGATGACACGGAGCTGATAATCCACACCTTCACTTGGCTGTCCTCCAACGCCCACGTCGCCCATTGAGGATCAGATTTGATGGGCGCAGGTTTGTCGCCAGTGATGTAAGAGAGACGCCCACAGCTAGTAATCCCAATCTCGAGAGCGGCAGACCAAGATAGGTAATTGTCCTTGGTCAGACGGATGGAGGTGACCTGGATCGACACGTTCTCAGTCTTGGAGGCGCTGCCCGTGTCAAGAACGGCATCTTTTTGAGTCCCCATCGCTTCTGCCATCACAAACAAGCACACAGCAACAAGAGGCACAGCAGCGGGAATGAGGCAACGGCGACGGGAAGGAGGCAGCGGCGACGACGGCGGGAATGAGGCAGCGGCAACGGAAAGCAGGCGACGGCGCAACACAGAGGCCACCCACGGTGGCAGAAACAAAGAACGGGCCGAACGGAGGACCGCGGAGGCGCAACAGAGGACGGCGGAACAGAGGACGGCGGCGGCGGAACAAAGGACGGCGGCGGCAGAGCAGGGCGACGTCACAAGGGCAGCAGCGGCGCCGGAACAGAGGACGGCGGCGACGGAACAAAGGACAGCGGCGGCAGAGCAGGGCGACGTCACAAGGGCAGCAGCGGCGCCGGAACTTCAATGGCGTCGGGCGACGAAAAAACTTGACGATCCTCGGAAAAAACGCTTCTCCAACTCCGCTGGCTCTGATACCATGTAGAAACACGAACCACAAAGAGAGAGAGTGGAGAACGAACACACAATCTACGTGGAAAACCTCAGAAAGAGGTGAAAAACCACGGGGAGGCTCTGACCTAGGGGCTCACCGCAACCCTAGGAGAGAGAAAATTATATTTCACTTAATTCAACACTAAACACAAGTGACAATATAAAGAGGGAGAGAGGAGAAGCCGCCTAGGGTACCGAGCCCACCTCGGTACCCGCGCCCCATAGAACCGGGTCCAGGAATGGATCCGGTTCCCACAGCAACATATTCTAACACAAGAAAAGTAAAAAAAAGAATTGAGTAAGAGAAGATCTCAAGCACTACCTAGAAAATACCCCGTCCCCGTGAAGAACGAGCCACTGACATTATACCTACTCAACACGGAACACTGCTAAGACCAGAAACTTTCTGGTTGGCATACCATCATTGACAAGCCTACTGGACACATTCGGCATGCATGTCCCCATCTTACATTTCATGAAACACCTTGAGACCTGATCTTGTCACCAAAAAACAAACAGAGACACACATCCACACAGATACACAAACACACATCCACAGAGAGAGAGAGAGAGAGAAACCGGGAATGGGATCATAAGTTGGGTCTATTGCACTGACCTGGTAAAATCTATAAATTGGGTTGGGAGGCCAGAACTGAGGAATCATGACTGTATTTGAAGCTTATTTCCTCTGGGGGAAAGAACCCCATTATGGGATTAGGGTGTGTGCGTGTGTTTGTTCAGGGTTTCTCTTATAAGAGGTTGCACCAGTTTAGTGGAGGTTAACATATATATATATATATATATATATATATATATAGAGAGAGAGAGAGAGAAGGAGGACTTAAATGATAAACCATGTAGAAACACGAAAAATAGGAAAAGGAATACGATGAACACGATGTAATGTGGAAAAACCCTCAACAAGAGGGAAAAACCACGGATGAGGAGGAACCGGTGCCCACTAGCAACCAGACTCTCTCTCTCTTAAGATTTCATTCACACCCAACAATTAGGGTTACAAAGATATAAGTAGAGTCTCAACAGGCCTAAACAGGAGCACCCACTGGACCGGGTCCAGATCCAAACGCATACATTAAAACATGTCAACACTCTCCCTCAAGTTGGGCATACAGATCAAACATGCCCAACTTGAATACATTTCTCTCAAATGAAGTTGAAGACAATGCTTTGGTCAGAACATCAGCTGTTTGGTCTTCAGATCTCATGTAAGGAAGTACAAGTTCTTTAGCATCAATTCTCTTTCGAATGAAATGTCGGTCAATCTCAACATGCTTTGTTCTATCATGAAGCACAGAGTTGTTGGCTAAGTTGATTGCAGACTTGTTATCGCAATACATCTTCATTGGTTCTTCAACCTTTATACCAATATCAGTCAACAATACTTTCAGCCAAAAAACCTCAGAAACTCCTATAGCAACTGCTCTGTATTTTGCTTTAGCACTGGAACGAAAACAAACATCTTGCCTTTTACTTCTCCACACTATGAGATTCCCACCCAAATATATACAAAAGCCAGAGGTGGACCTCCTAGTGTCAATACAACCTACCCAATCTGCATCTGAATAACCTTCAATCCCAAGAGTGTCTTGCTTGACATACAAAAGACCTTTGTCAGGATTCCTCTTCAAGTAGCACAAGATCCTGTCAACAACCTTCAAGTGGGCATCCGTGGGAGCATACATGAACTGACTCATCACATTCACAACAAAGGTAATATCAAGTCTAGTGAGAGTAAGATAAATCAACTTCCTTACAAGACATTGATATCTTCTTTTGGCCTCTTCATAGAGAGGCTCCCCATCTCTAAGACTTCGCTTATGGCCAGCATCTAGAGGAGTAGAAGCTTGTCTACACCCCAGTTTCCCGGTCTCCTTTAACAAATCTAGAGTGTACTTCCGTTGATTTAGCACGAGGCTAGTCTCAGACCTAGCAATTTCAATGCCAAGAAAATATTTCAACTTACCAAGGTCCTTGAGATCAAACTCGATCGCCAACGGTTTCTTTAACTTAATTATTTCATCTTCATCATCACATGTGACAATCATATCATCAACATATACCAACAAAATAATAACCTTTTACTCATTTCTCTTCACAAAGAGTGTATAATCTCCATTCCCTTGATGGTATCCACATTGTCTCATGACAAGTGTAAGTCATTCAAACCATGCTCGAGGAGATTGCTTGAGCCCATATACAGCTTTCCTTAGCTTGCAACATTTTTCAGGTTCCTCATATCCTGGAGGCATACACAAATATACTTCTTCTTCAAGGTCTCCATTGAGAAAAGCATTCTTGACATCAAGTTGGTACATCTTCCACTCCTTCATCACAGCTAAGGAGATAATGACTCTGACACAGGAGCAAATGCCTCCAAGTAATCAATCCCATATTTCTGACTAAACCCCTTGGCCACAAGAGGAGCTTTGTATCTTCAACACTTCCATCTGGTTTGTACTTGATAGTGCAGAACCACTTAGATCCAACCAAGTGATCCACCTCAGGAATCTTTACAACTTCCCATGTCATGTTCCTTCTCAGGGCTTCCATCTCTTCTTGCATTGCATAAGTCCACTTAGGATCACTCTGAGCCTCAACAACATTCCTGGGAATCATAGCCAAAGTAAGAGAAGATACAAAACATTTGTAGTCCTTGCTCAGAATATGAAACAAAGTTACCAATAGGATGTTGAGTACATGACCTGACACTCTTTCACAGGGCGATGGGAAGCTCTTCACTTGCAGCAACAGTCTGACTCTCTTCTTCAACAGGTTGCTTCTGAGCACGACTTGGGTCATCTAGGGAAGGACTAACTGGATTGAGAGTAGAATTCTCACCACCTGTCATCTCATCTGTACAGACTCTTCGCCTAGAGTAAACTTGCCCAAACAGACGATTGCATTCCTCTTCTGCCCTAGTAGAACACTCTCCATTTTTCTCTTGTTCAAGTACTTCAATAGAAGGACCAACAGATTTACGCTTGTAGTCCAAAAAATCAGTAAACTGAATTTCCTGATTCGGAGAATACTAAGAATACTCTTCCTTTGACATAGAATTCTCTCCCTAAAGAGGATTCCCACCAAAATAGGAAGCACGTTCAAGGAAAGTGACATCTTTGGTAACATAGGCACGACCAATAGAAGGGTCCCGACACTTGTACCCTTTTTGAGTGGGAGAATAACCTAGAAATATGCCCTTAATAGACCTTGGATCAAGTTTTTTAATGTGAGGACTATGATTGTGAATAAAGCAAACACAACCAAAAACTCTGGGTGGAAGAGAGAAAGGTTCAGGACTCCCCGGTAACATAGAGTGAGACGTCTGCCCATTCAACACACGACTAGGCAAACGGTTTATAAGATATACACTGGTCAACACAGCATCCCCCCAATACCTTTTTGGAACATGACGTTGAAAAAGAGGAGCTCGAGTCATATTCAATAACTGACGATTCTTTCGTTCAATAACTCCATTTTGAGGAAGAGTATAACTACAGGAAGTCTCATGAACAATTCCCTTTTTTCGAAAGAAGCTATCAACAGACTGACACATATACTCACAAGCATTGTCAGATCGAAAGGTCTTAACAGATGCTCCATATTGAGTTTCCACATAAGCAATGAAAGTCTCTATGACAGTAGGAACTTCACTACGGTCTTTCAACAAGTAGACAATCGTGTTACGAGAACAATCATTTATAAAGGTGATAAAATACTGAAAACCATGACAAGAAGGAATCCCTAAAGGCCCCCACACATTAGAATGAATCATGGCAAATACCTCATTAGACCGATGGCTAGACAAAGGGTATGAAGCTCTAACATGTTTGGCCAGGTGACAGACATCACAGGACACCATGGTCATGTCTAACCTGAAACATAAATAAGGAAATAGCTGTCTAAGAAGTCCAAAAGGCAGGTGTCCAAGGCGCTCATGCCAACGGAGAATCAACTGAAGGGAGTCCTCTCTGTTCTTCGTTGCTTGGCTAACTGCCGTCATAAGAGCCTGACAGCACGCACAGGTAAACGATATAGCCCGTCAGAAGGCAAACCAATCTCAATCATCTTCCCTGTCACCAAGTCCTGCATAACACAGCGATCAACAGAAAAGACAAGTTCGCAATTCAACTCTTTCGTGATCTTGCTAACCGACAAGAGGTTCAAGGGAAGATGGGGAACATGTAGAGCATTGTGGACTAAGAACTTGTTCAAAAGTGAGAGACTCTCTTTCCCAACCACAGAGATAGATGAACCATCGGTAAGAGAAACACGTTCCTTTCCTGACGAAAGCTTATACCCATGAAAGACCTTAGGATCGCCGGTCATGTGGTAAGTAGAAACACGTTCCTTTCCTGTCGATGATCCACTCTCCCATACGGAAATCCGCCATCACGTCGATGGAACACCCGAATTTCTTTCGGAACGAAAAAAAAAAAAAAAACGTGCACCGACGCCCAAATCAAAGCTGATAACAATGCCAAGAGGAATAGCACCAAAGCCCAACAAGAGTCTCAGGGGCTGTAACACTCGGCGACACAAACAACACAGCAGGATACAGTCGCCTGACCCACACGGCAGACGCTGGGTACATGTAGTGACAAGGGCAGCAGCGGTAATTGGGAGCACGCAGCAACTGGCATGAGCAGAGGTGCTGGGACTCTACAGCAGATCCCGCAGGAGAACACTGACACAGGGAGGAGATGCAGCGCTAGACGGAAGGGCAACACTTAACAGAACAGGCAACGGCAGAACAGGAACCGTCAGCGATGCAGAGACAGAGGGGTGTCGGGCGAGCACCGACCATCGGAGGAGCTCTTGCGACAACTCTACTAGAACCGTGCTTAGTGGAAGACGTTGGCAGCGATACTGCTTGGTGGAGACCCCTGAAGGCGACTGTGTCTGAGCCTACAATGAAGACGCAGAGCAACGGAAGGAAGCTGGGCGGAACTGACAGGTGGTGGTGGAGGAGCAGAGGGCAGCAGCAAACACGGGGCACCGGTGACAACAAAGGCACGGCGGAGCAGGAGCGTCTAGCTAGACGACGACGGCAGGCGGTCATGACGTGGGCTCAGCAAGAACTTCATGACAGAGTCGAGCGACAACTACGCACGATGAAGGAAGTAGTATTGAGCAGCGTTGGGCGACAGCAATCTCCGACGTCGGTCTGGAGAGGGCAACGATCTCAAGCGATGCAACCGGGCGGCAGCGGCAAGGGCAACGACGGAACAAGAGCAGCGAGTGACGGAAAGGTCAGGGCCGGAACTTCACGACCGCAAAAAAAATTCCCAAACTCGTTGGCTCTGATACCATGTAGAAACACGAAAAATAGGAAAAGGAATACGATGAACACGATGTAACGTGGAAAAACCCTCAACAAGAAGAAAAAAACCACAGATGAGGAGGAACTGGTGCCCACTAGCAACCAGACTCTCCCTCTCTTAAGATTTCATTCACAGCCAAAAATTAGGGTTACAAAGATATAAGTAGAGCCTCAACAGGCCCAAACAGGAGCACCCACTGGACCGGGTCCAAATCCAAACCCGTACATTAAAACATGTCAACAAACCAAATCCAAGAATTTCTGTTACGTTAGTAGCACGCTTTATTCTTGCCTACCCTTTTGTTTCTAACATGACGAAACTGCACACTCAGAACATGAGGGTTACAAAGATATCGCTAGTACAGTTGCCCCAACAACCTATGCTGCACTGGCTTGTGCTTAGAATGGAGTCCAAAGAATTTGGACTCATAACTACTTTTGTAACAAACAAAGCACATCACAATGAACCAACACCCTTGAGGCTCATTTTTGCCTTAACCACAAAACTAGTTAGCAAATTTCTGCTGCAATCCAAAATGAGGCCAAAAACAAAAGGGCAAGAAGAAGAAGAAGAAGAGGAATGTTTACACCTGCGTGTCAAAATTGTTGTTTACCTGACTCTCAAGGTCATCTAATAATGCCTGGCCATCAAGGTTTGGGAATCCATCCCTTCTTGCAGTCATCCATGTAGAACATCCTGATATTTTATCCTCTATACACTTTACAGAAGCTGCCTTGTAAATTGGGCCTACAGATGAAAGGCCAGCTGATAGAGCAAGACTGAACTGGATATCACCCATTCCTGCAGAAAATGTAAGGGAGAAATTAAAAATGAATATCAAGAATACAAATGCCATTCATCATGTAAAAGAATACCATAAATGCAAACAAAAAGCATACATTTCGAGTAATGGAAGACATTTCTAAAGAAAATTTCTACTATGCAGTTAGAAGGCTAAGTGCTGTATCTTTCAACCAGAAAATAAGGACCTCTTATGAATGAAAGACACTTAAGAATCTTCCACAAGCCCCTGAACGTGCAGATGAGAGCCCCATACTGCTTAGCAAGTAACAGGGCAGAAAGATACACTGCTTTGAGGGCCTCCAATTCTATGTCCGAAGTATTGGTCCAAGGAGGATGCAAGTACTTTAATCATTTAATGTAACATTTCCATTTTTGAGTTCCAGATTTCATGGGAATTGGCAGCATTTCAAGAAAGTAGTTGAACCAAGGCGACTAATCCAGACTTAGACATAGTAGTACCCATGTATGATATGGAATAGATAGGATAAAGGCCTTTTCCTACTTTAGGAGAAGTCAAAGAAGAATCACACCAGCACAACCAAAAATTTGACCTTTGAATACACTGACAATAATGACCAAATGCAACAGAGAAATAAGCCAGACAATGCACTAAGATACCTTCGTAAAGAAAATTCAACACACTGTACGGCCATAAGGAATATAAAATGGGAAATGTACACACACGTTGCCATTGCTGGCCTTACAAACGCAAGATATAAGCTACGGACATGGGTGAGGGTGCACATGAAGGTACAGATACAGATGCAGGCCAGGTGCTCAGCAATTCCAAATAACTTGAGTGCATGGTGTGTGAGTGTGTGTGCGTGTGTGTGTGTGTGTGTATCGAGAGAGAGAGAGAGAGAGAGAGAGAGACAGAAACACAAAAAATTAAATTGCTTATGTGACAGTCCATAAACTATGGAATATATGAAATCATGACTCATTTAACAACACCAAATTTGAACCACAGTCAAGTATATTGTGTGCATATGAAGTTAACTGCACATGTCAAAGCTGACAATTGCATTTGGTATGTAGCGGAACCAGCACCTGGTACGGATACAACAGGTGCAGCAACCACCTTATAGAGTCCGTGTTGCACTTTTGCATAAATATTTATCATTATTATATACTAGAAAAGAAGTTTGTGAGGAAAATAGCATCTCAAAATGATTCTGATCCAGCACCTTTGTGAGGGAATCATAACTAATCTTTTAAACTTTTCCGCAAAATAAAAGCTAAAACAGAGTAGCTGATAGAATCTATGTTTTCATTTCTATAGACATCCTTGTTACTAATCTTATATTGGGTCTTTTCTTATTTTTATTCATGCTATAGGAGATATGGTTCTAGGCTAGTTGTAAAAAAAAAAAAAAAAGATCCATTTTCATCCTGATATCAATTGAAAAACACACATGCGTTTTATACCCCATTTGGCAGACAAGCAGTTAGAAAGTTTTTTCCTTTTTCTGGCTTAGTATATGTATGTGTATATATATATATATATATATATACACACACACACACACACAAACATATGTCATATTCCTGATTATTGTTTCTGTTAAGAATTATAAATAAATAATGCAAACACATATACGTATACACAAAATTATGTTCTTCTAAAAAGGCTGACTCAAGAAAAGTTTAACCTCAGTAAAATTTCTCAAAATCAATAATCCTTCTCTGGTTTAACTCACTTTAGATTATCAGCTGCTCCTTATTGGCATGATCTGCCATATAAATTGTAACTAACCTTGATCAGATTTTTGATTCGCTCTCTTCTTAGTACAAGTTTGGAAAGGCTCAAGTTT
This sequence comes from Nymphaea colorata, assembly GCF_008831285.2. Lineage (NCBI taxonomy): Eukaryota > Viridiplantae > Streptophyta > Magnoliopsida > Nymphaeales > Nymphaeaceae > Nymphaea > Nymphaea colorata. The sequence goes on from NC_045150.1 coordinate 17,644,239, forward strand.
GTTCACCAAAATAACATTGTCAAATAAGCTATTGAAGAAGAGCATGTGAGACTTCCAATGCATGAAAACCAACAATCACATTCAAAGATATCTTGATTTCTAGTTCGAAAATTGCAGTGAGTTTCCAAATGGCATTAAAAAGGTAATTTTTCAATGGACTGATCAACAACCATCAACTACTTTTAGCAGCAAAACATTACCATGAAGATTTTCTTTGTCCTTAGCAAACACCAAGGCCACAACATCATATATGAAACTCTTATTAGCACGTGATCTTTTATGACTGCCTTGAGATTTGGTAGTTGAAGATTGAGAAGAGTGCACTTTCCTGCATTCACTTTCAAAATTGAGGTACTCTCCGCCATTAAACAAAAAGCAGCCTTCCTTGTTTCTGTTCAACAAGCAACCAGCGACAGGAGTAATGTGATGGCTGTCACATAAAGCCTCATCTGAAAATTTACCAAAAAATTTTATTCAATGCACCTGTCCCCGCCCCTTCCACATCTTCCATTATAGGAAAAACTGCCAAGCTTGGTAGCATGAACCATTTGGGTATTGGCAACAAAAGCATAAATCAAGAATCCTTGCACCAAAACTGTTCCAAAACCTATACCAGAATCAGCATGCCAAATGGGTACAATATCTGAGAAACCTGGATACCCATAATAAAGGAAGTTCGTGTTGCTTTTCCAAGAAACTAATGCACCATAAATGATACCAAATGGAGTTTATGCATGAGCAGCATGCTTCTTTTTTCACTGCAAAAAGTGGGGACTATGAGGGCCGTTTAGAGTTATAACCTTCTGAGATGGATGGTTCTGGAGTTCCCCGTTCAAGAGGTGAGGGTCTCAAAAGTTTTGTTTCTTCCTTTTCCTTTTACCATTTTTTCTTACAAAAATTACCCAAAGGGCCCGAGAGGCAAAATTTATGAGACCCTTGCCTTTTGAATTGGCCGCTGCAAATCGAGCCATTTGAGAAGATTCTATGGCATTGCACAGTTATCATATTTTTTCAGTACATATATTCATGAACTACAAATGCACACCCATTCCCTACTTTATATTCATATTTATATTTAAAATTCTAAGTACACCAAGAAAGAGGGACATCAGCCACGTTCTATTTCTTCTCTGATTAAAAGAAAAAAAGAGGAGAGGGGGTGGGAGAACCTAACCTCCTGCCTCCGCTTTCTAATTTGATAGGAAAAGGAGTTTCCTTTTCCCTACCAAATCATAAAGAGGGGGCAGAAAATGAGCTGTCATCCTCTCCCTCACTGTTCAAATTTTTTGAGGAAGGAGAATGTCAAAAAAAAAAAAGAAAAGAGAACAATTATTGAGAAGTTTCCAGGGACTGTTCATGTCCAAAAATGCCAGGCATTCACATTTCAATCATGCTTAAATAACTCTACATGTCATAGTTACAAGGCTTCGAAGATCTTGTCAACAACTAAGATTATGTGCTCAACATTCAAGACTCAAAATGGAAACTAGTATGCAACCAGATTATCTGCGATGTTATCTGCGATGCCATGCTTACCCATCGATTCAAGAAAATATGTCATGTCAGAACCAGCATCCTGAAAAAGCACCATTTAGAACTTCAACTAAGTGGTTGTCTTTATCAACATGCAATTTGTGGCTAAGGACAATCCAACAGTAAGTAAACCAACAACAGGATGAACAACAATCTCTTACAGCAAAGATGATCATTCCAGTTGGATACAAACTTCCAGAAACTGATTCCACATAACGTTTGACATTTGTGAAGTATAAGTCAACCAGTGACCAGGGATCACCTTCCTGTTCACAGAACATCAAAAGATTGATATTTGGTGCATGTGCACCAAAGTGATACAAAGGTCAACGACCAAAACATTTGAAATGATGCAAACAATAAAGAATAGACCTTAAAGGTGCATAATATTTGTATACCTTCAAGATAAAAAAATTGAAAATGGTATTTGCATTGCAGCACAAGATAACACAAGGCTGTTATCTTGGCCACCACCACGCCAACCCAAAAAAAATCTAGTGAACAAGCTAAAAGTTCCTCCTAATGCTCAATTTGCTAACATTCTTAAGTCACAGAAAACAAATTTTTTCCACATTATTCAATTCCCAGCTTAACATGCCTACCTACTTGGATAAATGTCCCCTTCCACATTATTCAATTCACAGTTTAACTTTAACATGACCACCTACTTGCATAAATGTCCCATTCCACATTATTCAATTTGCAGTGTAACATAACCACCTACTTGGATAAGTGTCCCATCCTTGGAAATCTAAATTGAGTAAAGATGTCAAAAATTTCAACTCCAGGAACATAGGCAGCCTTCATGAAAAAGCATCAGATGTAGCCATTATTCTAAAATGATCGGAACATCCTTTGTCTAATGTTTGATCTTATTCATTGTTACTTCTGAAGTTTTTGACTTGTTGCTGGGTTGTTCCAAAACATAGGAAGCAAGTTAGTTGGACATGGGCCAAACATTACTTCATGGAGCATCAGATGAAGCCATTATTCTAAAATGATCATGACACACTTTATCCATTTGGCCTTATTGATTGTTACGTATGAAGCTTTCATTCATTGTCAAACTCAGAGAAAATGCATGAAGCAAGATAATTGGACACTCATTCTTGTCAGTACACATGTTTGCCAGGGAATACAAGTGAACAATGGAAAAACTCTCTAATTTTACAAGAGGTTCGATCACAGTGTTCTTCAGATTAGTGGCAGCCAAAAACCTACAATAGGTGGAACAGGAGGCGTCAAAGGGTTAACTGCATACAAAACTGAGCAAGCTAGATCCAGCAATCCTAGCCACATTTTGATCCTAGAAAATCTTTCTGAAAGAAGAATATCAGAAACATGAAAATAGTCGAACCAAACTGAGTCCATGCTTGCTGAATGATTTAACAATGTCGTTGATATGTTGTGATTTGTGAACTAAAATAAATGTAAGCTTGATAGGAACTTAGTCAGGCTCAAGTTTGGAATGAAATTTGATAAACATGGAACTTGTTCATCCATCAAACCCTATAAACTAAGTCAAATGGTGTAGGTATGGCGGCATGGGTTCAAACATGGCAATATTGAAAAAAGTCAGTATAGGAGTATTGTGGGATGCACACACACAAAAACATTGGTGAAGAAGAGCACCAATTTGAAGTATATGTGAAATGCTAGCTGGTAATTAAGAAATTTTAATAATGAGAGCTTATTCTTCTAATATGGGCAAAATTCATGTTTTAGAAATTTTTGCTTTTATAATATTGTATTGCAGAGTTAAGCAAATTAGAAAAGAATGAAAACCCTAGCTCCCCCAAAGGTCTCTCATTCTCTCTGTGCTGATATGCTTTGTCGCTCAAAAGCCCTCACTAGTCACTCCACAAAATCACCCTCTCTCTCCTTTGTGCGCGTTAATAATATGCTCCGTAACTCAAAAACCCTCACTCCCCCCAACTCTCTTTCTTTCTAGTGATATGCATTGTCATGCAAAAACCCCCCAACTCTCCCTCTCTGGTCTGTGTATTACATAAAATACAGTATATAATTACATGTGGATCATTCAGGAAACCCCACAGTTTCAGTGAAACTTATTATATGATACACTATGGCATTTACCTCTTTTTCTCATGTCAAAGATGGACCCATCATAATTGCACGAGAATTGGATCCTACCGACCTATTGATCTTCCTGAATATGGCTCTAGTTGGGGCTTGAGGGAGACATAATGGACAAAAGGGGGATGGGCATATACTTTTTGGAATTGGGACCAAGGAAAAAACTGCACTCTCGGATTGGAATTACCTGTTGAAATGTTTTCTTAGGAGGACTTTATACATGCCTCCATCATTGCTTGAGATTTGCACTTAATGTTGAAATCAGAGTAGCCTGAATGTCTATCATAGTCAATTAAAAGAGCTCAATTTTCTTTAAGAAGTTTAGACCATTGATTCTATATCATAACAAAGTGAAATGAAATGATTTTACCTTTTCTTGTGATTTTCACCTGCCGCATGGAATTGCCAAAAAGGTGGAATGGACACAATTTCACTGTTCTTGAGGAAAAGATTACAAGTGAAAAATGGATTCTAGCTATTGAACCCAGCCATATTCACATTAAAGTTTATATCTATATGATTCCCTTAATTTCGTTCCAATTTTCATTCTAAACAAACAAATGATTTTTCCATTAAATACATAAGCCAAAAATTTCTTGCCCTTAATCCTTTATTAATCATGAGAATCCATCAGCCTTCATTCTTCTTTAACTTCACTGCCTTCAAGTGCACCACAAGGACTCATTTAATCATCTATACCATAAGACCAGTGCCATAAGCAGAAAGTGTAACTCTGGAAAAGAAAAAAAATCTTCAGAATGGATGAGCTAGCTATCCAAGGGTCTCCAGTGTACTTGCAGAGGTGCTCTCAGAATGACCATCATACAGCAACTCTGCAGGATGTTTATCGCAACATTCATTGACCATCTCAGAAAGTTTACTTCATCGAATGAAAGAACGCAGTTGGAACCAAGCTTCTTGTTACTAGCGATTTAATGGAACTAAGGAAGGGTTCATTTTGATTTCGGCTCAAGATTTTTTTTTTTTTTTCTATTAACTAGTGGAATAAAAACTTCAACTCCAAGCAGAGTTTCTTCTCTTGATCTCTTAAACATTATATCTTTCCTTGGTTTCCTTCTGCTGTTCCTGGAACAAGGAGAATTGGAATAGTGTTTTGCTATCCCAGAAAAAGCAGAACAGGACATGCACCTTTTGAGAAACAAGTGTAACTCTGAGGAATAGCAACAGTGTTTCTTGAGTAACTTCGTCTGTTCATTCTCCAGGAAAATGGTGTTTAATGTTTATAATGCAAGGGACGTATGTTAGGCACGTTTCATGCTCGAAGTTTGCATCCATTTCAATGGAACGGACTGCTGCGTTCATTTCTTAATCAAATTTATAATTTAAAATTAAGCATAAATGAGTAATGCCTCAGCTCTTGCATGTCTTAATCACACTCCCTAATTCATTCAAGTCAACGCGACTCACAACGCATTCATGAATATGTAACATGGTGGATTGGCATGAGAATACGACCTCATTAACATGCCTAACCGGCATGGCTGCGACCTTCAAACCAGGAACGAAGCCAACTGTCAACACAATCCCGTGATCCCCTGGTACCCGTGTACTGTGACCATATTCTTCCGAGTCCGATACCCATTGAACCTAAAGAAAAAGTAATACAACAAATAAGTGAAAATCCATTCCCCAAATAGACGCTGAACTTTAGAAGAAAGAAATTACCTCGTCAAACTCCTTAGTCTTAGCATTTCTTCCAATTATCCCAGGGGAATAGCAAGTGATAATAGGTATTGAAGAACCCAATTTTCCTTTTATCTTCCAAACCAACATAGAAGAACAAATCAGAATCCCCACAACGATGATTCAAGAAAAGAAACAAGTTAATTGGCAGCAAACAGACTCAAAGGCATACAAGTCGGAGCGTCTCCTTCAAGCTAAACTTGCTTCCAATGAACGAAATTGCAAAATGCGGCCGAATGGGCTCCGAGAGAACCGACTCGCAAGCTTCCTCGACGGCAACCTGCAAAAAATGGGCATTTAAACGGTCAACTGGGGCTTTTCTCTCTCAATAGACGAAAATAGGAGATTCTTCTAGTGCAGACCGAAAGTCTAGGGTCACTAGATAAGGCAGAGAGGAGCTTAGGCTGAGAAAGGATGCGATCGCAAAGGCAGTTCCACGAGCGACAAGTGGAGGCAGCGGCCGCGAACGACCTCGCCGGCAATCTGGATAAAATCTTCTCCATGATGTCCGGCGGAAGGATGACGTTGGGGTCGTCCTCGGCCGTGGCTCTCTGCATCTTTTTCGCTTTTTCTTCTTCCCCGAATGAGTGCATCAAGACTGAAGCGAGAGGAGGAGCCAATAGGGAAGGAAGTGAACAAGAGAGGGAAAAGACCGCCATGCTTCGTATGGCATATATACAGACTTGGAGTTGAGGGCACTTCGGAAAGAAAATCTTAACTTAGACCAAAATTTTACTCTAAATTCTTAAAACTGCATATTGCAGGTAAATATTTTCCTTATAGTCACTCATCTTTTGACGTGCTTATAAACAACTGTTTGTTTTTCATATAGTTATAAACAACCGCACTAATTGACAAAGTAATTCACAATCACATATTTCATTATCAAAAAGTTCAAAAATGTATTTCAAACTCTATTTTATCTTCAGCAAAAAAATACTTTTTCTTCGAAAAATTCATGGATTATATTTCATAAGCGAAGTTTTACAAAGCTTCTCATCTCTCACGCTCTCCTTGTTTAAGTCGGATTGGTGTTGGGTGGCTAATAAGAAATTTCACTTTTTATATAAAGTTATACTTTCAGTTTTACTTTTGTTTTTACATAGGAGGCCTTTTAGTTCACCATCAGACGCCTAACACAGAGCCTAACATATAATGTGCTTGCCCCTTTATAGAGTCGCACAATGGCAAAATTGTAAAGAGATGGGCGAATAGAATAGATTATAGATTTTGAAAAGATGCTAAAAATAGTTTTTAATATATATTAATATTTTAATTTATAAAATATGTGTCTATAGATTATCTTATAAACTTAAGAGAACAAGTTGTTTATTACGGGTTGTGACGTGGAATGCCATAAGTGGAATGCCACAATCAACTAAATCATTCAACGAACTTCTGGTTTCATAAATCTCTCTAGCTAAATTGCATTCAACAAACTTTTGGATTAAATTAGCTTTTGGTAAATCTGTAACATTAAATCACTAGACAATATGTTGTGGCATTCACGATCATTCTTAGGTTATTAAAAAACTTAACAACATACTTACGCATTTCTTTTTAGGAAGGCAAAGGAGCACTCTATGTATAATATACAAAGACATGCTTGATCACCCCATCTCTTCCTTCTCATTGTGAAGATGTTAATCGAAACCTGAAGGTAGAAAAAACAAGCAAATATATTCAACCACTCTAGATTGTTATGTATGTGCAACTTCTCTCTCATTCTTGCACTTATTGATGACATCATCTTTTTTTTTTTTTTGTAAAGCCACCTTCTTACAACATGAATGATGTACGAACATAAATTAGATTTTCATGCAAATGAAGGAAGAACAGACATAAAAGCCAAGCCTACAGAATCTTTCATAAGTCCCTTCAGTGAAAAGGAGCTTACTCTCAAGGAAACTAGGGCCTTCTTGTGGTTGGTTGTCGAAGACTTATGTTTACTTGGGGTTTCCCCTAGTTGTAGGAAGCATGAGGGCAGAGCATTGCTGGACTCTCAGCAACAAGATGTTTCATATGCTTACTAGATGGAACCTATCATGTGCAAACATGACTTTGTCTCATAAAGTTGGTTATCCAGCCTTCGACTCATTTAGGCAAAGTCCTTTAGAATCCCTGAAAGGGTAGTGGAAAGAATGGTTAAGATGATGATGAATTCCATTTAAGGTCATTTTGAGGGTCCTCAACAAATTCACCTTGTCAGCTAGGTTCCATATACCCTCCCTTGCAAAACGGGGTATTAACTCGAGAAACCATTCTCAATCAAATATGCATGATTCAATCCATTTCCTCTGGGCAAGGTTATGATAGAAAAAAAGAAAGAAAACATTTCTCAAGCCAGTTTTTAGACTGCTAAAACATATTATTAGGGCAATGTGTTCTTGGAAAGCAATTCTTTGGTGCTAGAGAAAGTTGGGCACCTTGCGTAATTCATTAAAATTTTTTGGGAAGGACAATGGGGCTTGGTATTGTAAACTATTTTCTCTATGGCAAGTGCTATGGGAGAGTGGATAATATGTTTGTGCTAATGTGAGAACCATGCTTAAGAGGACCAACTCTTGTGAGGCTCAGAAGATTCATATATCTAGACAAAGGATAATTGACAATGCTCTAAGGCCGTACCAAGTTGATGTTGATTGGAGAAAATTGTTTGGGAAAATAAACCACAATTCCTCATTTAGCTTCCATTATTCGCTTGTGAGATTAGGGTGCTGACTTTTGATAAGCTTAAAAGGTTAGGTTTCTTTGTCACCAAACAATGTTTCCCTTGTGGATCAAGGAAGGATATTCCATTCACATTTTCCTGTTGAGTGTCGTGCAAGCTCCACAAAGAAAGATTGATTCTTTCATAGAGAAAATTATACATGTGTTACCTTCATTCTTAGGTGAGGTCTAGGGTTTTCAAGTGGGTGTGGTGGTCTAATGTTTGGAAGTTGGTTCTGCCCGTAATGACCAAGTTCATGTGTGTTTCTACAGTTTACCGTGGAGGTAAGGCTGGGGACTGGACGGGGCTGCCCGGTGGGTACCCGGTATTCAGCCCGACTCTGGGCTCGGGCCTAAGCTTGGAAAAAGAGCACTGGGTCGGCCTGATATATATTTTAATATTTATTTTATTAACTTATATATATATATATAATATTTTATTAAGATTAATTGCAGTTATATATTATTTTATGTTAATTTTTTTTTATTTAATAGAGTTAGACCTAGACTTCGAATGTCAGGCCGGCCGGATTCCAGGCTTAACGGAGGTGGAAGTCTGTCTTTGAATGTCATATGCAATCTTTTTGTTGGAAGGTGGTCATGTCCCACCTTTTACTCTAGTCAAAACTCGGAGAGGGTCGCTTCCTGAAGTTTGACTTTTCTATTTTGATTTAAACTCTTTTTTGTAAAATTGTTTTACATGATTTTGAAAAAAACCCACACAATGGCTTTTTTTGCACGGGTTCATATGAGAAAACTAGGGTGGCTATAAAAGATTTCGTAAGCCCAAATTCAAGATTACATTTGGGTTACAACCACTTGAAGAAAACCCATTTACCTATCCTTCTTTTACTCTCTCTCGCTCTCTCTTTCTCTATCTCTTTGCCTTGCACTCTAACATTGCACGGGTTCACAAGGTTAATACGATTTATGATTTGCATATCCATTGATAAAAGAAATCACTAACGACCTTTTTACAAAACATGTTGCATACATGGGTCTTCGATATTTGTAATTACGAAGGAAAAACCCAAAATGAGAATACCTAATATGAACATATAAAAGAGAGACTTGAAACAGGAAAACATTGTAACGAGAAGCAGAAAACATTTGCGGTTGATATGGGGGAAGGTGGCCATGATTGTGTTGCAATCAGCTGCAACCCTGATGACACTTATGTCGATGTGGTGGGTTTTTTATGACATATTAAACCTGGTTCTTGGTGTTCAAGGAGAGAACTACCTAGTGGTAGGTCAAGAGCTTTGGCAAAGAAAGATGATGAAGTACCTGTCCAATCTTCCTGACTTTGACTCAATGCATTCCATGGCATATCATTTTAGGAATTTTATGTTTCTTGCTAATTGTTGTACTACCACTGAAGTGCTGTCTCTGATCTTTGAAACTTAAAACTTGCCCTTTTGGCTTCTGTCAGGTTTGTGACTTTTCTGCCATGGAGGTAGAGACTCCTCTCTTGGGTTTCATAAGTTCTACTTTTTTTACAATAAGGACAGTGGGGACAATCGGATAAAACTGAGTTTAAAACAAATTTAAGAAGGAAAATTGGTTCATAGAAACCAAAACTCTCAAAAGAGGAAACACATGAATGAGACGAGTGAAAAACTGAAATGGAACTTCATTATGAGAAAAAAGTTTAACCTTAGAAATGGGCATCAATATCATATGACCCAATTTGCTAGAATTTTAGCTATTGAGAGTCCTACGGCCAGCTCAAACATCCAAAGGCGAGCAGAAAGAAACAAAAATTAAGAAACAGTAAAAAATAAGAAAAAAGGAAAACAAAGAAAAAAAAAACACAACTGTATAATTATATATGTATCTACCAAGTAAGCCATGCATATGTACTCTTATGTGTACAAATACATTTACACTTACGTATTTGGATATACAGAACAGATTGCATATTTTAACATTAGACTTGTATATACACATACGAGTCATGAACATGTAAAAAATGTCACAAACTACACAGTAAGAACCATGTATCTTCATGTTTTTTGACTTCAAATATGAAAACAGTTAAAAATTAACAATAAAAACTAATCCCAATCACCAGTTTGACAAATCTACATTCATCTCATATTTTGCTTACAGGAAGGATTAAGAAGTTCTCGTACATCTTTCGGTAACAAGCCAAAAAAAGTTCAAAATTTTGACAGAAATTTGGCCTTGTAGTAATTATAACGAGCCTACCTGAGCAGGCTAAATGTTGTGTCAGAATTTCTTTTTGAATCAGAAGTATTTTCAAGAAGAAAAAAACCAGTCAAAATGATCTGATTAAGAACCATGAAGTAGAAAAATTATAAGTTCGAACACTATTAATTACCAAAACATAAAATACAGAAAAGACTAAGAAATCAAAAGACTTGCTAGAGGCTATACAAGCAAAAAAAATAATGACGCAGTCTAATCAATCCAAAAAGAAAAATTAATGACTTTTAGATCATAAAAATTGTGTAACATAGTTTAGGGAATAATTAAAGATTGGTGAACCCCTATAGCAACTGCATCGTTCTACCATTGATTTGATTCAAATCGGCCAATTCAGAGCGAATGTACTCAAAACAACACGGAAAGGATATGTAGCCTGGATCAAGTTAAAGAATTAGAGTATGCCTACCAGCAGCGCTAGCTAGAAGCCCAAGGCTCCAAGCTTCAAGGAGATTATCCAACTGAAAGCCTAAAAAGATATGCTTGAATTCACGGAATTGGACTGACGCATGCTAACACTTCCAGTTTTCAACAAATTTCCAGATGTAATGGACTTGTCTTCCACCAAATTTCAAATACTCTTGGAATTGGGATTCTGAAATTACAAAGCCTAATGTCTCTCTCTCTTCCACCCCCTCCCCCAACACACACACATGCGCGCCACACACACACACACACACACACACAAAGATGGCCAAGAAATCTGTTCAAGCACATCAACAAATTTAAACATAAATTTTGTTAGGCGAGCTCACTGCTCAGGCACCTTATGAACAAAAACAGTTCATTCAGGAAATGAAGAAAAACAAATGAAACGTGCAGTTGCATGCACAGAGGGACCATGGTGGTCAATGCAAGGCGATGCTCAATCTTGGGTTTCCTCTGGCTTCTTGGCAGTAGACTTTAGATACCATCCAACAGAAGCTGCTATTGCTATCACACCAGAGAGGACCGCATAGTTCCTGTATTTGTCAGTTGAAGTGCCAGAAGATGAAGAAGCAGAAGGGCTGCTTGATTTGGCATCAGTTGCTGTTGTCTTAACTGCTGTTGGGTGTTCTTCTGGCTTATATCCCTGAAAAGTTTTAAAATAAAGATCAGCTTTTAATGCAAAAAGAATCTGAACCTTGGGTGCTCACCCACATGATATTTCCATTTGAAGAAGAAAAAAATGAAAGAAAAGTGACTTCAACTTTGTATCATTAGAGGTTTTCTAAATGCCAGTTTGCTGCTGATGTTTGAAATGATTGTTAAGGTACCTTAGAAACCTTCAAAAGAGTTCTTAATAGCTTGGCGAGAAGGTAAACTGGCTTAAAATTGGTTAGCTTTTTTCTTTAGACAAAAACTGCATGACAACTCATATCTCAAGTAGTCAAATTACGAGCCTAAACGAGGAAAACTTTAACCAAAGTGAAGACCCTTATATGGAGCTTTCCCTTTCAACATTTTCTCTGTTCCTTCTCCTCATACTATGAACCAACAATTCCTTTCTCTATGCTCCTGCCATGATCATGGACAGGCAAAACAATATCCTGGACAAAAAATGCGTTATTTTGAAAAAAACACAAAAAAAACGTGAGAAAATGAAATGCCGTTTAAAACTAAAAAAAAAACATTTGAAAAAAAACATGAAAAACGAAAAAAAAGCGTTTTTAACATGCTTTTTTTGCGTTTTTTCACCTTTTTTTTCATTTTTTTTTTAATGCCAAACAGTTTTTTTTTTTCATTTTCTATTTTTTATTTGTTGCAAAATCTACTATGTTTGTGTTATTATTTTCTCACTTATTTTATTTTTCTCCATTTTTAGTTTTTTAATTTTTTTTTAAAATACCGTTTTTTTCCTGTATTTTTCAAGCCCGCCGTATTATGGTGAGAAAAACCTCACCGTTTAAAACTCCAAGACGTTATTTGTGACTATGATTGGAATTATATAGCTATAGTGGAAAGATAATGTTTTTTTACATATCCCAGTGAAAACATGCTCAGAAATAGGCAATAAATATACCTCAGTATAATAACCATGGAGTTTTCTAAAGCAAAAGCTTATGTGGTGCAACTCTTAGTTGCGGGTATTTCTAATCAGAGGGAACCATGTACCTTGCGAGCAATCTTCTCTAACTTCTCTTGTTCAACTTTCTGCAGAAGAAGCATACCAATATTTAATTTTGGTTTCACAACATAGACACAGTTTAGGACAAACAGAAATACAATATGAGAAAACAAATATAAAAAGAAAAACTACAAAAATTAATCACAAAAAAAAAAGTTGGATATAAGGAAACATAAACCTGCAAGTTAATTGGCAGTGCAAAGAGAGCCCTCTGAATGACATAATTGGGCATGGCACCAAGCACTTTTACACTCACCTAAAGATATTTTTACTCCCAAAGATGTTCTCTATGCCCAAATAAAATTGCAATAAAACAATAAGGTAAATAGCCACAGAGACGCTCGAACACAGCAACAACTCAAGATCTATAATAACGTTAAAAATTAGCAAAAGTATGGTCTGCATTTAGGCACATTATAAGTTCTTATTGTTGCCATTTAGTTGGAATTTTCTTCCTCTATCTCCCAAATTCATTATCGATAGGCTTAAGCATCTTCAAGGGGCATATATTTGTTAGATGCAGATAGGTTCCAACATCCAAGGAAGGTAGATTTACCACAAATTTCTTTATGAACAAATGATGAAGGGAAAAATATTATCATAGGAAATTAGGTTAACTATCCCCATGAACGAAATGCCAAAGGAAAAAGAAGGGACTCCCAAAAAAGCATGATCAACAATCAGCACTATCATCCACCAGGAAATGGAAAAAGAAAAAGTCATTCCCGATCTCAAAGTCGAAAATTTCCGTCCGCAACGGAGATTGATGCTCCTTCTCCATAAAAATGGAAATCAATATGGAACATATACAGACGACAGAAGTTGGGGAGGAAACAATACCTTGATATAGACGTTCTCAGCCGCCTTTTCTTCCTCGCTCAGGATCTTCCCACTGCCGCTACTCGAGAACCGCCGGAAAAATGTCCTCACACTGGTGGTTCTGGCGCCCATCGCCATTGCCATCGCCCCGTTTCCTCCTCGGCCACGCACCCGTCTTCTGTCGACGGTTCCTCGTTGATCGGATCCTTTTCTTCGCTCCAGCTGCCGCTCGAGAGGGTTTTGGCCTGCCCCTCTCTCTACATCCACGCGTTTTGAGAAGGAGGGAATAGCTGGATTTATAGGTACAATCTGGGTCTTGCGTCTACTTTATGCCTCGTGTATTCCGTTGAAGATGCCATCGGTTTCAAATATAAATTGATAGTAAATTAGAAACCGGATACAAATTATATAAGAAAAATTCACGTTGAATATAAACATACATTTTTTTAATGTACTTTCAGTTATTATTAAAAAATAATATTATTTACTGATTTGGTGGAACTTGGATTTAATTATATGTGAAATTAGAATATAACTCAGTCAACACTTCCAAACGAACAGTGGTATTTATAAAGTCAATGACCTTTCAAAAAAGGGCCGTGAGGAGCCAGGCCTGCTCGGAGCTATTTTTGGCTTTTTACAATATGTGACACTCTAACCAATGACTTATCGCTTACCAGCCACTGGCTTCGTTAGGGTTTCTACCCCATGCCAAATAGTATAATTAATATTTTCCTATGAAAAAGAGTGGCAATAATTTAGACTTACCAAGATTAAAAGTTTTGGGAGAACTATCATGATTCTAAAGGAAATCAAGATTTTTACGTGACAATCAAGATATTTGAATATTCCAAACTTCCTAATAGGATAATCAAAATTCTTAACCTCAAGGGCCAGCAACAATACCTGTTATAGATAAGGATGGACATCGGGTTGGGCCGGCCCGGTCCAAGGCTCGACAAAGTCGGGCTTGGGCTGCCCTAAAGCCTTTGACAGCAGCCCAAACCCGGTCCGCTTAGTTATCGGGCCAGGCCAGACAATCAACTTCATATCCGTCGGTATCCGGTTTTATGTCAAGCCTTATTTGAAACTCTTAACTTCATTTTTTAATATCTCAGAAACAAGAATCGATGTATTTAAGTGTCTCTAAGAGAGCTATCCGTGGCACGCGAAAAGATTCTAAGGGAGCCAAAAGATTCTAAGGGAGCCTTCAGTGATGCAATAAAAGTTTGTATTTGGACATCACATCAATATATATATATAAAAGAGAGGGAGAGAGAAAGAAAGAAAAAACAAAAGAAAAAAATGTAGAGAGATACTTTTTAGAAACATATATCGGGCCGGCTCGGGCCCCCAATACCCAGCTCGAGCCAGTCAGGGCCAATAAGTTTTTTTTTTTTTTTTTTTTTTTAAATCTGGCCAGCCCGAATATCAAATAGCCAATCCAAGGCCAGCCCATTACAGGCCAGGTACCCGACTACCCCCGAACTTGTTGCCCACCCTTAATTATAGATGTGGACATCATGCTACCTTGTCCTTTGAAGGACTTAAGAAGGTTCCACTACATGATGTTGCCTTGTTTTATCAAGGCCATGGTTTAAACAAAAACTAGACAAATTGGTAGGGATGCCAATGGACCAGATATTGAATTGCTAAAAAATTCGATAATAAACATATTAACAAGTATAAATGAAATCTGAACTGTAACTTTAGATCATAATCCAAACCATTGAGTTGATATAACGTGATATCTAATCCCAACGTAAGAGCTGCCCATGAGTTGGTAGCTTCATGTTTTGAAGTTGCAACCTACCACAATAATAAGATGTTTTGGTTAAAAGGTATTGTCGAATGCACCAACTTCAGGTTATGACATAATAAGAATATAAATTTTATATGAAGGGAATTCTGATTAGTTGCTAATAATATAACCTCCATGAGGTTATGAACAATAATAACCATATAATTGCCATATATACCATTTGACTTAAAATATTTACAACAACATCTTACAAAATTATAAACATTAAATAACGTATTTATTTAATTAGAAATAATAAAAAAAACTTCAATAAAGAAATTTCAACAAATTTAGCATTTTTAAAAATATGAAAATTAATATCATATATTTAACATGAAAAAATTACAAAACTTTAAAGAAGAGGGGCAGGATTTCACAACACAAAAAACGCTGGTTTGTTTTTGCTACAGCATGAGGGACAACAAAGAAGAGGGGAAGAAGGGCTGGCGTGGAAACCGAGACCCAAGGGCTCGAAACCAAACAAGCACCAAGGATGGAAGGATGAATGTATAAGTGGATGCAAAGGATGTATGATGAGATTGATGGATGATTTTTAGAAACTTCGGGGTGTTGTTTATATAGGCACCAAACTTTAAAACAAATAACAAATTGGAAAAGGAATCACATTCCTTTCTGAATAAATAAAACACAAACAAACAAAAATCGTTACATGTGCAACAATGCCAAATAGTTTCTGCAACAGTGCCAAATAGTATTTGCCAAAGTGCTATAGTGACTGCTATAGTAACCGCCTTTGCTTTTTCCGAAGAAGAAACCATCGTTGCTTGCATTCTTTCGTTGCGTGCGAGATTCCTTTTGCCTTCACGCAACGTTGCTTTATTTTACAAAACTTGTCGGCAACTACAACAGTCTTTTAGAGGCTCCTCGAGATGATTTACCTCAATGAGTAACCCAAAGTTTATCCTGTGGGGTAATCATAGGGTAAATTTTTATGTTGAAAATTACAAATGTAAAAGTCATATTTAACCTGGAGAGTTGCTTTAGGGTAGATTTTAGGGAGATGACCTCCAATGCAAATCCATATTTTAACTTGGGGGATTTTTTCAAGGAGAAGTTCTTCACATACCTGCTCAAACAGATAATACTTGAATTTTACATGGGAAGTACTACACCCATAAAAAGTTTAACCGTGACTTTCAAGGGTCAATTTTTTTCGGTCTTCATGAATGTTTGGCTGCAGGGTTAAGAACTTAGCAACTTCGTTTCTATTTTACTTTGTAGTACTTAGTGTCGTGTTCTGTCTGCCTCTGATTCTATGTCTGAATCATATCCTAAATAAGGAATAATTGCGGCACAACTTCTTCCACAATCTCCTAATTCTTTAACTTGCCATCCTGCATTAATTTGGAATAAATGCTCTTGTAATCATGGCTTGATGCAGATATGGTTTGAGAATGATATTACCATAGGTACATGCTTTGGGTCGTACATATGTATTATGGTGTTTCTATCTTCTAAAATAAGGTTGAATGGATGGTGCCATTTCTTTAATTCTTGTGACAATTTAAATTCCCTCGACCTTGTAATTTCTTCATACCAGTTGTTTGGAGAGGCCTCTTGAACTTCATTCAGAGATAAGTTGTCGTATAAAGGAGCAAAAAAAGAGTATACCTTAATGACAATTTATTGCTTTGTGTCACATGGATAAACATATATTGCATCAATATCTAAATTTACAAAGCCTTCTAAAACCCAATTATTTCGGAATATTTGTTCTACTATATGGGCTAACCACCAATTGAATCGTAACATATGAGTTTATTCTACTATAGTTACGATAATCTTTTCACGTATCCTTGTTCTACTAGCTTTTATAGTGAAATCTTCATATCAAAAACCAACATGTTTGTCCATTTCTTGAGGTTGATACTTGCCAAGATAATTACAAATCCTTTATTGCATTCACAAAAGGAATTGTCTATATGTCTTTTTCGTTGGAACCAAACTAAGCAAAACTTTAGTCATTTTTTTCTTAATCAAAGATTTCTGGCCATAAACCAAAGTATCTCTTGAATATGCATCTGCTCTAACTTCTCTTGGAGCACTATTTTGTATCTATAATCACCCCAAATTTTTCTAAAGGACTATGATTTTTATCCAAGTGCGAAATTCAAATTTAGGCACAAGATTCAAATCCAAAATACAACTCTTAGATCCAAATTAAATCCAAAATACAACTTTCAGATCCAAATGAAATCCAAAATACTACTTTCAGATCCAAATTAAATCCAAAATACTACTTTCAGATCCAAAACCCAAGTTCAGATCCAAATCAATCATTTAAGACTAATTTGCCCTTCCTTGAAGACTTAGAGTTTCTCTTGAGCTCTCTCTCTCTCCCTCTTCCTCTCTCCATTTCTCTCTCCAACTTGGAGCAAGCTATAACCCTCTTGGAGGCATGATCTTGGAGCTTCACTCAAAGGGGATTTTCAAGTGAAGGTGTTTATCTTCCTTAGGTCATCTCTCATTAGAGGTATGTAATCATCATCCCTCTCATTTCTTTTTTTTTCTTATCTTCATCTCCTCATGGCCAAAGGAGGTAACACTCAACCTCTTTTTAGAGACAAGAGGCTATGCTCAAGTATACCGGGAGCATGAGAAGATGAGATGATATTTTATTTTATGATTAAATCATGCTTCTTTCAAGTATTCTTATTGTTGTTATTTTTCATTAACATGTTCTTATTATTATGCTATTCCTTTTTCTTGAACACAGTCTTGTTGATTGTTTTCATTTTCTCTTCTCATCTTCATCTACCCATGGCCAAAGGAGATAGCACTCAACCTCTTTTTAGAGACAAGAGGCTATGCTCAAGTGTACCGGGAGCATGAGAAGATGAGATGGTATTTTATTTTATGATTAAATCATGCTCTTTTCAAGTATTCTTGTTGTTGTTGTTCTTTCCCTTCATGAATATATTCTCGTTGTTATTATTATTTCCTTTCTTTAATATAGACTTGTTCTTGTTATTTTCTTTTCTCATCTTCATCTTCCCATGGCCAAAGGAAATAACACTCAATCTCTTTTTAGAGACAAGAGGCTATGCTCAAGTGCATTGGGAGCATGAAAAGATGAGAGGATCTTTCATTTCATGATTGAATCATGCTTTCCTTTATTAAATATAGTATCATTTTTCTTTCTACATTTTCTCCTCATCTTCATCTCCCCATGGCTAAAGGAGGTAGCACTCAATCTCTTTTTAGAGACAAGAGGCTATGCTCAAGTGCACCGGGAGCATGGAAAGATGAGTTGATCTTTCATTTTAATCATGTTCTTTCTTTTTATGAATACATTCTTGTTGTTCTTTTACTTCATCTTATTTTCCTCTATTTCTTATTTCTCCATGGCCAAAGGAGATAGCTCTCAATCTTTATTTTAGAGTCAAGAGGCTATACTCAAGTGCACCGGGAACATGAGAATATGAGGTGACATATCATTTCATAGTTACATCATATCGTCCCTTCTAATTGAACCTTGCACTTTCTATCATCCTCTTTCTCTCTTTCCTTCATTGAATGTTGTCTATATATTATCCATGCATAGTTGCTTGGCTTGCTACTTATATGTGAATGTATGGTGAGAATGAGAGTGTGGTTTGGGGACTCTTTATTTTATATTAATTTTTGAGGTTGGGACTTATCCAACCTGGGATATACCATCACGAAAATATACATGTTAATATGCATTTGCATGTCATTTTGCGCTAATTTCCTTCTTAATCATCCCATTAGGAACCCTAATGAGTGTCTCGTTATGTTGCTTGTTTTCTTCCATACCCAACGGTGGAAGAAATATATCCCTTACAACAAACTAAATAATAACATTCTATGCTTATATAAATCCTATTTTCCAAAACATTTTCAAAAGGAACCTTATAACATGGCCTTAGGGACTTAGCTTAAACTCTTGCATGAATCCAAGTTCCCCTCCGGCCCACATTAAACTTGAAGTTGGTAATTTTAAGTTGTTCCTTGATTTCTAATCTTGTGAAGGTATGGATGTATATACATGTTATATACATCAATGCCAACATGATGACCCCCCATCTTTCTCTCTCTATGCTTTCACTTTCCGTTTTATAAATTTTCATTTGTGCATGAATACGTATGTACATGTGCTCCATTTCCTCTCTTTCAAATATTTATTCATCTTTTCAAGACAAATATCTTCTCTTATAAAATTTTTCATAACCATATATACGTATGATATTTTTCTTTTCCTCTAAAATTTCTTTTTTTTTTTCAAATCAATACATCTTTTTCTCTTAAGCTTTCATATATGTGTATATGTTATGGTATGCACATATGTATGCATGTCTTTCTCTATCTCTCTCTTTCTTTTCATAAGAGTGCTTTTATCTCTTGTATTCTTCTTAACATTCTCCTCTCACGAACTTTCTATTTACCAACTTCATTAAGACCACAAACAAAGTAATGACTTAATGTTGGAATCATGCTTGACGGTCTACAATCCCAATCCATTTTCAAAAACTTTTCCGTCATATATATGATATTTACAAAAACAAAAATCCTAGATGTATGTTGTGGTAGGAATGACTTTAGATGAATGTTGTGGTAGGAATGTTTTACATTCTTTCAATCATATAGGGTAAATTCATCCATACATTCTCACCCACTTTATTTCATTTATGATCACATGCACCTCTCCAAAATAACTTAAGCAAGAAGGGATGAAGCTCTAGGTGGTAATCGAATTAGAGCAAAATCTCAAACCTACTTAAAGTCTTAAGAGAACACTAAAGTAATTTCAAAATGATTTCACAAGCTTCTCAAATGATATTTACTAGTTCCACTTTTTCCTCAAAACATTTCACATTTTCAAGCAACTCTTCAAGAACCTTTTCAAAAGTTTGAAACTTCAAACTTTCAATATTTTCTACACCGCATATAGAATAAAAAAGATGTTTAAGTTAAAACGAAATGCATCAATGATAAACATAGCCCTTGGGTTGATTACCCCCGATAAAGGTGCCGGGAACGGTCGATCCTCGTACCGACGGGCGAGTCCCTTTCTTTCCTCTTTCAAAACAAAAACTTCATTTTTCTGGAGCACTCTAAAACCAACCAATATTTTGGGATGCAAACATATGGCGACCGTGATGGGACCCGTCATCGTTTGGCTATGATTATAATTGATGCATTTTCACTAATTTGAACATCTCATATATTGCCAATGATAAAGCATGTCCCCTATCTTGGCCTCGACCTCATTGGCATTTCATTGCATTGTTTGGTGATTGTGATTGTTTTCTTGCACATAGGATTAATTGAGAAGGATCAATCATGTTCACACATATCTATGATCACATACCACCCTTCTCAATTTAGGAGTTGTTTGAAAACCATATTTGCTCTTCTATTTTAATCTTCAAACTTAGGCAACATTGCATTAGAGACAACTCATTTTATATGATTTCTCGTATTTCAAAATTCCTCATACCTATTTGTCCCGGTCATCATGCTGCCGGGCTTGGTCTTTGGTGGTAGCACAAGACTAAGCCTTACAACTAGACCACACCTTGGGCGGGAAAGCCCCCTTGTTAGTACCATGAGTGGTAATTTATGGTATATCGACGAGTGATCAAGAAGGAGTTGATGAACTCTACCCTTAATTGCCTAATAAAGAATCTATGCTCGTACTAAGCCATTTGGCTAAGGTATATAAGCATAACTTGATATCGGATTATCGTGACACAAAATTATCTCAATTAGGTTCCTATACCTAATTTTCTAAAAAAAAAAAGAAAATTATTTCATAATAGATGTTGATGTGCGTGAAACCTTATGTGATGATTTGCAACCTTATTCCACACATTTACCTCATATTGTCTTTGTCAACCTAGTCAATGTTTTCCACTAATTCAATCTTTATCTTTTAGAGTCATCATTCAAGATGTCTTTTAGAGTCATCATTCAAGATGTATTCTTTCCAACGTGGTGTCACATTCCCTTATGATCACATCCTCTTTGGGGAAGGTCCCGAACGGTCCACCTACATTTCTCTTGAGTCTAAACCTTTGGCTCCCGAATGGTATCGGACTTAGCATCCCACCTTCTCTCGGATGTTTCCTTCTTACTTTGAAGAATGTGGGCTAGAGACAGTGGCAGCTGGAGGAATACAGTCAGTTGATGGAAATTTGGTACATGTAATCGCCGAGCGTTGGAACCCAAGGACCTCTTCTTTTTGGTTTCCATGGGGAGAAATGACAATATTACTAGATGAATTTGCCGAAATACTAGACCTCCCTACCCCAACTTGTGACCCAAATGATCTATTGGAAAAACAATTCCTTACGAACCCAACCAAGGTCAATGCAAATGACCTCATTGCTCACTTTACTGGACGAAAAACTTGACCTTTAGTAGAAAACCGTGAAAATCAAAACATCAACATGAAAAATTTGTATGAAGAATTTGGAACCTATGTTGAACCTTCTACCCTACCTCGAAAAGCCATAGGGAGAATTAAACATTGTATGATGCTCTGCACAGTAGGAGTGACCTTTTAGATGTCCATATTGACCAACTTTTTTGATTATGGGGGCATAGAGGGACCCAACACTTGTCAGTAGCAATGACAGCCTTAGCCTTCCTTTACCATTGGAGATATCGACTTCATAAAAGGATGCACATATGCTTTATAATTATGGTTCCTGAAGCATGTGGGACCCCAAGCCAGTCTATTCAGAAACACTGATGGATCATTGACAACGTTGGAGCAATACCGCCGTTTGATCGAGCAATTGAATGAAGGAGAGATCATTTAGGATTATTGTGATCATTGGCAGAGTCTACCCCGATACACTCACCATCATCATGGGCGTACCACACTCTTGGGCCCTTACTTCATAGTTGATTATTGTGCTGATAGATGTATGCGACAATTCTCTCAAAGGCAGAAGATGGTCTCTGTGCATGCACCAATTGGAGCTATTCTCGAATTCGACCTTAGTTCTCCTCAATGGATGGCATTGTTTGCAGTAGCTCGACAAGAATGGAAGACACAAATATCATACACTTGGTTCATAGGCCCAGTGGTGAAGAATGAATATGCTGAGTGGTGGGATGCCAACCGACCACCATCCATCCTTCCCTAAAAGTTTTATGTTGTCAACTTTGTATTCCTTCTGTCGTTATCATCTTTATTAGTATCTTTGGATGTAACTTTTAAAACTTGTAATGCAATATGAACCTTCATTTTGTCATTATTTCCGTCCAATAACTCTATTTTCTTGTGTCATAAGGTGAATACTTGAAAGCCAACAAGATGGTTGAAACTAGATCGCAAGCTAAGCAAGCTCCTCAGAATGAGGCTTCATCTTCTGAACTCCGGTCAAAAACACTTGGCCTACCAGCAATCGAGCCAGAAGCTTACCATATGTTTCATTTGTTCATGGAGCGATTCATGAAAGAGCAAGAAGAGCAAAAGGCCTTGGTGGTTACTCCAGAACCTGAGAATGAAAAGGCTGCCAAGCAGAAAAGAAAGAAGAAGAAGAACAAGTCCTCTCCTACAGATCAGGATGAAGATTATTTGAGTTCAGATTCGGCAATTAGTAAGGAAGAAAAACCGGAACTACTTCATCTCAAAAAGAAAAAGACAACAAAGAAAAGCAAAAAGAGAAAAGAAATTATGATAGAAAGCAGTTCACCTGGTCCTATCACCACTGAAAGTTCGGAAGAGAAGCCCAAAAGGAAGAGAAAGTCTACCAAGAAAGGCAAAAAGACCAAGAAGTACATCCCTAGCAGTAGCTCAGACAGTGAGAGTTCTGAAGAAAAAGTAAAAGAGATCAAGGACAAGAAGAAAAAAGCCAAGCCAGAATTGGTCGAATCAAGTGATGATGAAAGTCCGATTAAGGGCAGATTCTATGAAATGGAGAAAAGAATGAACAATCTTGAGCTTAAGGGGAAGGGGAAGCGTTCATATTCATGTGAGGACTACTACCTTGACATTGAAGGGGACGAAGACGTGAAAGGCTTGCCCAGAGAATTCATCAGATATGATGGAACCACTTGCCCACACGTTCATCTTTCAACATGTTTCAATGATTGCTACAAAATTCAGACAAATAACAGAGCTTTGTTCCGATATTTTTCAAGAAGTCTTGAAGGCATTGCCGCACAATGGTACAAAGAAAATGTCAATCCAATCGAGTTGAAGGAGTTTGACAAGTTGATTAACATGTTTGTTGAAAGATTTGAACAAAATGCTCCCATGGCTCCAACCCTCAGTACCATTTGCAGCCTTCATCAGAAATAGGGAGAAAAGGCTCGGGAATTCATCTAAAAATGGAGAATTCAATGCAATAAGATGAATGAGCCCATTTCTGAGACACAAGCCTTGTCACTCATTAGAAAAAATCTTGCCCAACCCTTGAAAAGTCTCATCCGCAATGCCCCGATCAAAACCTTTGCCGAGTTGATTGGACAAGCAAACTCGATAGAAGAAGGAATTGAGGAAGGAGATTTTGATGGAATTATTGCTCCTAAGTACAAAGAAGATGGAAATAAAGGAGGAAGGACATAGTTGCCCGCACACTTCATAGCCAATGCTAGCATTAGAAAGGACCATGGCAATAACTACAAGCATGACAAGGAAGTCAGTTTCAAAAAGAACACGCAGTTTCTCAAAGGCGACGATGAAAGGAAAAACAAACACCCAGGTTGGAGCTACGACCGAAAATTCACTCCTCTGAGCCAGTCTCGGGAGAAGATCCTGGAATACCTTCTCGCCAAAGGAACTATCGTCTTGCCAAAAGTATCAGAGCCTCCGAAAATGATGGGAGGAAATAAAGAAAAACTGCGCAAGTTTCATCGTACCCTTGGTCATGACACTAAGGATTGTTTTGTCCTCAAAAATATTATTCAAGACTTCATCAACAAAGATCTCAAGATTTGTGATGATAGCACCCCTGAGATACTAAGGAATCTATTCCTTGACCACGGAAAGGCAGCAGTGGCCATGATCACTACAGGCACTCCACTTATGTACCATCCACAAGAGCACATTCGACCTTATATTGGGAGTAGTTCACACAAAGTCATGGTGGTAGACCAAGATAAGGAACCTCTAGATTTCATTGCTATGATGAATGGCAGGATAGAAAGTTTGCCCAAGAAACTTCCCATGTTTCCGAAGACTTTTATCTTACAAGGCGACAAATCATCAAATGACTCCTCAGATGAAGATCCATGCTATTTGGACGTTCTCCCCTTGGAAGAGCGTATGGATGAGGGAGACTCGGTTCAAGCTTCTAAAAATCAGTCAATTACCTTTTCAGAAAAAGACCTCTCAAAATGGAGATATTTCCATAAAGATGCACTTTACATCGTTGTTCGGGTCAATGGAATGACAGTGCCACATGTTTTGATTGATGGAGGAAGTAGTCTGAATATTTGTCCTGATCTCACAGCCAAAACATTGAGGTTTCGTGAAGACAAATATCGCTCAAATGATATCAAAATCTATGGATATGATGGCCGAAGCATGAACAGCAAAGGTACTCTCGATATGAACGTGACCATCGAAAATACTAGCCATCACATTGTGTTCCATGTGGTAGATGTGCCACCATCATATAACTTACTTTTAGGACGACCCTGGGTCCACCAAATACGATGAGTCCCATCCACTCTTGATCAATGCCTCAAATGGAATTTTGGCACATCAGTCATCACTATACGTGCTGAGGATCCAACCGAAAGGCTAGTGCAACCAATGCTCCCTAGGCCAATTGATCCGGTAGATGTACCGAGCATAAGAACAACAAAGGACAGACCTTTGGAGGAATGGATGCAGAACATGGAGATAGGGGAACCATCCAGAAATGCTTATACTATTTCAAGCAATCGTGCAAGTTACCGAGAACACCAATTGTATGTTCATTTCATGAAAAACCCTAAGGGTTTTCAATTGCTTTTGAAAGGTGGCTACCGTCCATTCACTAGCCTCGGAAAAAATGAAGATGGCATCTTGCAGCCGATTGACATCCCTTTTCAGATGAACACGAGAGGACTGGGATATCATGAAGGAATTTGAAGAAGATCTTGGGGGCTAATAGTATTCACTTTTATTTCAAATCCTCCCATGAATTTTGTAATTTTTAAATATCTTTTTGTCTGGTCTCATGAGGGGACCCATTCTATGAACTAAGAACTTTTTTTATATGCAATGCAAGTAATCTTTTGTTGTCAATTTTAATTTCGTCCAACTCTTTCCTTTGTCATCTTTACAAGATGTCAGAACTCAATATGTCTCAGTTTATTCTTTTACCGCGAAAGTCCCCCCAGAAAGCATTTATCGAACAAGTAGTCAGTGAAAGGGATTCTATGATAATACTCGAGTCAGAATTACCAGAATTCACTCAGATTAAAAAAAAAAGAACATCCCTCATCCTTGGTTAATGATCCAATTGAAGAAATTAATATTGGAACCAGTGAAGATTCTAAAATTCTTCAAATTGGCACTAGTTTGTCAGTGGATGAGAAGAAAAGATTGGTGGACTTTCTTATAAGTAACTAAGAAGCTTTTGCTTAGACTTATGAAGATATGCCAGGCTTAGACCCCCAATTGGTCGAACATCGTTTGCCCTTAAATCCTAACTGCAAGCCGATTAAGCAAAAATTGCGCAAGCTTGACCCTCGACTAGAAGGCCCTGTAAAAGAAGGACTAGAGGACTTGCTAAAGGCAAAATTCATTCGTGCCATTGATTATCCCGAATGGTTGGCAAACATCGTGGTGGTCCCTAAGAAAAATGGTAAAGTCAGGTTGTGCATTGACTTTCGAGACTTGAACAAAGCCACACCAAAGGATGATTATCCTCTTCCAAACATTGATCTGTTGGTAGACAGTACTGCGGGCCATGCAATGTTTTCTTTGATGGATGGATATTCGGGATATAATCAGATCAAATTAGCAGTCAAAGATCAACCTAAGACCGCTTTTACTACACCCTGGGGCACTTTTTGTTACACGGTAATGCCAATTGGGTTGAAGAATGCTGGAGTAACCTATCAAAGAGCCATGGCTGCTATCCTCCATGACCAGATGCATAAAATCATGGATGCATATATCGATGACATATTGATCAAATCCAAGACAAGAGAAGACCACATTGAAACTCTTGCCCAAGTATTCGAGAAGCTTTTACAGTACAAGCTTCGCCTGAATCCTCAAAAATGTGTGTTTGGGGTTGAGTCAGACAAACTGTTGGGTTTCATGGTCAGTAAGAAGGGAATTGAAATGGATCTTACCAAAGTTAAGGCAATAATCGATATGCCACCACCTACCAATATCAAGGAGTTGTGAAGCTTGCAAGGACGAATCCAATCCATCAGACGATTCATTTCCAATCTGGTCATGAGATGCGAGCCATTCAACCAGCTGCTGAGGAAAGGTGTCAAGTTTGAATGGGGTTTTGAATGCCAACAATCATTTGAAAGGATCAAGAAATACCTTCTAAATCCACCAATTCTAAAACCACCAACGTTGGGTAGATCATTGCTGCTTTACATCACAGTGAATGAGTCAGCATGTGGCGGCTTTTTGGTACAATATGAGGAAGGAAGTCGCATCGAACATGCAATCTATTACATTAGCAAGTCTTTTGTTCAGTACGAAAAGAAGTACTCTCCAATAGAGAAAACTTGTCTGGCATTGGTTTGGATGTGTCAGAAGTTGAGACATTATTTATTAGCTTGTGAGGTCAAGATACTCTCCAAACTAAATCCTCTCAAGTACATCTTGGAACAACCATTCCTTAACGGGCGTATCGCTAAATGGCAAGTTTTGTTGATGCAATATGATCTTGAATATGTGTCTCAAAAGTCAATCAAAAGACAAGCAATTGCGGATCAGTTACCAGACTTCCCTCAGTACGAAGAAATCAGAACAAATGATGAGTTTCCAAATGAACATGTACTAAGATTGGAAACAGTTCCGACATGGAAGATGTATTTTGATGGGTCCAGAAATGTGATGGGAGCAGGCATAGGCATCTTACTCATCACTCCAGAAAGCGAAATGATCCCATACTCTTTGAAACTTGATTTTCCATGTACCCATAACATGGCTGAATATGAAGCCCTCATACAAGGACTTCATTCTTTATTGAGTTTTCAAGTGAAAAGAGTACATGCCTTCGGTGACTCTCAGCTTATTATAAACCAAGTGAATGGAGAATGACAAGTCAAAGATGAAAATTTGATGCCATATCAAGAAATTGCTACCTCCTTAATTTGTCAATTCGAAGAAGTACAATTGGCTCACGTAAAGAGAGAAGGTAACCCTATTGCGGATGGCCTCGCGAGCTTGGGATCGACCATCACGTTTCGAACCAATGAAGCAATCCGTTCTTTTGAGATCGAAAGATTAGTACACCCTGCTTTTGAAATGATGGTGCATGTTCATCATATCTAAGGGAGAAATACGCCTTGGTACCATGAAATCAAAAGGTACATTGAAAGCGGAGAATTCCCGGATGAAATGCCTAAAAATGAACAAAAAGCAATACAACGTATGTCAGCGAGGTACTTTATCATAGCAGGGGTATTATACAGACGTGGATTTAGCACTGAATACTCTCGGTGCCTTGATGAAGATGAGGCAAATGAAGTAATCGAAGAATCACATTGAGGAGATTGTGGAGGCCATGTTGGTTACCAAACCCTCACCAAACAAATAATTCGAGCATGATATTATTGGCCTACCATGCAAAAAGATTGTCACCAATTTGTCAAAAGATGCAAAGAATGCCAACTGCATGCTCCAGCGATTCATGCCTCAGCCTCTCACTTGCATTCTGTGACATCTCCTTGGCCATTTTCAATGTGGGCCTTTACGTAGTCGGACCGATATCCCCTGCAGCTTCTAACGGCCATAAGTATTTTCTTGCTGCAACAGATTATTTTACCAAGTGGGTAGAAGTCGTCACACTCAGAACAGTGGAAGGACGTCTTGTAGTGTCCTTCATTCACAAAAATCTTCTTTGCAGATTTGGAGTCTCTCGTGATATAGTATCAGACAACGGAACTCATTTCAAGAATGAAAAGATGAGGCAATTGTGCAGCAAGTACCACATCACGCATCATTTTTCAGCTCCTTATTATCCCCAAGGCATTGGACAAGCAGAGGCTACCAACAAGATCCTGGTCCGCATCTTGGAACAGACAGTAGAAACTGGAAGAGATTGACATGAAAAGATGCACAACTCTCTATGGGCATATCACACCACTATGAGAACTCCAACAAATGCCACTCTAGCAGAGGTAGTCTATGGAACAGAAGTGGTTCTACCATTACATGTGTTGAAACCTGCTTTGAAGTTCGCTTCTCTCATAGAGCTCCCTCTTACTCAATATCAGCAGAAAAGGCTAATGCAGCTCGATTTGCTAGATGAAAAGAGGCTAAAAGCGGCTGAACATGCTGAAGCTTATCACCAAAGGGTAGCCAGACAATTTGCCAAGTCAGTTATCGAGAGACAGTTCAAAGTGAATGACTCGGTCATACGATCTGCAGTGTACCTGAGAGGGCGACCACGAGGCAAGTGGGCACCAAATTGGGAAGGCCCATATGTCATCAAGGAAGCTTTGCCCCACAATTCATACCGACTAATGGATGCTGATGGGGTGGAGCGTGCCGATCCTGTTAATGCCCTTCACCTCAAAACATGACAATTACACTGGGGTTGAGAGCAACCCGTGCAGGTAAAGGGTTAAACCTGCAATATGAGGGCAACCCATGCAGACAAGGGGTTAAACCCGCAATGCTAGCCAAAGCAACCCATGCAGGCAAAGAGGTTAAACCTGTGCTACAAGCCAAAGCAACCCACACAGTTAAAGGGTTCAACTTGTGATGCAAGTCAAGGCAACCCATTCAGGGGGGTTAAACCTGAATTTGAAATCGGCAAACCCATGCAGGTAAGGGGTTAAACCTGCAATTTAAGCTCAAACAACCCATTCAGGTAATGGGTAAAGCCTGAAACATCTCTATGAAAATGTCTTGCTTGAAAAATTTGTGGCGTTTATCTTTGTCACTAAGCACGGCTAACATCGGCTTATTAACAAAGAGGGGCATCTGTAATCACCCCAAATTTTTCTAAAGGACTATGATGTTTTATCCAAGTGCGAAATTCAAATTTAGGCACAAGATTCAAATCCAAAATACGACTCTTAGATCCAAATTAAATCCAAAATACAACTCTTAGATCCAAATTAAATCCAAAATACAACTTTCAGATCCAAATGAAATCCAAAATACTACTTTCAGATCCAAAACCCAAGTTCAGATCCAAATCAATCATTTAAGACTAATTTGTCATTTCTTTTGACCAAAACACCTCCTTTTAGAGGGTAGCTTTAGTCTTTTTGGGTGGACAAGACTAATTTGCCATTCCTTTTGACTAAAAAACCTCCTTTTAGAGGGTAACTTTAGTCTTTTTTGGGTGGACAAGACCTATTTGCCCCTCCTTTTGACAAAAAAACCTCCTTTTAGAGGGTAACTTTAGTCTTTTTGGGTGGACAAGACCCATTTGCCCTTCCTTTTGACAAAAAAACATCCTTTTAGAGGGTAACTTTAGTCTTTTTGGGTGGATAAAACCCATTTTCCCTTTATTTTGACAAAAAAACATTCTTTTAGAGGGTAATTTTAGTCTTTTTGGGTGGACAAGACCCATTTGCCCTTTGTTTTGACCAAAAAATCTCCTTTTGGAGGGTGATTTTAGTCTTTTTAGGTCAAAAAAAATTCAAATTTTGGGTTTTGGCTCCAAAATTCTCTATAAATACCCCCCATATCCTCCCTCTTCGGCAAGATTGGTCCTTGGGAGAAACTCTAGTGTATTCTCACTTGAAGACTTAGAGTTTCTCTTGAGCTCTCTCTCTCTCCCTCTTCTTCTCTCCATTTCCCTCTCCAACTTGGAGCAAGCTACAACCCTCTTGGAGGCATCATCTTGGAGCTTCACTCAAAGGAGATTTTCAAATGAAGGAATTTATCTTCCTTAGGTCATCTCTCATTAGAGGTATGTAATCATCATCCATCTCATTTCTTTTTTTTCTTATCTTCATCTCTTCATGACCAAAGGAGATAGCACTCAACCTCTTTTTAGAGACAAGAGGTTATGCTCAAGTGCACCGAGAGCATGAGAAGATGAGATGATCTTTTATTTTATGATTAAATCATGCTTCTTTCAAGTATTCTTATTGTTGTTATTTTTCATTAACATGTTTTTATTATTATGCTATTCCTTTTTCTTGAACATAGTCTTGTTGATTGTTTTCATTTTCTCTTCTCATCTTCATATCCCCATGGCCAAAGGAGATAACACTCAACCTCTTTTTAGAGACAAGAGGCTATGCTCAAGTGCACCGGGAGCATGAGAAGATGAGATGATATTTTATTTTATGATTAAATCATGCTCTTTTTAAGTATTCTTGTTGTTGTTGTTCTTTCCCTTCATGAATATATTCTCGTTGTTATTATTATTTCCTTTCTTCAATATAGACTTGTTCTTGTTATTTTCTTTTCTCATCTTCATCTTCCCATGGCCAAAAGAGATAGCACTCAATCTCTTTTTAGCGACAAGAGGTTATGCTCAAGTGCATTGGGAGCATGAAAAGATGAGAGGGTCTTTCATTTCATAATTGAATCATGCTCTCCTTTATTAAATATAGTTTTTTTTTTCTTTCTACATTTTCTCCTCATCTTCATCTCCCCATGGCTAAAGGAGGTAGCACTCAATCTCTTTTTGAAGACAAGAGGCTATGCTCAAGTGCACCGGGAGCATGGAAAGATGAGTTGATCTTTCATTTTAATCATGTTCTTTCTTTTCATGAATACATTCTTGTTGTTCTTTTACTTCATCTTATTTTCCTCTATTTCTTATTTCTCCATGGCCAAAGGAGATAGCTCTCAATCTTTATTTTAGAGTCAAGAGGCTATACTCAAGTGCACCGGGAACATGAGAATATGAGGTGACATATCATTTCATAGTTACATCATGTCGTCCCTTCTAATTGAACCTTGCACTTTCTATCATCCTCTTTCTCTCTTTCCTTCATTGAATGTTGTCTATATATTATCCATGCATAGTTGCTTGGCTTGCTACTTATATGTGAATGTATGGTGAGAATGAGAGTGTGGTTTGGGGACTCTTTATTTTATATTAATTTTTGAGGTTGGGACTTGTCCAACCTGGGATATACCCTCACGAAAATGTACATGTTAATATGCATTTGTATGTCATTTTGCGCTAATTTCCTTCTTAATCATCCCATTAGAAACCCTAACGAGTGTCTCGTTATGTTGCTTGTTTTCTTCCATACCCAACGGTGGAAGAAATATATCACTTACAACAAACTAAATAATAACATTCTATGCTTATATAAATCCTAGTTTCGAAAACATTTTCAAAAGGAACCTTCTAACATGGCCTTAGGGACTTAGCTTAAACTCTTGCATGAGTCCAAGCTCCCCTCCGGCCCACATTAAACTTGAAGTTGGTAATTTTAAGTTGTTCCTTGATTTCTAATCTTGTGAAGGTATGGATGTATATACATGTTATATACATCAATGCCAACATGATGACCCCCCATCTTTCTCTCTCTATGCTTTCACTTTCCGTTTTATAAATTTTCATTTGTGCATGAATACGTATGTACATGTGCTCCATTTCCTCTCTTTCAAATATTTATTCATCTTTTCAAGACAAATATCTTCTCTTATAAAATTTTTCATAACCATATATACGTATGATATTTTTCTTTTCCTCTAAAATTTCTTTTTTTTTTTCAAATCAATACATCTTTTTCTCTTAAGCTTTCATATATGTGTATATGTTATGGTATGCACATATGTATGCATGTCTTTCTCTATCTCTCTCTTTCTTTTCATAAGAGTGCTTTTATCTCTTGTATTCTTCTTAACATTCTCCTCTCACGAACTTTCTATTTACCAACTTCATTAAGACCACAAACAAAGTAATGACTTAATGTTGGAATCATGCTTGACGGTCTACAATCCCAATCCATTTTCAAAAACTTTTCCGTCATATATATGATATTTACAAAAACAAAAATCCTAGATGTATGTTGTGGTAGGAATGACTTTAGATGAATGTTGTGGTAGGAATGTTTTACATTATTTCAATCATATAGGGTAAATGCATCCATGCATTCTCACACACTTTATTTCACTTATGATCACATGCACCTCTCCAAAAGAACTTAAGCAAGAAGGGATGAAGCTCTAGCTAGGTGGTAATCGAATTAGAGCAAAATCTCAAACCTACTTAAAGTCTTAAGAGAACACTAAAGTAATTTCAAAATGATTTCACAAGCTTCTCAAATGATATTTACTAGTTCCACTTTTTCCTCAAAACATTTCACATTTTCAAGCAACTCTTCAAGTACCTTTTCAAAAGTTTGAAACTTCAAACTTTCAATATTTTCTACACCGCATATAGAATCAAAAAGACGTTTAAGTTAAAACGAAATGCATCAATGATAAACATAGCCCTTGGGTTGATTACCCCTGATAAAGGCGCCGGGAACGGTCGATCCTCGTACCGACGGGCGAGTCCCTTTCTTTCCTCTTTCAAAACTAAAACCTCATTTTTCTGGAGCACTCCAAAACCAACCAATGTTTTGGGATGCAAACAGAATCTATTGCTTTGCTACATCTATCTTTGGGGTAAAGTTTTCTCTTTTTTCTTCCCACTATATCTTTATCTCTTTTTCCTGCTGCTCTTTTAATAATTTCGCTTTTTCTATCAATTGTTTCAATTTTTCAGTCATTACTTCTAATTTTTCCTTGCACAATACTAGTTCCTTTCTGGTATCTTCCAAACTTTGCTTAAGTTCAAGGAAAGAAAGGGTTTGGTTAACAAGGGAACTTGTAAAGAGTCAAATTTGGTTCTGTATATTCTTTGTGCTTAGATAGGTCACCATAATGCTCGGGGTTTTGAAAAATGTTGGATTCTTCCTACTATGTCAAAGATTATCCAACAAAACATGGTCTTTCTGGTTAAGGGCAAGGCCGGGTAATGTTTGGAATGAAAGATTGGAGTTAGGGGGTAGGGGGTGGGGGGGGGGGGGTGGGGGCTAATGAGTGAACCAAGTTCTGGGTCAACCTGAACAAACTATGTCCGGCTAGTAGAGGCCATGGTTCATGCAATGTAAATTTATGTTAGATAAAATAATGCATTCTACACTGTCTATTGTGACTAATGGCTATTTTCAAAGAAATGTAAATTAATCATATATGATGTTTTTCTTTTTCTTAATGGAAAGTGTTTTGATTATTGCTCCCACATTAATGGGGTCACATCTCTATTCTTTTCTTCGATTGTTAATGGCTTCTTGATAGGCTGTAAAGGAATCATTAGTCATTATTGATATTGTCCAACATGTATTGTAAATAATTTAATGTAGACATTTTTTCTTGAAATACTTCTTTATATTTTCTACTAGACTCAAGTATGTTGTGATTGAAATCATAAGGTTCATCATTAGAGGAACTATGTTCAGAGGATGGTCCATTTATAGATCAATGCTACAGATACTTTTTAGTATCACTAATATATTCATCTATTGCCAGCAAGTCTTTATTTACACAATCAACAAGAACATATGCTTTATTATATAAACTTTTTCATTTTGAACAATCTCTAGCTAAATACTCAGGGCTACCACAAGTAAAACAAGTTACCTTGTTTTTATAATCTTTCTGAGTATTGTATTTTCTAACATGTTTATGTTTGTAGAGGCAAGGTTTTCTACCATTAGATTTTCTAAGATAATATTTCTTGCCCCATTTTTTTGTTTTGTTTTTTTTATATGTTTTCATACGCCTAGGTTCTTTATCATATATTTGGGGTGTGTACATTTGTTTGAAAAAACTATATTCTCTTTTTAATTGTCTAGAGATGATAATCTTGGTACACTTTCTTATCAATTCTACAATAATGAATTGAACCCTTATACTAATGTTACATAATTGTGGCACTACTTCATTTTTTTTTGTATTTTCTATGGATTTCAAAACCTAAAGGATCAGGTAATTTGAGAAACAAGTTTTCTCCTATCTTTTTATTATAAAAGCATCATGACAAAGAGCTATAGTAAAAGAAATCTTGTAAGAATGGTTTTATATATCTCCAATCTTTAACTAGAAGTTGTTCTAATTTCCTAATAAAATCTTGTTGGTGTTTATCAAAACCAACATCTGGTTGATATCAAAACAGGAGTAAGTTATTTTATTTGCAAAATTATAAATATTTTTCCTAGTAGTAGTTCTCTTTGTAAGTCTTGAGGGTGTTCCTTTTCATATGCTTCACAAGAAGCTCTAGCAGTTTCTCCTAAAATTTTTCTGCCCAAGTATGCATCTCTTCTGTCATCCACATTGATTGGTCCATTTTATCCTACTTTCTAGCAAGTCTTTGGGACCACATTTCTATAACTGAGGGCAATAATTGGGAATCATCGACACTTATATTTAAGATTCTGCCTTCATCTAGTAAAGTTTTTCAGTGTATAGTTTTAATGACATACATTTTCCTTTTGGTTTATAGTTATCTTTTTCTTTGTATTCTGCATATGTAGTCTTAGGAGGTTGTCATGGTAAATAAAATATTGGATTTTGGACTCGTGGGGTTTGTGCAGTAGTGGTCTTGGAGGATTCTACTTCCATAAAATTTTTGGATATGCCTATTATAATTGGCTCATCTTCTTCCATATAATTGTCAACTGGCTTCAAAATTGACATTTACCCTAACATTTCCCATTGTGCCTACAAATAAATTAACTTCTTCATGGATTTTACCTTCTTAGATTAATTTAGTTTCTGATCTAAGGATATAATCTTCTAATAGGTTAAATCCTTTAGGAAGTAGGATACAATTATGTTCTAATTTATGCATTATTCCTCTATTCGGTATGAAATGCTTCTAATTCATTTCCATCACTTAGCTATTTTTCTTTATAGTCTATAAATCTTATAGTATAACTACCATTAGGATTTTTAAACATTAGGCTTTCTTCTGGGATTTCAATATTGCAGTTTATCTCCAAGTTTTTACAAATATTCTAGTCTAATTCTTCTAATTTTCCAAGATCAATATCCATGGGTTTGATCATTTTTGTACCCTTACTTGTCATAGATTCAATGATTGCTTTTATATTATTTTTGTATTTTTTGTACTGCTGTTAGTTATTTTGCCTAGAAATCCTAGATTTATGAGCAAGTTCGCTTGTCCTGTAAAAATTTCATATCCTTTACTTTGGATTCTTACTACTATATGTTTAAGATCTCTTATACTCAGTAAGAAATCATGTGCACAATCAAATAGTGCTTTATTCTCTGACATGTCAATCTCCATACCAGCTATGATAGCTTTTTTGGCATCACTTGCCTATCTTTTATGTAATAAAGTGATCAAACCTTTTGTTCTTAAATTTCTCCTAGCCAAACCCTTAATTCCTATCACTATGAGTCCAAGATGAATAAATCTATTTTGGTTACATAGCAATTTTTTGATACTTTCTTGACTGACAATACCTATATTTTGGTGTTCTTTGGTTACATAGACTGTTATCACCCCAAAATTTTCCAAAAAAGATTGCAGTTTTTTTTTACCCCAATGCAAATTCAAAACTCAACATTAGACGTGAGATTTAAATCCAAAACCCAACTCTCAAATCCAAATAAGATCCAAAATCCAAGTCTAGACCCAAATTCACCATTTCAAACTCAAAACCCAAAAACTGAAACCAAGACAATAAAATTTGAATTTATGAGCACTGCACGTGCATGCACAGACCTTCCCTTTATTTTATGTTTCGTTCTCATGCCAAAACATGTTTTTAAGCTTAAGTCATGCGCTAGAATGAGTCAACCATCAACTGAACTCAATCCAGATTTAAAAAGAGCCCAGAGTCAATCAAAACGGAGTCGGCCCACCTATTTGCAACAAAAAGCATTTTTACACAAATTTTAATTTAAAAAATGGTTTTATGCTCTTTACGAACATTCCCTTTTATTTTTATTTATTTATTTATCTATTTTATCTTAATTTATTTTATTTTATTTAATTATATTTCAAAAGAAAAAGAAAAACAAAAATAAATAATAAAAAATAAAAAATTTCACGTCACATGACTGCCTTGCGCAATGTACGCACAATCGCTACAGCACGCAATAGCACATTGCATGCTGTCATGCATGTTTTTCGAGACGCCACCCGAGCCACTCACTACACAAGCCTCATTTTCTTTCAAAAACCAACCGTTGGAGGGTGATTTCAAACTTTTTAGGTGGGCATTAGCCCTACCCACAGCCAAAAGGGTGTTTGCAGGGCTAGTGGCCAATCTCAGTTAGTCAAAACCTATTTTTTTAAACAAAATTTGAAAATAATTCAAAAAGATTTAAAATTCGTATGAAAATATTGTCAAATTAAAAAAAAAATCAAATTTTTAGTTTTGGCTCAAAAACTCCCTATAAATACCCCCACAATACTCCCTCTTGAGCATGAGCTAACTCTTGGGAGAACCAGATTTAGAGCTTTTCGTAAGCTCTGTTTCCCCATTTCTTCTTTTCTTCTCATTCTTCTTCTTGTTTTTCTACTCCAACCTTGGGAGCGAGCTTCTCCAAGATCAAACTCTGTAAGGAAGCACAAGGAGATCTCTTGGGGCAATATCTTCATTATCTTGTAGCCTCGCTCAAAGTGAATCTAGGATCATTCGAAGAAAGGGTATTCATTTTCCTAAAATCACTTTCGTTTGAGGTATGTAACCAATATCTCAACCCATTTCTTTCTCTTGCATTCTCCCTTCTTCATCTCTCTATGGTCATATAAGATAGCTCTCAAACCTCCTTTTCGGAGTTAACAGCTATTCTTCAGTGCACCAGGAACATGAGAATGTGAAACAAGATTTCATTTTATAATTGAAGCATGTTTCTTTCTTGTCTTGAATGTTGCTTTGTTATACATGCTTAGTTGATTGTTTTTCCTATACGAATGAGAATAAGATTTTATTTTATGATTGAAGCATGTTTATTTCTTGTCTTGAATGTTGATTTGTTATATATGCCTAGTTAATTATTTTTTCTATATAAATGGATGGTGAGAATGAGTGTTTGGAGTTTCAGTTGTTCTTATTTTTATGTTAGTTTTTGAGGTTGGGACTTGTCCAACTCGAGAAAGCCCTTTACGTATATGTACATGTTAATATGCATCTTCATGTCATTCTTACGTTTAGTTTCTTTCTTAATCACCCGATTAGAACACTAATGAGTGCACTATTATGTTCCTTAACTTTTTTTCATACCCAACGGTGGAAGAAATATATTCTCTTCTAACAAACAAATTAATTATGTTTTATGTTCATATATAAAAGTATTTGAAATCATGTTTTTCAAAAGAATTTTGAAAGAGAGGAGCCTCTCTAATGAGACATTGGAGACTTAGCTTAGGCTAGGAGTCTCTTCTCTGGCCTACATAAAAATTGAAGTAAGATATTTTAAGTCTTTTCTTGATTTTTAATCCCATGAAGACATATATGTACATACATGTTATATATGTATATGTGCACATGATGGCATTCTTTCTCCTTCTTTCTCTATATTTCCACATTTTATCTTACAAATTTTTATGTACACATGAATGCATATATATATGTGTTCTATTTTCTTTCTGTAGAATCTTTTATTTCTCCCTTCAAGTTAAATGTGTTTTTCTACAAATTTCTTATATATATATATATTTCTCTCTCTCTCTCTCTCTCTCTCTCTCTCTCTCTCTATATATATATATATATATATATATATATTTCTCTATTTCTTTTCCTCTAAAGTCTCTTTCTTTCTTCGAATCAATATCCTTCTTTTTATAAACTTGCATATATGTGTATGTGTGATAGTATGTATACATATATATGCATTTTTTTTTCTCCCTCTTTTTTTTAAGAACCTCTTTTTCCTCTCTATTTAGGTTAATATTTCATTTTCAAAAGCTTTCACATATATACATATACATACATGTATACATATACATATATGCATGTATGTATATACATATAAAATACATATAAAGACACAGATCTTCCCCTCTTTTAAAATCTTTCATTTACTGACCTTTAAAATCCCTTTCTTTCTCTCTCTCTCTCTCTCTCTCTCTCTTTCTTCATTTACTAACCTTTAAAATCTCTTTCTTTCTCTCTCTCTCTCTCTCTCTCTCTCTCTCTCTCTTTCTATAGAGTATTTTATCTTTTCCATTCTTTTGGATATTTTTCTCCAACGATCTAAGGTTTTGACTTCCTATTTGTCGACTTCACCAAGACCAAAAATCAAGTAATGACCAAATATTGGAATCATGTTTGATGGTGTATAACCTCATTCCATTTTCAAAAAATTTTCTCTTTTCATAACGATATTTACGATAATCTCATAAATAAAAAAATGAGAAACTTTAATGTATGTGATGGTAGGAATGTTTTTAAATGAACGTTATGGTAGAAATGAATTATTCTCTTCTAAACATCTAGGATCATTGCATTCATGCATTCACACTCACTTAACATCACTTATGATCACAAGCACCCCCCAAAAGAATTTAAGCAAGATGAGATGGAGGTCGAACTAAGTAGTAACTGAATTAGAGCAAAACCTCAAACCTATTTAAAGCCTTAAGAGAACATTAAATCAATTTCAAAAATGATTTCCCAAGCTTTCCAAAAATTATTTTATAAAGATTTCTCAATTCAAGATTTTCTCAAATCAAAATGTTTTACACTCTCAAGTGATTCTTCAAGATTTTTTTTCAAAAAGTTGATACATCAAATCTTCAACATTTGCTCAAACACAATACCAGATTTAAAATGAAAAAGATGTTTAAGACAAAACAAAATATATATAAAATAAACATAGCCTTTGGATTGATTACCCCTGTTAAAGGTGTTAGGAATGGTCAATCCTCATACTGATGGGCGAGTTCCGTTCTATCTCATTTCAAAACAAAACTTCATTTTTCTAGAGCACTTCAAAAACCAAATAGATTTTTGGGGATGCGAACAGATGACAATCGTGATGGGACCCATCATCATTTGACTATTATTATTATTGATGCATTTCTACAAACTTGAACATCTCATATATTGCCGATGATAAAACATGTCCCTTACTTTGGCCTTGACCCCATTGGCTTTTCATTGTTTGGTGATTGTGTTTGCTTTCTTACATATAAGACTAATTGCGAAGGATTAATCATGTTTACATAGATTTAGGATCAAAGACAACCCTCCTCAATTTAAGGCTTGATTGAAAATAATGCTTACTCTTCTACGTATTTTAATCACCATATTAGGAAACATTGCATTAGAAACAACCGATTTTACATTTCTCATATTTCAAAACTCCTCATACCTATTTGTCTCGGTCATCATGTTGTCGAACTTGGTCTTAGGTGGTAGCACAAGACTAAGCCTTACAACTTGACCATACCTTGGTCGGGAAAGCTCTCCCGTTAATACCATGAGTAGCAACTTGTGGTATATCGACGAGTGTCCAAGATGAAGTTTGATAAACTCTGCCATTAGCTGCTTAAGGAAGAATCTATGATATTACTAAGCCATTCAGCTAAAGTATATAAGCATAACTTGATATTGGATTATCGTGACACAAAATTATCTCAATTAGGTCCCTATACCCCTTTTCTCCAAAACTATTTCACATGATCGAAGTATAGAGAGTGTTGATGTGCATAAAACGTTATGTGATGATTTACATATCTCTACTTCATATCATCCTTATCAACCTAGTTAATCTTTCCATTAATTTAATTTTTACCCTTCAGAAAGTCATCATTCAAATGTATTCTTTCCAACGTGGTGTCATCTTCCCTTATGATCACATCCTCTTCAGGGAAGGACCCAAATGATCTACCTATATCTCTCTTGAGTCTAAACTTTTGGCTCCCGAATGGTATCGGTCTTGGCATCCCACTTTCTCTCGAATGTTTCATTCCTACTTTGAAGAATGTGGACTAGAGACAGTGGTAGCTGGAGGAATGCAGTCAGTAGATGAGAATTTAGTGCATGCAATTGCTGAGCGATGGAATCCAAGGACCTCCTCTTTTTGGTTTTTATGGGGAGAAATGACAATATTATTAGATGAATTTACCGAAATATTAAATCTCTCCACCCTAACTTGTGACCCAAATGATCCATTGGAGAAATAGTTCCTCATGAACATAACTAAAGTTAAAGCAAATGGCCTTATAGCCCATTTTTCGGGATAAAAAACTTGGTCTCTAGTAGAAAACCATGAGAGTCCAAGCATCAACCTGAAAAATTTGTATGACGAATTTGGAGCCTATGCTGAACCTTCCACCTTATCTCGAAAAGCCATAGGAAGAATTAAACATTGTATGATGTTTTGCACAGGGGGAGTGACCCTTTTCACCAATGGAATTGTCCTCCTAGATGTTCGTATTGTCCAACTTTTCTGGATATAGGGACATAGTAGGACCCAACACTTATGAATAGCAATGAAAGCCTTGGCTTTCCTTTACCAAGGATTCACCCGCCTCACCATTGGAGATGCGAATTCATAGAAGGATGCACATATGCTTTACAATTGTGGTTCTTCAAACATGCGGGATCCCAAGCCAGTCTATTCAGGAACACTGATAGGGCATTGACAATCATAGAACACTACCGCTAATTGATCGAGCAATTGGATTG
The DNA here is from genome assembly GCF_008831285.2 of Nymphaea colorata. Lineage (NCBI taxonomy): Eukaryota > Viridiplantae > Streptophyta > Magnoliopsida > Nymphaeales > Nymphaeaceae > Nymphaea > Nymphaea colorata. Next base: position 17,685,005 of record NC_045150.1, read on the forward strand.
AGATGAAATCATTTGGGACTATTATGATCATCATCAAAATTTGCCTCGATACACTCACCATTATCATGGACGTATCACACTCTTGGCCCCTTACTTCATAATTGATTTAATGCTGATAGGTGCATGAGACAATTTGCTCAGAGGCAAAAGATGGTTTCAGTGCATACACCAATTGGGGCTATTCCTAAATTCGACCTCAGCTCTCCTCAATGGGCAGCATTGTTTGCAGTACCTCGACAAGAGTGAAAGACACACATGTCATGCACTTGGTTCGTAGGCCCAGTGGTAAAGAAAGAATATGCCGAGTCATGGGATGCCAACCGACCACCATCCATCCTTCCTTAAAAGTTTTCGTTGTCAACTTTGTACTCCTAATTTCATCTTTAGTCGTTGCCATCTTTGTTAGTGTTTTCTTTGTATGTAACTTTTAAAACTCTTAAGGCAATATGAACCTCATTTTGTCATCATTTCCTTTCAATGACTCTTCATTTTCCTATCTCACAAGGTGAATACTTGAAAGCCAACAAGATGGTACAAGTTATGCAGACTCCTCAGAACGAGGCTTCATTTTCTGAGCTTATGTGAGAAATACTTGGCCGCCCAACAATGGAGCCAGAAGGCTACCATATGTTCCACTTGTTCATGAAGCGATTCATTAGGAAACAAAAAGAGCAAAAGACCCTAATGTTTACTCTAAAACCAGAAACTGAAAAGCTGATCAAGCAAAAGAGAAACAATAAAGACAACAAATCCTCTCCTACGGATCGAGATAAAGGTCATATAGATTCAGACATAGCAATTAGTGAGAAGGAAAAACCCAAATTGCTTCCTCTCATAAAGAAAAGGACAACAAAGAAAAACAAAAAAAAAAGAAAATAAATTGTAGAGAAAAGCAGTTCACCTAGCCCTCTCACAAGCGAAAGTTCAGAGAAAAAGCAAAAAAGAAAGAGAAAGCTTACAAAGAAAGGCAAAAGGGAAAAAAAGTACATCCCAAGCAATAGCTCAGACAACGAGAGTTCTAAAGAAAAAAATATAGGAGATCAATGGCAAGAAGAAAAAGACAAAGCCAGAATTGGTCAAATCAAGTGATGATAAAAGTTTGACTAAACGCAAGTTTCATGAAATGGAGAAAAGAATGAGCAACCTCAAACTTTGGGGGAAAGGAAAACACTCATACTCATGCAAACTACTTCGGTATTGAAGGAGACGAAGACATGAAGAGTTTGCCTAAGGAGTTCATCAAATATGATAGAACCACCTGTCCCCACGTTTATCTTTCAACATTTCTCAATGATTGCTACAAGATTCAGGCAAATAACAGAACTTTGTTTCGCTACTTTCTAAGACGCCTTGATGACATCGCTACACAGTGGTACAAAGAAAATGTCAACCCAGTTGAATTGAAGGAATTTGATAGATTGGTTAACATGTTTGTCGAAAGATTTGAGCAAAATGCTCCCATGGCTCCAACCCTCAATACCATTTGCAGTCTCCATAAAAAACAAGGAGAAAAGGCACGAGAATTCACTTAAAAATGGAGAATTCAATGTAACAAGATGAAGGAACTCATTTCTGAAACACAGACTTTGTCACTCATCAGAAAAAATCTTGCCCAATCCTTGAAAAGTCTCATCCGCAATGCTCCAATCAAGACCTTTGCAGAGTTGATTGAACACGAAGGTTCAATAGAGGAAGGCGATTTTGATGGAATCATTGTTCCTAAGTACAAAGAAGATGGTAAGAAAGGAGAGAGGACATAGTTGCCCGCATACTTCATAGTTAATGTCGGCATGACAACAATTATAAGTATGACAAATAAGTCAACCACAAAAATAACACATAGTTGTCTATGGGAAATGAAGAAGGGAAGAACAAAGACCCAGGCTGGAGCTATGACCCAAAGTTCACTCCTCTCAATCAGTATCGCAAGAAGTTCCTAGAGTACCTTCTTGCTAAAAATGTCAGAGCCTCCAAAAATGATGGGAGGTAATAAAGAAAAACCATGTAAGTTTCATAGTACCCCTAGTCATGACACTGATGATTGTTTTGTCCTTAAGAATATTATCCAAGATTTCATCAATAAGGATATCAAGGTTGATGATGATAGCATCCCTAAGGTTTTAAGAAATCTGTTTCCTAATCACGAGAAGATGGCAATAGCCACGATCACCATAGGCACTCCACTCCCATATCATCCATAGGAGCACATCCGACCTTGTGATAGAAGCAGTTCACACAAAATCATGATGATAAATCAAGCAAAAAAACTTTTAGATTTTATTGCTATGATGAACAACAAGGCAGAAAGGTGATTCAAAAAACCTGCCATAATTTCAAAAACTTTTATCTTACGAGGTGGTGATGATGAATCATCAGATGACTCCTCAAATGAGGATCCATGCCACTTGGATGATGTCTTCCCCTTGGATGTATGAATGATTGAGGAAGACTGGATTCAAGCCTCTAAGGACCAGTCAATTACCTTTTCAGAAAATGACGTCTCAAAATGGGGATATTATAATGAAGATGCTCTTTACATTGTCATACAGGTCAACAAGATGGCTATGCCACATGTATTGATCGATGGAGGAAGTATTTTAAATATTTGTCCTGATCTCACAACTAAAGTTTTGATATTTTCTGCAGATAAGTATTGTTTCTATGATACCAAGATCTACGGATACGACGACCAAAACATGAATAGTAAAGTTACCCTAAAAAATAGACGTGATCATTGAATGCACCAGTCATTGCATTACATTCCATGTGGTGGATGCACCACCATCATATAATTTGCTCTTGGAACGACCTTGGATCATGAAGTACGAGGAATCTTGTCCACTCTTCATCAATACCTCAAATGAAATTTTGGCCCATCGGTCGTCACCGTACGTGCTGAAGATCCGGTTGAGAGATTGGTACAACCAATGCTCCCTAGGCCAATTGGTTCAGTGGACATACCCAACATAAGAACAATGAAAGAAGGACCTTTGGAAGAATGAATGGATGAAGTGGAGATAGGCGAATCATCCGGGAGTGCCTATACTGTTTCAAGCAGTCATCTAAGTCACCAAAAACATCCCTTGTAGGCTCATGTCGTGACAAACCCTAAGGGATTTCAGTTGCTTCTAAAAAGCGGTTATCGTCCATTCACTAGCCTCAAAAAAAATGAAGATGGTATGCTGTAGCGAATTAGTTTCCCTTTTCAGATGAATACTAGAGGATTGAGATATCATAAGGAAATTTGAAGATCTTGTGGGCTGATAGTATTCGCCTTTTGTTAAATCCTCCAATGAATTTTATAATCTTAAGTTCTATTTGTCTGGTCTCATGAGAGGAACCCCCTCTATGAACTAAGAACTTTTGATATGCAATGCAAGTAAACTTTTGTTATCAATTTTAATTTTGTTCAATTTTCCTCTATCCTCCTCTTTCATGATGTTAGAACTCAACATGTTTTAGTTTCTTCTTTTTGCTTGGAAGTCCCCCCAGAAAGCATTTGTCAAACAAACAATCGGTGAAGTAGAACCAATGACAATACATGAGTCAGAATTATCAGAATTCACTCAGATTTAGAAACAAGAACATCTTTCATCCTTAGTTAATGATCCATTTGAAGAGATTAACATTGGAACCTAAGAGAATCCTTAGATCCTTCAAATTGGCACCAGTTTATCAGTAGACGAGAAGAAAAAATTGATGGACTTTCTTATAATCCACAAAGAAGTTTTTTGCATGGACCTATGAAGATATGCTATGCTTAGACCCTCAGTTGGTTGAACATCGTTTGCCCCTAAGTCTTAGTTTCAAGCCAGTTAAGCAAAAATTACGCAAGCTTGATTCTCAACTAGAAGGGCTCGTAAAAGAAGGATTAGATGACCTACTAAATGCAAAATTCATTTGTGTCATAGATTACCTTAAATGGTTGGCTAATATTGTCGTGGTACTCAAGAAAAATGGCAAAGTCATGTTGTGCATTGACTTTCAAAACCTGAACAAAGCCACGCCGAAAGATGATTATCCACTTCCAAACATTAATTTATTGGTAGACATTACTGCAAGACATGCCATGATCTCTTTTATGGATAGATATTCGGGTTATAACCAAATCAAATTAGCAGTTAAGACTGCTTTTACTATACCCTGGGGCACTTTCTGTTTTGTGGTGAAACCATTTGGATTAAAGAATGCTGGAGCAACTTATGAAAGAGCCATTGCCGTTATCTTCCATGACCAGATGCACAAAATCATAGATACATATACCGATGACATATTAATCAAATCACATATTAATCAAATCCAAGGCAAGTGAAGATCACATTGAAACCCTTGCCTAGGTGTTTAAGAGATTCTTATAGTACAAGCTTCGTTTGAATCCTCAAAAATATGTGTTTGGGGTTGAATCGGGTAAACTTTTGGGTTTCATGGTTAGTAAGAGGGGGATCGAGATAGATCTTACCAAAATAAAAATAATCATTGATATGCCACCACCTACCAATATCAAGGAACTACGAAGTTTGCAAGGGCGAATCCAGTCTATCAGACGATTCATTTCCAATCTAGCAATGAGATGTGAACCATTTAACCAGCTGCTGAGGAAATGCGTCAAGTTTGAATGGGTTTTTTAGTGCCAACAGTCATTTGAAAAGATCAAGAAATACATTTTAAATCCACTAATTCTAAAACCCCTAGTGTTGGGTAGACTATTGCTGCTTTACATTACAGTGAATGAGTAAGTATATGGTGGCTTTTTGGCACAATATGATGAAGGAAGTTGCATCGAGCATGTAATTTATTACATTAGCAAAACTTTTGTCCAGTATGAAAAGAAGTAATCTCCAATGGTAAAAACTTGTCTAACATTCGTTTGGATCTGTCAAAAGCTGAGACATTATTTATTAGCTTGTAAAATCAAGATACTCTATAAGCTAAATCCTCTTAAGTACTTCTTGGAGCAGCCCTTTCTTAGTAGGCGCATCGATAAATGGCAAGTTTTGCTGATGCAATATGATCTTGAATATGTGTCCCAGAAGTCAATCAAAGAACAAGCAATTGCAGATCAATTAGCAGACTTTTCCCAATATGAGGAAATCAGAACAAATGATGAGTTTCCAATCAAACATGTACTAAGATTGGAAACAGTTTCAATGTGGAAGATGTACTTTGATGGATCCAGGAACGTGATGGAAGGCATTTTACTTATCACTCTGGAAGATGAAATGATCTTGTACTCTTCGAAACTTGATTTTTCATGTACCCATAACATGACCGAATATGAAGCTCGTATACAATAACTCCGTTCTTTATTGAGTTTTCAAATACAAAGGGTACATGCCTTTGGCGAGTCTCAACTTATTGTCAATCAAGTGAATGAAGAATGGCAAGTCAAAGATAAAAAGTTGGTGCTGTATCAAGAGAATGCCACTACCTTGATCCACGTCTCTTTTCGAACAAACAAAGCAATCCGTTCTTTTGAGATTGGAAGATTAGAACACCCTGCTTTTGAAGTGGTAAAACATGTTCAACATAAACAAGAGGGGAATACGCTGTGGTATCATGACATCAAAAGATGCATTGAAAGTGAAGAATTCCCGACTGGAATGCCAAAAAATGAACAGAAAACAATTCAACGTATGTTAGCAAGGTACTTTATTCTTGCAGGAGTGCTATACAGACGTGGATTTAGTACTGAATACTCTTGGTGCCTTAATGAGGATGAGACAAAGGAAGCCATCAAAGAATCATATCGAGGAGATTGTGAGGGCAATTTTGGTTACCAAACCCTCACCAAACAGATAATTCAAACAGGGTATTATTGACCTACTATGCAAAAAGATTGTTTCTAATTCATTAAAAGATGTAAAGAGTGTCAACTGCATGCTCCAATAAACCATGCACCAGCCTCTCACTTGCATTCTGTAACATCTCCTTAGCATTTTCAATGCAAGAATTTGACGTAGTCGGACCAATATCCCCTGCAGCTTCTAATGGCCATAAGTATTTTCTCACTACAATGGACTATTTTACCAAGTGGGTAGGAGTCGTCACACTCATAACAGTAGAAGGGTGTCACGCAGTGCTTTTCATTCACAAAAGTCTTCTTTGCAGATTTGGAGTCCCTCATGATATAGTATCTGACAACGAGACTTATTTCAAAAATGAAAAGATGAGGTAATTGTACAGCAAATACCGTATCATGCATCATTTTTATGCTCCTTATTACCCTTAAGGTAATGGGCAAGTGGAAGCCACCAACAAGATCTTGATATGCATCTTAGAGTGGACAGTAGAAACTAGAAGACATTGGCACAAAAAGATGCATAACACTGTATGGGCATATCACACAACTATAAGAACTCCAACAAATACCACTCTAGCGGAACTAGTCTATAGAACGGAAGTGATTCTACCATTACATGTACTAAAACCTGCTTTGAAGCTTGCTTCTTTCATAGAACTTCTCCTAAATAAATATCAGCAGAAAAGGTTAATGCAACTCGATTTGTTAGATGAAAAGAGGTTAAAAGTGGCTGAGCACGCTGAAGCCTATCGTCAAAGGGTGGCTCGACAATTTGCCAAGTTTGTTATTGAGAGACATTCCAAAGTGAATGATTTGGTCTTACTATCTGTGGTATACCTCAGAGGATGACCACGTGGTAAGTGAGCACCAAATTAGGAAGGCCTACATGTTATTAAGGAAGCCTGGCCCCGTAATTCATACTGATTGATTGATGCTGATGGGGTGAAACTTACCGATTCTGTCAACGTTTTTCACCTCAAGAAATTCTATGCTTGCTCCTTTTGTATTCACTTTCCAATCAATGGCAATTATTGTGTTTTCCACATTCAATCTACTATTTATTGTGGATTCTTCCCAGTTGTAAAACATAACGATTACACTGGTGTATTTTTTTTTATTATTATCAATCAAGACTTGAGAGTAACTTGTGCAGCTAAGGGGTTAAACATGCAATGTGAGGCAACCCATGCAGGTAAATGGTGAACCTACAACACAAAGCAACCCACTCAATGGCCATTATTGTGTTTTCCACATTCAATCTACTATTTATTGTGGATTCTTCCCAGTTGTAAAACATAACGATTACACTGGTGTATTTTTTTTTATTATTATCAATCAAGACTTGAGAGTAACTTGTGCAGCTAAGGGGTTAAACATGCAATGTGAGGCAACCCATGCAGGTAAAGGGTAAACCTACAACACAAAGCAACCCACTCAGGTAAGGGGTCAAACCTGAATTCAATCTTGTCCAAACCCACTTAGGTAAGGGGTCAAACTTGAACTCAATCTAGCTCAAATAACTCATTGAGGTAAGGGATTAAACCTTAAACATTCCTCTAAACATGTTCTGTTTGAAAAATCTGGGGTGTTTATCTTTGTCATTAAGCACGGCTAGCGCCGGCTTAGTAACAAAGAGAGGCATTTGTTATAACCCTAAATTTTTCCAAAAAAACTGCATTCCTTTTACCCAAACACAAATTCAAAACTCAACTTTAGACGCGAGATTTAAATCTAAAATCCAACTCTTGAATCCAAATAAGATTCAAATCCAAGACTAGAACCGAATTCACAATTTCAAACTCCAAACCCAAAAACTAAAATCAAGACAACAAAATTTAAATTTATCAGCGTCGTGTGCGCATGCACAAACCTTCCCTTTATTTTATGTTTCATTCTCATGCCAAAATACGTTTTAAGCCTAAACCGTGGCTAGAACGAGTCAACAAACAAATGAATCCAATCCAGATTTAAATTGAGCCCAGAGTCATTGAAAACAAAGTCGGCCTAACTATTTGTAACGAAACGCATTTTTACACACATTTTAAATTAAAAAAATTGGTTTCAAATGCTCTTTATGAACAACCCTTTTATTTTTATTTATTTATTTATCTATTTATCTTACTTTATTTTATTTTATTTCATTATATTTTATTTTTTGTATTAAAAACAAAAACAAAAAATGAAAAATAAAAAAATTTGAATGTCATTCACTTTGTGCTACGTGGTCGCTCGTCATGCAACGTGCCCGCGATCACTTGTGCGAATGTGTGAGTGATTGCTGCAGTGCGTTGCCTGTTGCTGCATGTATTTTTCCGAGACACCACCTGAGCTAGGGCCTGCCCACTGCGCAGGCCCCATTTTCTTTTAAAAACCGACCGCTAGAGGGTGATTTTAAGCTTTTTAGGTAGACATTAGCCCTGCCCACACCCCAAAAGGGTGTTTGCAGGGCTAGTGGCCAATCACGGTCTATTTTTTTTAAAAAAAAATTGAAAATAATTCAAAAAGATTTGAAATTTGCATGAAAATCTTGTTAAGTTCAAAAAAATTTGAATTTTAAGTTTTTGTTCCAAAACTCCATATAAATACCTCCACAATCCTCCCTCTTGAGCATGAACTGACTCTTGGGAGAACCTTTAGTTCTCTCATTTGAAGATTTAGAGCTTTTCCTTAGCTCTTTCTCCCCCCATTTCTTCTTTTCTTCTTCTTGTTCTTCTTCTCCAACCTTGGGAGCAAGCTTCTCCGAGATCCAACTCTTCAAGGAAGCACAAGAAGATCTATTGGAACAATATCTTCATCATGTGGGAGTCTCACTCAAAGCGAATCTATGATCATTCGAAGAAAGGGTATTCATTTTCCTAAAATCACTCTTCTCAGGGATATGCAACCTATATGTCAACCCATTTCTTTGCATTGCCTTCTTCCTTCTTCATCTTCCCATGACCATATAAGATAGCTCTCAAACCTCCTTTTTGAGAGTCAAGAGCTATTCTTGAGTGTACCGGGAGCATGAGTAGGTGAAACAAAATGTTATTTTATAATTGAAGCATGTTTCTTGCTTGTCTCTAATGTTGCTTTGTTATACATGCCTAATTAATTGTTCTTTCTATTCAAATGAGAATAAGATTTCATTTTATGATTGAAGCATGTTTCTTTCTTGTCTTGAATGTTGATTTGTTATATATGCCTAGTTAATTGTTTTTCTTATATGAATGGATGGTGAGAATGAGTTCTTAGAGGTTTGGGTTTTTGTCATTTTTATGTTAATTTTTGAGGTTGGGACTTGTTCGACTTGGGAAAGCCTTTCACATATATGTACATGTTAATACGCATATTCATGTCATTCTGAAGTTTAATTTCATTCTTAATCACCCGATTAGGAATCCTAATGAGTGCTCTATGATGTTGTTTGACTTTCTTTCGTACCCAATGATAAAAGAAATATATTTCCTTGTAACAAACAAAATAATTATGTTTTATGTTCATATATAAAAATACTTGAAATCATGCTTTTCAAAAGATTTTTGAAAGTAAAGACACTATGAGGGCTTAGAGACTTAGCTTAGGCTCTTGCACGAGTCCAAGTTTCTGTTCGGCCTACATAAAAATTGAAGTCGGATATTTTAAGTCGTTTCTTTATTTTTAATCTCATGAAGACATATACATATATACATGTTATATACGTATATGTGCACATGATAGTGTTCTTTCTCTTTCTTTCTCTATATTTCCACATTTTATCTTATAAATTTTCATATACACACAGAATGCTCCCCTGCGTCTAGAGTCTGTACAGTCATTTGCTTTGCAATGTACTTTCTTTGTTTATGTTGAGTCTTGGTGTAAGCTCTAGTGTTCACCTGTGTCGGAGTACCCTCCCAAAATGGCCCAAGTGTAATATTGTGATTAATTATTTTGGATGGTCGGCATGAGAATTCTGTAAGCGGCTTCGGCAATTCTTTGTAAGTAAAGTGGAAAAGCTTACTTGCTTTCTCTCGTGATGTACTCAACTTTCTAAGTGAATATATTGCAAAAAGCTTACTTGCTTTCTCTCGTGATGTACTCAACTTTCTTTGTGTATTTTGTGTCTTCTATTTTCAAAAAACGTTCAAGTGATTTGCACCCACTTGGACGAGGCAAAGGCTTGCAGCTTACTGGTGAGAGTTTGTCACGCCGCACGGTCCGAAGGACAGAATGCATATATATATATATGTGTGTGTTCCATTTTTTTCTCTCGAATATATATATATATATATATATATATATATATATATATATATATATATATATATATATATATATATATATATATATATATATATATATATATATATATATGTGTGTGTGTGTGTTTGTGTTTTTCTATTTCTTTTCCTTTAAAATCCCTCTTTCTCTTCGAATCAATATCCTCTTTTTGTAAATTTGCATATATGTGTATGTGTGATAGGATGTACACGTATATATGCATTTCTCTCTCTCTCTTTCTCTTTCTCTTTCTTTCTCTTTCTCTCTCTCTCTCTCTCTCTCTCTCTCTCTTAAGAACCTCTTTTTCCTCTCTATTTAGGTTAATACTTTATTTTCGAAAGCTTTCACATACATACATATACATACACGTATATATACACATATATGCATGTACGTATATACATATAAAATACATATAATGATACGGATCTCCCCCTCTTTTAAAATCTTTCATTTAGTGATATTTAAAATCTCTTTCTCTCTCTCTCTTTCTTTCTATGGAGTATTTCATCTTTTCCATTCATTTGGATATTTTTCTCCAAACATCTAAGTTTTAACTTTCTATTTGTCGACTTCACCAAGACCAAAAATCAAGTAATGACCCAATATTGGAATCATGCTTGATGGTCTACAACTCCATTCCATTTTCAAAAACTTTTCTTTTTTCATAACAATATTTATGACAATCTTATAAATAAAAAAATGAGAAACTTAGATGTATGTGATGGTAGGAATGCTTTTAGATGAATGTTATGGTAGGAATGAATTATTATCTTCTAAACATCTAGATCAATACATTCACACTCACTTAACATCACTTATGATCACAAGCACCTCTCCAAAATAATTTAAGTAATATGAGATGAAGCTCTAACTAGGTGGTAACTGAGTTAGAGCAATACCTCAAACCTACTTAAAGTCTTAAGAGAACACTAAATCCATTTCAAAAAGATTTCTCAAGTTTTTCAAATGGTATTTGTAAAGATTTTTCAATTCAAGATTTTCTCAAATCAAAATGTTTTACACTCTCAAGTGATTCTTCAAGAACTTTTTCAAAAGGTTGAAACATCAAATCTTCAACATTTTCTCAAACTCAATATTGCATTTAGAATGAAAAAGTTGTTTAAGCGAAACGAAATACATTAAAAATAAGCATAGCCCCTTGGATTGATTACCCCTGGTAAAGGGGCCAGGAAAGGTAAATCCTCTTACTAACGGGCGAGTCCCTTGCTCTCTCTTTTCGAAACAAAACATCATTTTTCTGGAGCACTCCAAAAACCAAATCGATTTTCGGGGATGCGAACATAGACTTCTTTTCGGCTTATTCGGACCAATTGGTGATTTATGCTCTAAAACCTTGTCCTATATATCGTGCTTGGGTTTAATAGAGTTAGTTGTTGATTATTATAAATTTTTAAATTCCTATTTATATCTATCAATTCTTCTAAAGTTCTAGAACTAGGACCTTGACCTCGAACCATGCTAGTTAAGATATTTTCATCCATTTGTCTAATTTCATTAATATTACTAAGGGTTCTACTATGACTGGAGAAAGAGTTTCTTGCAACCATTATTTTCTTGAAAAAACAATACTTTTAGGGATAGGGGTATGTTTTATTTCACCATTTCCTATGTTCATATTATCTAATTTCCTAGTTAATTCTTCTAAGTTTACTCCTTGCAATTCTAGCATTTTTCCTATGGTTCATTTAATTTGGACAATTTACTGACCTAATTTTGTTATCATGATGATTATCATATTTAATTGTCGAATGACTATTTTATCAAAACTTATCTACTAGGGCCTTCAACATCCAGATAAGAAGTTCTAGTTTCTGTTAATATCCTTTTTATCACAGGAATAAAACATATATAATTCTAAGTAGAAAAAGGCTTCACTGGTAAACTTACTAGTTTTAAATTTCTTGGATTTTTTATACAAATCTATATCCAATATTCTAATCTATTCATACCATAAAATTCTTAGAAAGTAGGAATTGTTGACAATAGTAATATCTATAACAACTATTATAAATAAAACATGAAGAAAATACTCAACTATCTAACACTGATTTTGGCTGATCAGAAATATCTAATATCTATAACAACTATTATAAATGAAACACAAAGAAAATACTCAACTATCTAACACTGATTTTAGCTGATCAAAAATATCTATAGCCAACTTAGTACTTGTCTCCCTTAGTCCCATAGTCTCATGTATCCTTCGTACAATTCCAGACTTTGCTTATGAGTTTTTGTTTTGAACTTAAAAATTTCCTTTCACAAGACCAACATGTAACACATCTTTTACCAAAAAAAGAACAAACTAGAACATACTTGGCTTATGGTATTTTTCCCCTAGATTTGAAAACTTTTTGGATTTCTGTTTCATAGAACACCATGTGCACAATTCGTCATCCGATTCAAATACCACCGTTTATGTATTTTTTTTCTCCTAAACGGCTCCCTACCTCAGTGCAAAAACTCAGAAACACAAACGCAATATCATCAATAGATTATGATCTAATAGGTTCTCTTCTATAACTCATAGTTCCTACTCATAGATCCTGGCTAGGGCCAGAACTTCCAGTGCAAAACACAAATTCATAATAACAGATTATTAATGTCTATGCAGTGATACATTCTTCTGGGAAGAGACTTTTTCGTTTAGCTTACAAGCTAAGAACAATGCAAAACTTTAAACACACATAAAACTTTCATTAATAACAAAACATACTTACAACATCAAGAGCATACTACTCTCTGATACCACTTCAAAAGTGTTAAAAGTAGTCAGTTCAACCATACATTTCATTTTCAAAATGGAAAACATTTACTTCATAGTGAAGACAATAATTCTATGTTTCAACAATTAAATAGTATAACCAACATACATATTGCCCTAGCATAAAACTTAGAATCTTATAATACAAAAAATTAGAATCTTTTGCAGCCAGTTTACGATACTTTATCCGTAAAAAATAATACTTTAAAGGAAATATTAGTAAACCAAAAATATTTGAAAGATCAATTAACCACTATCCTAAGTTAAAAAGCTTGCAATAATATGAAGATAATATTGAAGTCTTACAAAAACAAAGTTTGGAAAAAATAAAACACTCACAAGATTTGGACCAAAGCTATATAAAAGTAATTAAGATAGTCAGTGACATGAGCATGAATGGAAACATAGATCAGGAAGTAGTGATCACACATGCATACAATGGTTACCAAAGCATAGAACTTAGGTTCCAATGCAAAATATGCACACTTGAAGCTTATAGGTTTTGTTTAGAAGAAAAACACTATCGATTCACCATAGAAAATAAGATAGGATGAAAAGATGACACTATGGAAAGAAGAATTTTAGTAACAGAAAATGGATGATTTTGACATTTAGACAACTAAACTAGAAGCTAGATTGGATGTTTTAAAAAAGAAAGTGGAGAGACTTGAAGCAATGAAAGCTAAGATAGGTCACCTAGAAAATAAAGTAGACCTTGAAGTGTTGAATACAACAATAAAGAAAAAGAGATAACAATAGAAAAAGGTGAAAGAACGTTGACTACTACAAATCTTCCTAGTATGGAACCCAATTATAAAGAACATAGTGCAAGAAAAACTGTTATAAGAATACCATGCATATTTAAAATAGATGATTGGAAATAAGAAATAAATGCCTTAGCTGATACAAGATGCAATGATTTGGTCTTACACAAAGCACTTGTACCCCCAAAATATCATAGGTGCTTAGATCCTACCTTCCAACTATGGGCATAACAAATTGATAGATCATTACATAGGAATGATGAATAAATATGCAAATACAAAATAGTTTTTAGAATATCAGAAGAAGAACATATGACCTACCAACCCAGGCCTAAAACATTTATCAAACATATGCAACTACATGATAGTACAAAATGCATTATAGGACTGAACTTTATATTAGAAAAGATAGCTGGATGTGTTATTACTAGAACTGGCCCTTTCTTTCTTCCATACTAAACAACTCCTTGGGTGCTAGATCTTAGAGTTGGGTATGAAAAGGAAAAAACCCCAAAAATTGCTAATGCAAGATCCTAGAACTTGCAAAGAAAAGATAGAACTGGTGTACCTAGAAGAAGAAGATCTAGAAAAAAACCTCGAATATAACCTTATTTATATACAAAAAATAAATAATAAGCTAGAAACATGTTGCATAGAAACAAACAACTTAATTCTGATACTGGAAAAAGAAGACATCATAGGAGAAATACCTACAAAACATTGGGATCATAATAAAATAGAATGTATATTAGAAATTAAAGACCCATGATTCACTATTTCCAATAAAAAAAATAAGTGCAACAAATGAAAAAATGAATGACTTTGAAATACATATAAATGACCTTTTAAGATTAGGAATTATAAGAGGAAGTATAAGTCCTCATAGGAGTCCAGCTTTTATTGTTAACAAACATAGTGAACAAGTTTGAGGAAAATCTAGGATAGTCATATACTATAGAAAGCATAATGATAATAATATAGATGACTCATATGATATCCCTAACAAAACTGAATTAATTAATAACATACAATATAACAAAATATTCAACAAGTTTGACTGTAAGTCTGCCTTTTAGCAAATAAAAATGTATAAAGAAAGTATTTAGTGGACTGTGTTTACTTGTCCTTGGGAAGTTTTGAACAGTTACTTATGTCTTTCGGTTTGAGTCTATATAGATGATATTCTAGTTCATAGTAAAATAGATTCATAACATATAAGACACCTTAAAATAGTTTTAAGAGAATTTCTAAGAAATGTAATTATAATTAGTAGTAAAAAGGCACAATTCTTTTGAAAACATATAGAATACTTAGGCATGGAGATTGGTAAGGGTAAAATTAAGTTACAACCACATATAGCCACAAAGGCCTTAGAATTTGAGATACATGTTATAAAAAATTTATAACAAATTTTAGGATTGGTTAATTATGCTAGACCATTCATTAAAGATTTAGGGAAAATGGTTGGCCCCTTATATAGCAAACTTGGTTCAACATAGAAGATATCAAACAAATAGGTAAAGTTAAAGAAGCCATTAAACATTTGCCCAAGATGTATCTCCCCTTAGATTCAAATTTCTTAATAATCAAGGCAGATGGATGCTTCGATGGGTGGGGAGTTGTGTTAAAAAGAAAACCTGATAAATATGCCTTAAAAACAACAGAAGTTGTTTGTAGATATAGTAGTGACCAATATAAAGAAAATGACTTACTAGCAACATACATAAAAAAACCTTAGCCCCGTATTATATAGGTTAAATAGTTTTAAACTATTTTTGCTCAACAAAAAAGAAATACTAGTAAGAACAGATTGTGATGCTATAGTAAAATTCTATGAGAATAAAAACCTAATGAGAATAAGCCAAAGAAGGTGGATGGCTTTTAAAGACACCCTACTAAATCAAAATGATAAAGTTACATTTGAACATATTAAGAGAGAGGATAATAGATTAGCTAATATTTTAAGTAGATTTCTAAAAGATGAATTGAGAAATTAACATTTACAAACCAAAAATTAGAAGGCTGAATAAAATTATAGGGTACTTAGAACAATCTAAAGGATGCCTACATGATATTGATCATCCTATGTCCATTGAAATAAGAAACCCAGCGACAGTTTAGTGGATATTGTTTTAAGCATGCAACAATTAGTCACCACCATGAAACAGTTCAGAGTTCGTTCATCTTCATCAAACTCTTCTATCAGGCCCAGGTAGCAAGAGTAGGGATGTGGCCCCATTAAAGTGGGAGCAACAAGCTATATCTTTTACTTTTGGGAAAGGAAAAGCATCATATAGAATAAATTTAAACTTCTCTATAAGTAGCCATTAGTCATGATAGCTAAGATAGAATGCATTGTTTTATCTAACATAAACTTACATTGTAGGAATCATGACCTCTACAAGTCAGATACAGTTTCTAGACCTAGACTTGGGATTACTTGCCTTTCCTCCCCATTCAAATCTAACCTTTCGCACGTGCCCAGGCTTTATTCTAAACCTAAAAGACCACATTCTATTAGACAACCTGTGGCAAAACAAAAGGAATTTCACTTATCCAAAGATCATTGCTTTAATGGCAACCCATCTAAACCTAAAAAATAGGCAGATCCAGTAAAAAACTCAAATAGGCCTCTTCACCGTACATATATCTCTTAGACCTCAAAGCCTAGATGCTTATTTTACGTTAGAAATAAGCTTCAAGGCAGCACAAGCAGAAATTAGCTAGAGAAAAAAGGAAAAAGAAGAATTGAGGGGCCATTTGATGGCCTGGAAATATATTTCTGGAAATATATTTCTAGAAATATAGGAAATGGAAAAATGGAATGGAAAAGATTTTTTTGATTCCAATTTTGGTGTGTGTGTGATGACTCAGAAATATATTTCCAATTCCATATTTCTGAGTTTGATGGTACAGAAATATATTTTCAGAAAATTAATTCTTAGTTTGATAATAAGGAAACATTTATCCAGATTTACAAAAATATGGCAAGAACATGGTTATGAATGTATGGATGTATAGACCGGCTATAATCGCCCACACAATCGATTATAACAATTCTGATTTGCCGACCTTCTGCCCCTTTTCAAGTTGACATTGATTTGAACCTTTCGGTTCAAATTCACCCACCGGTCTAATGATGAACTCATTCACCCGGTTGAAGAGGGAGCGCCTTCCTCAACCGTAAGGATTGCATGAAAACAAAATCACAATTTTAATATTCTAAATTGAGATATTCATTACAAAGTACTGAATTGTTGCCCAATTGCATCTCACGCTCGATTACGCGGATGCAACAACTCAATTATAAGGAACATATAACAAACATGAAAGCCATAAAAAAAACCAAAATTCAACAACACTCAATAGGCTATCAAACATACCATACAATTCAACAACAAAGCGCAACGTCAACACAACATACATAGTCCCATGAGTGATAAAATGCGCATCAAACCACATACAAAGTCCCATCAGTGATAAAATATTTACATATTCCCATCAGTGTTCACTGTTCAGAAGAGCTTCAACATTCAATAGAAAGCCAAGTGCATGTGTCGAGCATCCATAGAAGCAAATACATATGTAGTGTCTCTGCACCATAAGAAAACAAAAAACACAAACAGAATCAAATTTTCCCCTTGCACGACCTTCGAACATTCGTCACAATCATGTCAGTGCTTCATCTTCCATCAGTCCTGAAAACATAAACAAAGACATCACATTTTCGAAGAGATTAAAGCGTAAAAAGCGATAAAATGAAATTGTTATTGTTACATCTAACCATTTTGAGAGTTTTTAAGTGGTTTTTCCGAAAAAGAAAACTTGTAGCTTCAGATTTTCCCATATAAGCTGTGGCTTTGTCAAGCTGCAAAGATGAGGCAAGGTTAGAGCACAGTTTTAAACCTTGGTCAGTCCAGTTACAACCCAGACTATTACTTCAGACCTGCTAGTTTCTCAACCATAGCAAAACCCAATTCTGTCTATCAGCAATATCTTGTGTTGTTGGGACCTAAACCTCAACCAGAACCAATCGTATCAGCTAGAAGTTTGTTTGCTGCTAGATGTAATCCTTGTTCAGCAGAATCAGACATCCATCATCTGTTGTTTTTATCTCAGTTCAACATACAATTAAGTGCTTGTTCATTCTCTTCCATCTTAAGCAGATGTAATGAACAAAACCGACACATCCTGCATATTTGCTGCAATGCTTGTCCTTTCACTTTTGAAACAAGCAGTGGTGCTGAAGGACAATCCAGCAAAGAAGGGACTGTGAATCTGTGATGCTTTGTGCAAACACTTACGTTTCCCCTCAAGAACTTACTAAGCGCATCAGCTTATTTGAAGTGATGTAAGTCTTTTATCATTGTTAACTGGTGCTTGTCATTTGGCATTCAAAATTCAACTTATCCTTTGTTTGCAGCTCAACAACTGTTCGTGTGAGTTAATCCCTTGATTGTACATGGTATAAGGGATGGGTATGCTTGCCTGAACCCTGGCCAGATCTGACCTGAGCTGATTTTTGGCCAATTAGTCTGTTTTTTGCTGCAAGGACATGGCCTGGGTTGCAGGTGAATACTGTCTGCTTAATGTGTAAACTGGTAATCGAGCAAAAACTAGTAGGAAAGGACGTGCTTATCAAAGCTATGCGTGCAATGGTTCAACTGGACCTAATAAAAGGACATGGTTGAACCTTAATCTAAGATCTGAATCTGATAACCCTTATAAGTAATGCAAATGCACATCACATTCAGAAACAATATTAGTAACAGTTCTGATGACAAAATATGAAATGATCAAGACAAATGTTCAGATATCATTGTGATAATCAAAATATATGTGAATCAATCAAAACGCTTATTAAATTTTTACTCTTAAATCATTAAATAAATGTGAAGATTCTGAACTGATTAGAAGACATATTCAGGTATCATTTCAATGACACGAATCAGCCAAATCTGATAATAATTCAAATGGATAAATCTGAAGCAATTTGAACACATATTGTAGTTTAACGTGAATATGAGAAATTAACAACCCTTGCGAATTGGATAAGAACAAAGAGTGTCCGTTGACCCATCTGTGCTGCTTGAGTCGTGTCTTCTACAAAACAAATGTCTTGTTTTGGAGCCAACACCAACTCATTAAATTGCTACAACAACCAGAAATCCCCCAAATGGCTTGAGTAGTTGGAAACACTAAAGCAAACTTTTTCAAAATGTTGAGGATTACATTTCCATCAAATGCGTGGTTCCAATATTCACACAAAATGTTTGACAAAAAATCAGTGAAATAACACATAAGAAACTGATATGCAACTGAGAAGTTGTGTGCTTTACAATGTTGAAACATCATACCAAAAAACAAAAAATACCGAATATTACACAAAAAAAGAGAGGAAAAAACGAGAAACCCTAACCGTGACCTAATCGGACGCATTCAGGCTCCTTATAACAGAGCAGATAGAGAGAGAGAGAGACTTACAAAGGACTTCTGTTGAGGAGGTGGATCAGGAGCAGCGCCACTCAGCAGCGGTTCTCTCTGACGGCAAGGAAAAGAGACGGTGAGTTAATCTGGCGATCTGTCGAGTCCTCTTTATCTTCTCCCTCTGTCTAGATTGCAACGGATGGGGAAAGAAAGAGAGAGGTGAAGACGAAGACGAAGAGGCTGCGCAGGTTGCTTCAGCGGATTAAAAAGGGCTCCATTGAAAAGGCCGACTTGGAGAGGGGAACAAGAGAGAAAATGAGAGAGGGAGAGAGAGAGATAGTACCTTGCAAGAAAGAGAGGAACGGGAGGCTCGCGGCTACAATGCTTGGGTGGAGTGGAGGGAGCGGCTGTGAGACGATGCGGCTGAAGAGGGAGTGCCTGTGAGACGACGGGAAAGAAGAGGGAGCGACTGCGGCACAGGAAGGAAGAGAAGGAAGACGTGAGAGCGCTCGCGTGCCCTAATGGGCAAAATTTTATTTCCGAAAAAAAATTTCCGTCTCTCCAGGTGGAAATTTTTTTCTGGAAAAAATTGTCCGGAATCGACCTCAACGGTCGAATAAATTTTTCTCCGTTTGATACAGTGGAAAAATTTTAAATATTTGAATTTTATTTCTCGATGAACAGTGTATTTCCTGTTCATCAAACACCCCCTGAAAGAAAAGATAGAGAATTTAGAAGCAGAAAATAAAGTTTTGAAAGAATATGCCGAAGAAGAAATAAATGAATGAAGAAATTGAGAGAAAAAAGGGAAACAATTCCTCCAAATATTCAAGTAGTAAAAGACCATATCTACTACCTAGTCTTGAAAGAAAAAAGACAACAACAAGTCAATATGCAAGACTTGCTAAGGATTATGGCAAGAAGTCCCAACATGAGGAAACATGGTTTAGGTTTTACTTTAATTAAGGATCATCATGAGAACAATTCTTTTTGCGAATGCGAAAAGGGATTCACCATAGTACATGTTATTCTTAATCTTAAGAGATGGCATGACCAAAAGATTCAAGGAATGAAACTGTCTCCCAAAAATTTAATAGAGCAAGAGTTTTTGAAAAGACTTATGGTAACCAAGGAAGAACATCAAAACAACTAGAATTCAATTGTCGACTAACCTATTCAGCAAGACAACTGTTTAAACCTTAGGAGCACTGACAAAAGTAAACAACGCAAGTCATCTGTTGATGAGGACTATTGTTCATTATTGAGTGCAGTTGTGAACAATGTAAAGATACTTGTAGGAGATAGCAAAAATCTTCAACTTTGCAATTGTGCAAAAATTTTACGAGATATGCATGAAACAGACTAATAGATGCTGATATTCAAGTGAGAGCACTTGATATGTTAGATATCCGTCACAGAGCATCATTTTCCTCAACCTTAAGCCTAAGTTGCATTACTCTTGGTTGATGACAAAGCTATCAATGTTTTAGGTATGCTATATTCTTCAAGTTACTCAATTAATTGTTTTTAGATAAGCCTTGGTAAATGTTATTATGTAGATATGCTTGAATTCTTATTGTTATTTCTTATTTGCATGCATTTGTTTTAATACAAAACTTGTTAAATGATATATCTGGATTTCATATGTTTTGAATTTCACATTGAATTTTATTGTTAATACGTGAGTATGTTATTTAATAGACATGTTGGACGCCAATCAAAGATGACGACTCCTAATTATGCTCATGTTAGTGGTGCTTCTTGGTATCATGAGACATTTACGTCCATGTCTACACGTTGTGCATCCATATAGAGTTGCTGGTTCCTTTTTTTATTGAAAATATCATTCATGGTCACCTAAGAAATTGTTTGGATCAACTACGTATGGAAACACACACATTTATGACATTATATAATTCATCAAGATGTAGAGGTCTATCTAAAGATGCTCGTGACATAAGCATAGAAGAACAAGTACTCATATTTCTTTAAACAATTGGACATAATAGGCACAACCGTTCACATCAAAATATATTTCAACATTCAAGACAAACAACAAGCAAGTGTCAATACATGCTTACATGAAATTTGTTAATTTGAGTAAGATTACATCCGATGGCCAAATAATGACATTCAATCTAAGATTTTCATTGAATATCAATTCTATCCATATTTTAAGGTACTTATATTCCATGTTAGAACAATTTTGACTTTATAACTGTACATAGCATTGCATTTGCCTACTGATGGCAGTCATATACTTGCTTGAATGTCATTGTCTGATCAAGCAAGATTTCGTAATAAAAAATGAGTGCTTTAAAAAATGTATTGACTGTAGCTGAATTCAATATGCAATTTGCATTTTTAGTTGTTTTTATTGTCTTGCTACACAAAAAGGTTTGTCATTCTTGCGCTTTTTCCTATCAGCCCTTGAGTATGATCTTGTTAGTTCTATTTGTACGTTGAACTTAGATCTTCTTCATCATTTTATTATTTTCTTGACTTTTTAACTTGGACATTAGTATGTTCTCAAAACTTGCAATTATGGTTTAGGTGCCATTTTCTACTATGGGTGTGTAGGCACTTGGAGCTTTATTTTCATGCTTTGCATCAAAGAATGTCAAAGAGAAGTGAAAAGGACACATTTTCATTCTGCAGACTATTTCCGCATAAGTTATCAAGTTCATTTTTTTGTTTACCCTTTTCTTCTTAACCATGGAAAAACTCATACCATAGCCTCCCATTGTTAAAACTTATGTCTTTCATTAACATCACAACATCATTGTATATTTTTGAAATTTTTAGGTGGCAGCCAAGAAATCTGATGGTCCAGCGACCGTAGTTTTAGGGGCAGAAGCTGAAGCTTCAACGAGTCTGCATTTTAATGGCAGAGTCAGGGATATGTCATTGCCACTAATCTATCCATTCACTAATTGGCCTATTGAATAGCTGGGATCCAGCAAAGCTATTAGTCCAGAAGTTATCTCTTTGAAATTTCAGAATCCGATTGAGCTGGGTGGATAAAAAATAATACAAGTTGACCATTTAAGGCAATTTTTTGTTAAAATTGGCTTGAATTGGCTAGTTTAAATCGAATCTGCTGTAAAATGTTTTAGGTTAGAAACAGTGGCTCATGATTTGGTCAGCTTGTTCCGAACTGTCTAGAACATATAGGTAGTTGGCCATAAATGCTTCGTTCTCTAACAGAGGGGCACTTAGTTTTCTTGCAAGTACTCCCTTTAGTGTTTATTTATGAAAACTTGCTAGGTGGCAGGGCTTTAATGGACTGATATCTGTTAACTGTTAACCTCTAGAACATGTTCTTCTGTAGGTTTCAGTTTTCTCTGGAAGTGTAGACACATCTGCTATTGAAACAAAAGGAACTGTTCTTACTCAAAGTGCTGAGCATGTAATACAAAATATGGCTACATGTAGTTTCTTCAATATGGCTGTCGGGTAACCATGCATAGTTTTTTTCTTTGTAAATTTTATTCAAATAGAAGTACAATCCCCATAAACTACTAGTCATGATCACTTTTCTGTTAGTAAGTTAAACCATGTTGAAGCATGATAGCTACATAGACATTATTTGACAACTATATATATACATATATAATGAAGTGAATTGTGTCTTCTACATAATTTCATAATCTGATGCTGGTTATTGTTCTTTTCTTTTTCGTTTTTGGCAAAAAGTCCGAAAGAATGAAGCTTTCAAAGAGATATGGGTCATGATGCCAAGGTGGGCAGCAGTGTTAATTGTTCTGTGCAGCATCACTTCTATCATCCCTGTGAAGTGATCAAGACTATCAACATCTACAATGTAGACGCATCGTCTGCCTTTTAACTGGTCAATCGTCTCCGGTTTGATGTCTTCTGGTGTCTTCCATCTCGCTTTTTTTATCTTCTTGTTGAGGCGCTTTTGGTTTCATTTTGTTGTCAAGTAGTTGACTATAACTCAAGTAAACAATAGCTAATTGAGTTACGGTGGCTGTAATACTAATTTTTAAGTATTTTTATCATAGTTGCTTCTTGTTGGATTTTTAAACTGCTATGGAGTTGTGCTTTAACTTAGAAGGTTACAACAGCTAATATGAATCAACGGTCTTCTAATTCTTGAATTTTTATTCCGTTTCAATCAAATAAGGCATTTTCAATATCGAACACATGTAGAAATTAGAATTGGATGGAATTGGAATGAAAATTTCAATTCTATTTTTAGGTGGATTTTTTTATTCTAAAAGAAACTTTTGGAATCAAAATTCCAAACAAAAAAATAAAAAAGCAGCATCTCCCAGCGTCAACCTTTGCCAAACTTCTTGCTTCCTTGTTAGGGCTGCACACGAGTCGAGTTGAGCTCGAGCTTCACAACTCCAACTCGAATTTGACGTGAGAGACTCTATTCGAGCTCATACTCGACTCGTCGGCTTGTTTAAACTCATCTGCACAAGGGGTACTTGAGCTCGACTCGAACTTGCTCGAGTAAACTTGACTCGAGCTCTAACTCGTTTTTTATCAAATCGATATCCAAGTCGATCTTGTGTTTAGTATATTAGTGAGTCTGAGTTTGAGTTGGTTGGACTCACTAAACTAAATTCCAGACTTTTTGTTTTGAGCTTTTTATTTTCCTTCTCTTTCTCTATCTCTTCACCTACCTTTCCTCCCACCTTCATCATTACACCCACCTCCCTCTCTTTCGTCATTCATTTTTCCTCCTGTTTTTCTCTCTCCTCACCCACGCTTTTCCTCCTCCTCACCTACGATTTTTGAGAAAAACATACATAGATAAGGTCAGATTTGGCGTAAACATTGTCGTTGGTGATTGAGTTTGAAACTGTCAAATATTTAAGTCTCATTGGGGTTTAGGGGATTACCAGTTCTGATATCCTTTTTTTTCGTGATAGACGGTCTCCCTTGGTCGTGAACCCTGTCAACCGTGACGCCCAATTCTTTCCTCCAGTCTGCCCAAATTGAAGCCGGTGGAAGCCATTGATTGTCCGGTGGTGATGGCAGCCGAGGAAGGCCCAAATTATCATGTCACCAACAGAGCGCCAGACTTTGAGATCAGAAAGTATGAGCCCTCCATCGTCGCCGAAGTGACCATTGACCCGATGGAATTGACGGCAAACAATCAGAACGGTGGCTTCACCGACATGCTTGCGAACTATGTCGGTGCCCTCATCGGCGAGATCTCTGCCACTGGCCCAGTATTCACAAGGGGTGGAGAAGGCAACAATCCCATGACCGTGCAGGTTGGTTTGCCAGAGCAGGAGAACGCTGCGTTTCGGGGCGTGCCTCAGCCTATGGACCCGAGAGTAGTGGTCAAGCGCTTAGAGGAAAGGACATATGCCGTGGCCACACTCCATGGTGGTGCTACCGACGAGGTAGTGCAGGAAGAAGTGAGGAACTTGAGGAGGAAACTGGAGGAGAATGACTATAAGGTTGTTGGCGAACATCTGCTTGCTACGTACAACACTTCTTTGGCTCTACAACCTTTAAGGGCTGACGAAATCTTGATCCCAATTAGTGATCGTCACCTGTACTGGCAATAGCGACTCATCCTACTTCGTTCCCCTTTTCTTTTTCTTCTGATGATGAAGGAAAGTAATAGGGTTTTTAGACTTTTAGATCGGTTGGGATTAGCGGAGCCGGTAAAGGAGTGCTGCATATTTTGGTGCCCTATTCTGGTTAACCTTCAATAATGCCATCTTGCTTTATCATAGAGTTTAAGTTGAAGTACTTAGCAGTTTTCTCTCGCATGAATCAGACTTTCACTTGTGTACAAATGGTGTTACAAACTGCTTTTCTTTTGTGCCCAATAAATAAAAAACTTCTAACTCTTCCTGCCTCTGTTTTGCAGAAAGTAGTTTCCTGACCATGAAATTTTTTATGTATGCACATTTTTCAAGAGCTTCTTCCCAAATCAATAGCTTATAGCACACCAAGATCTAATGTTCAAAGAATGGCGTTGAACTAATTGTGAAGTATCAACATGATACTAGTCGATCTGGTCTAGCCTGCGGTTTTGTCAGTTTTGATTGTAACAGATCCGATTAGAAAGGACCATGCACCAATGTGTATTTCTCAGGTCCAACCTGCTTGAATCCATAGCACCAAGTATACCATTTTCCCAGTTGATGCAGCTTTAACCATTTCAAAAGAAACTTCATCTCTAGATCATACAGGGGCTGGTGCTATTTTGACGGAATTTCTAGTGTGAACTGTATGTAGGAATAATTCGGGCATGATAGAAGCTTTTATCGTGACCTTTAAACACACATGAAAATTTTAGTAAAGCATCTGAAAGAATCAGCCTTTTGAACTTTCGGTGTCGATGTTATTTTGAATCGAGAGCCTTTACATTAGCAGGAAGGTTCTCCTCTGACTGACTGAAGATAGGAAAACTCTGTTTTCAATAAATTGCTATTATCATGTGAACATGTTAGAACGGGGAGATGAGCGGAAGAAATTTATCTAGTGAAAATTGCTTATTTTTTCTACAAGAACTTATCTTATGCCATCTTGGCCTTGCCATTACCTTAGTAGTATTGATAAGGCATCGGCTTATATAGGTATCAGTGCATTTCAGGAATCAAAATCTTTTAGTGCTTCAGGATAATAGTGGTTATAGTAGTGTGGGCAAAGCTCAAGTTTTGTTATTCAATATTACTTCCTTTCTGCTATACTAAGCCTGTAAACCATAATATCAGACAGGAAATCGCTGTTTTTATGACAAATTCTGCTACTAAAATTGTCTCAAGTTGATATACGCTAATACCTTGCTTACATGTTTCTTGATCATGCAATAATTGTAATTGCCAACTTGGCTACTATCAAATTTAACGAAAAGTTGAACAATTAAAGTTTAGAAGTTATATAGCATAGAAAAAAGTTATACGTAAATATCAATTTTTTTTTCAATATGATGGAATAAGCAAATCTTTATCATTTTTTAGTTTTATATGGTTGACCTATTTTTGTAGTATAAACTGAGTTTTTTTCGAAAAAATATGTTTTCTGTGACTATGAATTTAAAAATATGCATTCATAGGCACAAATACACAAAATACACGTATATATTTAATGTAGAATCACATGCAACAACTTCAAAGTGAAAAAAATAGCAAAACAAGCCAAAAAAAAATAGTCACTTAAAAATGAAATAAGTAGAAAAAAATAAGTTGTCAGTGGGAAAGTTTAAGATATTGAGCACCTAAGCCCAGTCATCCTACATTACACACACACACACACACACACACACACACAAGTTGAAAAAACATAGACTAACATAAAATATTCAAAGTAGAATAGTGTTTGAACTTTAATTCTAACTACATGTTTGCATACATACGCACAAATGCAAAGACATATTTTTAATATAATATCATATGCAATAATAAAAGAGTGAGAAAACTGCAAAAGAAACAAAACAAAAGAAGTCGCTTAAAGATGAAATAATTACAAAAAAGACTTTAGGTTGTCAATGAAAAGTGCTTAGGCTATTGAGCACCTAAACGACCCTAGGCATCCTAGGGAATGTTTTAGGCATTGTCTAATGGCAAGGTGCATAAAATTTTGCTAGTATCAGTAACCAGCTAAGCCTGAGATGTTAAGCACCTGGGGAGAAGCCTGGGTGAGCTTTTGACAAGATAGCTGTTGGTCACCCTATTATCATTGCATTCATTAAAAGTACTTGTCAGCTTAGTTTTGGTTTGTTTTTCATACCTACTAAAAAAAGAACATCTCAGCTAATCTTTAGTACTTTTATTCCAATAGATTACTTATGTGCTTTGTATGTGGATAATTTCTTCTAAAATCATGCTGGTTCCCTTACAATGTTTATATGCCATTCTTGAATGCTTTTCATTGACGCCCCAATAGTAGATGAATTTTTGTATCAAATTGAAAACTATCATTAATGCTTCCAGTGGAAAATGACATAAGAAAACAAGTAAAGATATGTAAAAGTTTATCAAATGCTAAAGCTGAGAGTGCAATTGTCAGTATTATGTTCAGTCTCGGCACAAGTTATACATATCTTGTCGTTTTCTACAACTCAATACCTGGAATAGACAAAATTTTAAGAAGAAATATTGAACAATCTTGTAGTTTCGAACTATGAAGATAAAAGTAAAGGTTCTCTTCCTTTAAAATCAGCTTGGAAACGTGTAACGTGTTCCAACCTAACTTTAGAAGAGAAAAATGATATTTAATAAGATCTTATATATATATATATATATTATACATACGTATCTTTCCTCTTACAATGAAAAATTTGATAAGGGACCACTTAACATATGAACCATGATGGTTTATAGCTGGATTTTTTACGTAGGAAGATTGAAAACTAGTTTCTAATCTTCACCACCACTTTTAATCAAATCAGTTATAAATGCTTGAATCAAAACGATTCAAAAATAAGAGAACTCAGGAAAATGCTCAAGCTTGTTTTTCAAGATTGTTGCCATGTAAGTGTGGATCACATTCATGAGAATGAATCCATCCCTAATAGGCAATTACATTGTAATTGCAACAAATATATACATCTCTCTCACTATGGAATCCTTTTATAATGGGGAGTTAAAAATGGTTTAGGCTAGCTGTTTTTGAAAGAGACGTGGCTTTGGGGTCCTTTTCAAAATTTGATTCACGGGTTCTCCTTTTAAAAAACCGATTTATGCATGAAGAGATGTATTAACATGTACATATGATCATATTTTTCTTAGCTAGACGTCATTCTCAGTTATAAAATATAATCAAAATAAAACTCTCCCCATGAATATGGAATTAAAATGACAGCAAGAAGCTAACATGCGTAGAGAATAGGTTAGAACTGCCCCCACCTTGTGGTGGGGCCTAAGTGTTTGGAGTTCTTCTTAGCTGGTGATTTAAATCCAGCAATCTTAAGCAAGATTCCAGCTTAGCATGACTGCAAAGAGAGTTCTGCTTTGCTGGAAATTGATGAAGATTTCCTTATAATGAAGATCCTAAAGAAGGGTCCACCAAAGTCCTTAAATGGGTATCTTTAGGCATTCAATAATCATATGATTTTTTTCAGGGAACAGATGATAGCTTCACACTCCATGTAATTGATTGCACTGTTTTACGTGCAAGAGAAACAAAGAACTGGTTAAACAATTGAGTGCACCATCCCCAGGTTCAAAGGACTTAAGTTTCCAAACTGCAGAATGGTTGGGGACAGTTCAAGGCCTGCCTCTGAAAGCAGCATCTATCATACTGGAGAAATCCTTCATACAACTTGTCTCGTATTACATGCGTAACCTAACCAAATGAATTTATGTGGCTTTTTAAGCAATTGCCCATGCATGTATGCATGCGCACACATGAAATGCATCTTGTTCTTGAACGTAGACAGACATAAGGATGTATGCAATATGCTAACTTTGATGGTGGATATAAAAAGTGTTTCATGAATCTATTTTAATTTTTAAAGAGAGATACCAATTTCTTTGGCTAAAAAAGTAAAAAAAAAAGAACGCAGAAGTTCAGAATTCGGAGTGAAATCCTGGAAATTTTGTACATATAAAACATTCTCATAGGAAAATATTTTCCAGTGCTTGATATCTCCAAGCATGGTAGTTGAGATTTTTTGACGAAATGGGACACCCAGAACAATTCCAACCACCTACTAAATGCCCCTGATGACAATTGTGTTTCCGCCATTTTAGTCGTGAACCCATTCAAATGAATTCGGTTGCTGACAAATAAAGGAGTTCAAGCAACTACAGCCTTTTCTGAGGAAGGAAAGAATGCCAATCTCTATCCTTACAAACAAAGGTGGGCGTGATGACAGAGAAAAGTTTTCTCTCGTTACGGAAAGGGAACCAGTGACTTCTGTCTCAAAACTTGTGATGCCAAGTTGTGGAAGGAAAGAAGCTTTATCGCCTCTGCCCCTTCAGGCCTTCTTTTGAAATGCCATCTTTGATGGTGTTCTGTTTGTTGGGGAAGGGGAGGGGAGGATGGAGCTCGCTGAGGAGAGAGGAGTGCAGAGCAAAAGGTGGAGCTCCGGGTTTCAAGGTGGCAATCCTCGGCGCTGCTGGTGGAATCGGCCAACCTCTCTCCCTGCTATTGAAGATGAACCCCCGTGTGTCCCTTCTGGCCTTCTCCATCTTTATGATGTCGTCAATTCCCCTGGAGTTACCACCGATGTCAGCCACATGGACACTTCCGCCGTGGTACTTTCACTTCTCTCTCTCACCAACATTTTTTTAGGTACTGCCTATTCGTGCAAGAGTTATATCCGAGAATCTCGTTCTTACCAGAGGTGCTGGTTATAACTAAGAAGGCACCCACTTGTTAGAGACGTAGTAAGGGGGCCATCAGTTCGTTTTTCTTCCAAAGTTGGCCGATTGCCATGGGAAATTTGGTTGTTTACAACATCGTGGTATATTTATAGATTGCAAAGGAATGATGCCATTTATAAAGGGGTTGATCGATATCTATATAGGTGCTTTGTTATGTTCCTTCCATTTTAACTTGCTCTTGCCCTTTGGCACTGATCAGTGCCCATCACATCTTCTATTTACCATGACTTGTAAATGGCTGTTGTTTTCGTTTTCCCTCCCTAACTCCTTGTTAGGTGGCTGATAGTGTTACTACAATTTTCTCTCTCTCTCTCTCTCTCTCTCTCTCTCGCTTGTTGCTATGAGAGTTTAAGTTCGTATGAGAACGAATCAGATGATAGTCGGAGTTGGGGGAGTGTGATTTGGTATTTGGTTTTAGGTGATGAAGAATCCATTATCCATATTGTTTCCTCTTTGTTAGTTGATCTATATAATTGGAAGACTATGTTGTTTCCCCCTGCTTCAAAGTAGCTTAGTTCTGTTTTGCAGAAAATCTTGGAATTTGTATACAGTTTCCAGGTCGCTGGACTGATTTTTTGCTTTGTTTTGGGACATTCAGGTTACGAGTTGGTCTGATGCTCCATAGTTAATTTGGTTTAACTTGATGATGTAGGAGATCAGGACTCCTACTTTATAATTAAAATATTGAAAATATAGTAAAAAGGATTGATTGAAAGGAAAACTATGGAAGTTTGGAATGGACTTCCTTTAGCAGCTTAGATAGAAGAAGAAGACTGATTCACGAACAAACGCTAGGATGTGAAAAAGTAATGTACCACAAGGGCCTAATACTTTTGCATTGTGTTACAATGGTTTCGGTGCTTCTCCTGAAAAGCTCTTGGTTTAGTAGATTTTCATTCTCAAATATGAGAATTTCTTGTTTCCTCTGTTCAATTCTTAATATTGGAAGCTTTAGAAAAAAGGTTATATTGATGCTTGGTGGTACTTGTCTGTCAATGTAATCTTCCCTTTGCGTACAAACTACAAACTGTATGCTCTTCAAAATCTGATTGCAACTGTGCATCTTCAATTTTAGAGAGTGCTTCTTTTGGTTTTCCTTTTAATATCCAGAACAATTCAAATTATATTTCATGATTGTTTATATTCCATCATTCTATAACTGGTGAAGCATCTTTACTGGAATTTTGTTGTCAAGGTTTATCCTTATCTTTTAGCTTATTACAGAAACTTAAAGGTCCCTTTCTTTGTCTCCGTTTACCCTGTTTCTGTTCTGGGTTTCAGGTTCGTGGATTTTTGGGGCAGGACAAACTGAAAGATGCCCTTACAGGGATGGACCTTGTTATTATACCAGCAGGTGTCCCTAGGAAGCCAGGCATGACTAGGGATGATCTGTTTAACATAAATGCTGGGATTGTTAGGACACTTATCGAGGCGTTTCCAAGTACTGTCCTTATGCTGTTATTAACTTGATTAGCAACCCTGTAAATTCAACTGTGCCAATTGCTGCTGAGGTCTTAAAGAAGGCAGGCATATATGATCCTAAGCGTCTTCTGGGTGTGACAACACTTGATGTTGTGCGAGCAAATACATTTGTGGTACTCCTTTCTTGCCTGTTTTGAATTTTGATTTTGTGCTTCTGCAGCTGTTCATCTTTCATGTTCCATACGTGCTTGTCTTGGAATCTCATTGATATCTGTTGTTGATGGAAAAAATTTTCATGTTGCCTGTACTAGATTGTAAAATGTTTCTGCTTCTCATTCACTTTTTCATTTGGGCAGGCTGAAGTATTGGGCATTGATCCTAGAAATGTAGATGTTCCTGTCATTGGTGGACATTCTGGTGTGACAATCCTACCTCTCCTTTCACAGGTTATTGAGATTGCACAAATTGCATTGGCTTGTCATTTTATTTTATATTTGATTCATTTGTATTAGGCTATTGTTCTCCTTATAGTGCTGCTAGAGTTTATCTTTCTTAGTAATCATTTTGGATAATCCATGCAGGTGAAACCACCCTCTTCTTTCACTCCGGAGGAAATTCATTACTTGACCAATCACATTCAAAATGGAGGAACAGAAGTTGTCGAGGTGATGTTTCTCTTGAGGAAATTTGACTTATATGTCTTTGTTTGCAATTGTTTGTAGTTCAACCTAATATTGTTGGCTCTTTTTTATCAAATTGTGCTCTCTAATTTGGTCATACACCTCGTTTACTAAAGCTAGCAGACCATATTCTGTAAAATTCCAACCCCCTCCCCCCTGAAAAACGTTTAATCCAACACATACATGCACAAAAAAGAGTTTGCTGCTTTGAGTGCACCCCATGCGCTCTAAGGTAAAAAAGCAGATTTCTTATTCAATCTAATAGCACTGATTGGTTTAGCGGATTCAACATTGTTCATTTGATGAAATCATGCTCTTAATCATGTCTTTCTTAAATAGATCTTTCAAACCACCATATTTTGATGCATGGTCAGCCATTGGTTTCCTCCTGATACCCTTGATTTTCCCTCCTTAATATTTGATTGATGTGACCCAAAACTATTTTCTAAAATAAGTTCATGATGATCAAATTTTGATGTGTTGTAAGTAAGCCATTGGTTTTTATGCCCTTGACTGCCTCACAAATTAGATTGATGTGGATCCAAAGCTATCTTTTTATTAATATTTTGCAAAGTCGTGCTTAAATTTTGAAGAAATAACAAAAACATGCTCATATTTGCAGCTTTCATATTTGGCCACTTGCAGTTTTCTACACTCTAGTGCCTTTGTTTTTTTATGTTGCCAGGCATTAGGCATATCTTGTAAAATCTTTTGTATTTTTACTAAACAGACTGCAAATAACCACTCAATATTTAATGTATTTAGAGGACCTAACATTTGAAAAATGGCAAATAACCACTTGAAACTACAAACTAATTCACAAACACACGCTTCATAAATGAACATACTAAACTATGCTTTTAAAGACTATTTTATACATAAAATAAAAATAATTTATTCCAGAATAAAAATTTCAGCAACCACGTTTTAAGCTATGTCACACGGATACGGGTACGGGTATCCTACGGATACGGGTACGGGTACGCGGACACGGTAATTTCAAAATTTTAGGATACGCGGACACGGTGAATATTATATTTAAAAAAATTAAAAATGATAATGAAATAAAAAAACATGAAATTTATAATAAAAAGACTAACGTCCCTCTTTCTTTGTCCATACTTTGTCTGTCCTCAGAGACACAGCCAAAGAAAAACCCACTTTTATTTTAAAATATTAAAACAATTTAATTTTTAAATATATATATAAAATAATGTTGATAGAAAATGAGGTTACGGTGAGTTTGCAAACAAGTTAAAATTATAACCGTTTTTGTTTAAATAACACAAAATTTAGGACCATTTTGAAATTTGTTCAAATGAAAGCTATAAAAGGCCCCTTTCGTTCGAAACCCTCATTTTCACCCTTCGTTTCTTTCTCTCTTCACTCATCCTTCTCTCCCAAATCACGATCCTTCTTCTCCGGAGGCCAGCATGCCACCAGCGGCTCCAAGGCCGGCGACGTGGTAAGTATGATGCAGCTGACCGGCTGGTGACCCGCCATGGTAGCAGGAGGATGGGTGCTGAGCCATGAAATGGTGAGTTTTTTTTATTTCGAATCTTTATTTCTTAATTTATTTGTTCTTTTCTCACTCTCTAGGTTTTCCCTCTAGGCTGTGGGTTGAGCGTTCTGGTGGAGGGAAACAAAATCCGGTGGATGAGATGGAATGCACTTCAAAATAAAATAGAAGACGTAAAAAAAATCGAGGTTAAAACGGATTATAAAAGTGGTTCGGATCGGGTCTGACCCAGACCCGATCCAAAACGTATCCGGCCGTATCGCCGTGTCGGGATTCCCGTGTCGACGTGTCGACACCGGTACTCAACCCAATCTGCCGTATCCGTGTGACGTAGGTTTTAAGTCAGTCTCCCATAATTTCATATTTGTCTCTCTTTCTCTCTCTCTCTCTTGCCTTTATTCTCTATAGTTGCAGAGAGAAAAGGGCAAAATCAGAGAGACTAGCAAAAACAATGAAAATTATAGTGAACTCTTTATTTAAAGGTGTTCTATTTTTTAATTAAGGGTAAAAAAGTCTTCTTAAACATGTTTTAGTGTTTTTAATTCACGAAGCATGTATTTGGGAATTATTTTATAAAATTCAGCAGTTATTTGTAATTTCCAAACTATAGAAACGTTGTCAGTAAATATGTCAAAGTTGGGTAGTTATTTGTAAAATTTGATGCACTGTAAGCCATTGTTGTTGATGTGATGAAAAAAACTATATTTTAAAATAATTTTTTGAATGGTATACCATGAAACTTTAATGCCTTGTAAGCAAAGTCCTTGACTTCCTCCTAATAAATTAGATGGATGTGGTCCAAAGCTATTGTTTATGAATATTATGTAAAACATTATTAACTTTTGAAGAAATAACAAAAAACTTGCTCATATTTGAAGCTTTCATATTTAGCCTCTTGAAGTAGAGACAAGTGGTTCTGTTTGGCTCAAATGTTTTTCTTCTATGTTGCTAAGAGTTGGGCATACTTTTTTCCTTTTTTACTTTTATTAAACAGACTATGTAGTTCATATGAGCTTTTCCACTATAGATGTTGGAAGACAACAAGAACAGGGTAGTGTGACATGCAATGACATAAGTATGAAAAACCAGAACATGGGGGAATTCTTTCGCTTAAATGGTCACATTAACATGCACAATTTTGTGTTTGTGACTTTGTGTATATGTATATATATGTGTTGGTTCTGTGTGTATGTGTAAGTGCACACCCATACACGTGTCCTCATACATGCACACACACATATAATAATGAAGATTGTATGTGTATGCATAAGCACACATGCATGCACACACACATATGATAAAAGAGAGTGTATGCACATGCATAAGCACACACACATCTATTCATAAACACAAAATACTATTTAAGGGAATGAATTCCTCATGTTCTAGTTTTTCATGCTTCTGTCATTCCATGTTATGCTACCCTGTTCTTGTTGTCTTCCAATTTTTTTGATCAAATCTGTCACATGGGTGTGGGGCGTGAACATCTATGGGAATTATCTTCAAAAAACTTGGATGCGGGAAATCACAATAAAGTTTTAAGTAAATAAAAAAAGATATTCATCCTTTACACTCATAAAATAAATATTACTATACAAAAATATGAAAATATATTACAAATACAAACAATGAATCTACCGCGTCTAGCCGTTCGTCATGGATGTTCTGCTTTTCCAGGATTGTCTGTGTGACGGAAGATCCACTCTAATTATCGTGCCTTGATCTATGACATACTATGAAAAATGCAAGAACTGCAGAACCGTTGCATTTGTCTCTGATGCCAGTTTTAGGAATGCATCTATTATATATCAGTTGTGACCTATGATACACAGTGATGGAGCTTGTATTCTGCATTAAGTGTAACCCATGGTGCACCCCTATTTCTTATCATACTGTACAAGGAGGATAGGAATTTGAGCATCCAACAGTCATCTGAGATGGTAGGCATGCAATTGAATAATGATTTTTTTATTTGCATGAAACAAACCCACCTGCCTCTTGGGATCCAAACTGAGAATATTACTAAGAAATCCTCTTCTTTTAGTCTAGATGATCATCAGATCGCTGAGTGCTTCTGAATTTAATGTCTCGACTCTTGACATGTAGAGTTGGTCGCTGGCAATAATGACCAAAAACATATGAACAAAAAAAATTATTAACATTAGAAACTTGTCAATATGGACCATCGACTTGTTAAAGGTATTTAGAAAGATAAGTTATGTTAGTCATGATCAAACTTGTTTTGTATTATAAATTTTTTTTTGCATGAATTAAGCGTAAGAGAAGTCCTATGTTAAAGGAAAGTAATGGTAGTAATAACCATCTAATAAGCCTGTTTACCCATGAGATTGCCTGATCCTATCTACATCCTTTGCTGGTCTGACTGTCTTAAATGCTGCACTGAACTCCCAACTTATGCATTTGCTGATGATTTAACCCTGGTCTTGGTTCAAATTTTGTTAATATCTTATGTCTTTAATATCATTTGATGGCATCAGGTTTATTTATTTCACTATTCTTGTTCACCATTAAAACAAAATTATTTTGTTTAGTATTTATTTTTTCCATATGAGTAGTGATTCCTCTAGTACGAACATATGCGAGGCTCCTTTGTTGCAGAATTCAAAGTGCTCTAACTACGTCAATACTGAATGAAAATTAGCAAGCAAGTTGGAGTAACTGTCATGGCGAAAGTTATTCTTTACTTTCCATCACTGGCCAAAGTGTTATATTTTGTGTCCATGTGTTAGTAATTCCAACCTGTGACAAATATCACTGGATGAACATGTGGCAGATTGATGTTGGATTAGTTTCCTGGACAAGTTTTGCTTAGGCCAGTTTGGTTGAAGGGAAAGCTAGTCAGCAAATCTGGTTCCTACTCCACTATGGGCCCCATGGGACCATACAAAATGCACAATAGAGATTTTGCAGGATCTCCTTTTGATTCTCCAAAAGTAGAAAAGGCTAGGACTATTGGGGATTGAACAAGTATCCAAGAAAAAGCTGGATATGTGTCCAGCTGAAGTTACTCGTGCTATCAAAGCTGACCCTTAAAGCAATATATCCTCAATTTCAAAGAATGATGTCTAATATAGCTTTATTACGTGTACCATTTTGATATAATTTAATCTACTTGCAAGTAAATACTTTTTATGCCTGTTGTCTGTTTATGATGCAACTGAAAGTGTCCTTGTGGTCAAGTGCCTGGTTCACAGTTTCTGGTTTGGTGGTTTAGTAGGTTATCGAGAAATACAGACATGTAAATGTTCTTATTCTCACTGTCTAGACAATCGTTTATATGGCTTCAATGTGACGATGCTGCTCATTGCAGGCAAAAACTGGAGCTGGTTCTGAAACACTGTCAATGGTTGGTGCTACTCTGACCTTTTCCATTTCACAGTCATTGTGTTCATGGATTGTGCTACATATACTGATCCTTACATTCATAACTACAGGCCTTTGCAGCTGCTAAGTTTGCAGATGCTTGCATGAGGGCCTTGCGGGGTGATGCTGGCATTGTTGACTGTGCATTTGTTGCTTCTGGGGTATTCTGCTGCTATTTTTCATCTCATCCTTTTATTATCTTTTGTTTTTAGCACTGCTGTAAATTGCTTTTGGTGTTACAGGTGACAGAGCTACCATTTTTTGCATCAAAGGTTCGGCTTGGGCGCAGTGGTATTGAAGAGATCTATTAATGAGTTTGAAAGGTACGTATACTTGGTTCAACTTTGGACGCATATATTGTTTTAGTGTTCAGCGCAAGTGTGAATGAGAGAGCGAGGGAGAGAGAGCTATCGGGTTGAAACTTGACGTGTTCTTCTTTCCTCTTCTTTTTTTACAGGGCTGGCTTAGAAAAAGCAAAGAAAGAGTTGGCAATAAGCATTGAGAAAGGAATTTCCTTTGTCAATAAATAAACTCTCCCTCTCCCTATCTGTCTCGCTCGCGCCTACTTGCCTTAAGTAGGTTGGTTGGAAGCAGTCATAGCTTCTTTGGAACTAAAGTCTCTTTTTAATTAGAGAGTACTTTTTAATTAATGGAGGGAGAGATGATTAATCTTCAAAATTATCTTGCCTCATTATCTCAACTCAAGAGCATAGGTTTGCAACTATGCTTTGTGGAGCCCTTAATCTCCTATCTCATGGGGAAAAGGGAGTTTTCCACTACTTGCGCATTCTCCACTCTCTCACCATTGTGGTCCACCAGAGTCACCTCGCCAGCCTACTCAATTCCATCAATGACCATCAGCCCAAAGCCATTGCGGATGGGATTGATCCTCTGGCAAACCCTAGCAAATGACATAAAAATAGATTTCAAATGTGTTATGCTTTGAAAAACCAACCTCTAAACAGATTCGAAAGCAAGGTTTGGAATATACGGAAAAAATAGAGTAAGAAAGAAGAGCCAGTGAATCCCCTTCACTTATTGCATCTCATGTCTTTACATTGTCCACGACCTGTATGTGTGAGAGAGAAGGGAAAGCGAGAACCTGAAGGATAGTCGATGGTGAGGAGGAGAAGATAAAGTAGAAACCAGTGATCTATAGAGGAGCATAACTAAGATGAAGATGCCTTCCAATAGAAAATAAAATAGGAGGACTGTTTACTACGAAATGAAAAGATACCATGGTTTGTCCTTCTTTAAATGAGTCCAACAGCAGCTAACAACCACTGCCCACTGGTAAAATGGAGAGAAAAAGGACAGAGCATTAGGGAACTCAAAACAGAAAAAGGTCAAAGATACA
Organism: Nymphaea colorata; assembly: GCF_008831285.2. Taxonomy (NCBI): domain Eukaryota; kingdom Viridiplantae; phylum Streptophyta; class Magnoliopsida; order Nymphaeales; family Nymphaeaceae; genus Nymphaea; species Nymphaea colorata. The sequence continues at coordinate 17,722,713 of NC_045150.1, forward strand.
TGAAGCACCAAAACATGATGGCATCAATGAAGGAGATAATGTCATCTCCAGTACGAAGGTTGGGAAAGTAGAAGAAAAATTTCAAGTGCTCACTGATAAATCCTCTCCATGATCATCAAGTGGAAGAAAAATTTTGAGGGCACAGAGCAGTCACATGTCATTCCTTTCCATGGTCGTTCGGAAAAAAAAATTTTCAAGTGGTTCCTTATCTCCACGATCATCAGAGGGAATTTTTTTTTTTTTTTTAGCACAGATCTTTCCAATCGTTCATGTTCTCCAGAATCATCTGATAGAATGAATACCCTTCTTTAAATCACATGAAAGGAAAAAGGTTCACGGGGTTGTGCAAGGGTAAAAGCCCTTGCAAGGAAGGGTGTTCGTGTTGGACCCTGGAGTGACGAGGTCACGGGTGTGTTTTTTTAACATCGTTCCATGTCGATCCGTGGGTTACTCCCGATGCCGGAGGTCAAGAAAAAACTAATATAGGTTTTAGTTAAATCCAAGATGAGGAGCTGCGGAGGAGGTGAATAACTGAAATGGCATGAATAGTTAAATCAGAGTACAGAGAAATCGGAAAAACAAAGTGTAATCAACCTTAAAAACGTATACAACTCGAGACAAATTGAACATTGACTAGAACATGGATTACATATATAAGAGAAAAACAGCACGAATTGAACATTGACTAGAACCCGGATTACAGATAAGAGAAAAACAGCACAAATACTTACTGTTTAGAGTAGAATCCTCAATCCAGCAAGAAAGTGGCTGGTGGTAGGTTTCTCTCCAAAATTTTTGCAATAAAATCAATAAAAATAAAAAACTTAAGACTATCAGTAAAAGTGAAAAATAATGGCCTCCAGAGGTTATAAGTTATAACCGGACACCGTTGTTGTGCAGTCCTCGGCCGATAGTCGGTGACGGCAACACCATCAGAGGGAAAATGCAGCACATTGATACATATATATATATATATATATATATATATAAACTCACCAATGACATACTCAGATCCTCAATCGAGATGCCGGAGGATTGGGCATGTGCACCGTGCAGTCACTGGTAGTTAAGTGTGCATCCTGATCCACTTCGCACTCATCCAAGATATACAAGCTATCCTTCAATCTATCCATTCTAAGCTAATCATACTCCTTCATTGACGGTCCTTTAGTTCATAAAAATTCTCATTAAACATTAAACCATAATTTGAATTCTCACAAAGATTGGAGACTGAAAGGATGTTAATGATAATGTCTAGTACAGGAAGGGATGTTTTTCAAGGTAATGGCTAAAGATATGCAAACTTCTCCAACATGGGATACTTTAATTTTGGTTCTAAACGTACACAAGTTGATAGGTGGGTGGTTCATGTATGTTTAAAAGGAGATTAATGATATGGTGAGTTGCACCAGTATCAAGAATCCATGGCTGGTTGGAGCTTATGCATGAAATGGTGGAGGGAAGTTTACATGAAATATTCACTTTGGGTTCAATGGCGCCTTGCTCAAGATTCTCCATGAATTCAAGAAATTTTTGAAACAATTGTGTATTTTCCCATTGATAGAAGAGGACCCTCCTACATTAGCCTTCATCGATGCACTAGAAAAAAAACAAAACTTGTTTGGGAAACCAACAATGAAATAACATTTATCTTTGGTGTCTCCTAATTTGCCACAAAGTTCACATTTGAGCCCATGTCTTGCGATCTTCTCCTTTACTTGAAAATTTTTATTCCCTTGTTGAGTTTGAACAGTGAAAAAAACGCCTTTTTCTTTAATTTGGACAAGAATCAGCTCTCTGTCTTTCTTCTTGAACAAGAAGGGAATAGCATTTTCGCAATGGTGAGAACTGGATCCACACATAATTAAGATCTCACCTTAGATTGCAGCATAGCTATCATTCAGGCTGTTCAAGAACTGAATAAGTGTTCTTGCTGTCAAAGATCCATATCAGCTTACATAGATCTACATGAACAACTGGGAACATTAATATATAATGCTGGCAAGTCTCACAATCCTTTCAACTTAATACAATATGCTGAATTAGAAGATTGTGGTTGTTTGTAGCTTACGATTTGACATTGTATTTGATACACACATGGCTCATTTGATTGACAGAACCTAAAGTGAAAATCATTCCATGCATCTTCAGATGTCTTATCATACAAAAAAACTAGTCAATAAGTCCTTGTGAATGGAATTAAGGATCCAGGATTAAACTAGATTATGGAATTGCTTGCATGTGTTCAAGGAACTTGGGCTAGCAGGTTTTTCAATTGGTGCCACGAGTCCACAAAACTGAGCTTATTTTTCATGTTCAGTGCCACAATCATAGATTTTCATCGCATCATGTGGTTATTATCCATCAACATGGGAAACAAGAGTCGTACCAGGTCCAAATCCTTCGATCTGTTCCTCATAGCTTCTCTCTGCTGGTTGTGTCGGGGTCAGGTGTAAATGTATTGCACCATCAGCTTTGTACTATTCTCTACCCCATGAGGACCAAGACATAGTGCGCATGGCTGGAATCAAACTAGCAACGCTTTTTTTGTTTTTTTCACACTACCAGCCTGACATGCTACATTATTCTCCTTCAGGCTGGTCTTCGTGTACTTTGCATTTGCCAGAGTTTGACTTGATAATTGGTTCTTTCATGGCCATCCACTCATTCCATGCATCTGGCAGCTGATATGATAGAAAGAAGGGAAAAGTTATCATGCTTTTTAGCTCTTAAGTCCTAGTTCTAAGTGACAATAAAATTTATTCCAATCTTTTCAACGTCCTACATTTCAATTTTAAACGGATCAATAAAATGCTCTTACACTCCATCTTTTCAATTTTCCGTTCCATGTGAGGACGAGAAACCAATCTGAGATACCAAACCCTTTTAGCTAGCTATGCTGTTCAGGCAGTAAATTAGTCCTACATATGGGGCAGATTCAGATACATGGCTTCTTCATTTTGGCCACTGGCAAAGCCAGAATTTGGGCTAGAGGGACACTAGTTCCATAACTTTAGTACTATTAGGGGCACCTATATATATATAAACAATCACATATATCAAAGCATTAATGTGAAAACAAGCATACTTTGTGAGGCTGGTATGCGCAACTACTCACACAAGCCACCATGTGGCTCCGCCACTGATCCTTTTGGCCCATTCCTCTGATTATGAGCCAGAAATTAAGACTGCATGTATAATTGTTCAGGGTCCACTAGTTTGCAAGTTGCAACCCTCCTTAGACCTTGACAGAGGAATCTGGCTCTACAAGCAAGGAAGACCTCACTAAGACAAGGGAAGTGAAGGACTTGGATTTGAAGTGGATGCACCGTATATCAGATGTTTTCACATATTCATATTGGAATTCGGTTTCAAATGGTTTTAAAACTCACAACCTGAATCCGGTTTGACATTCGCATCTTCAGTCCAATTCAACGTCGACTTTTAGATATACAACTGAATCTGAACCGCATTATGATATGTCAAGAACCAGCTTCCAAAATGTATGAATGTGAGATATATGATATTCATTAAAAAGAAATACAAATTCAAAACCAAATCCGAAACCAATCAGATATTTATTTTAAAACAAATTCAAATCCAATTGGTTATTTACTTAAAACATAGCCCAAATCCGATTGGATGCCAGCTCCTTAAACTGAACCCAATCCAATTTTTTTAGTGGAAACAAACTTCTTTCCAAATACAAATTTCTAGCTAAAAGCAATTCACTTGCATGTCTTATCCAAATCTGATTCACTGACATCCCTCCCGGGAGTCCCGGGTCCCAACTTGGATGCATACTCATGATTTGGGCCCACCCACCCAATTGGCAAAATTAAGATGTTTAGGGTTTTCAGCTCTCAAGGTGCAGGGAGATGACTTGTGGACTCTGCAACTCTGTCAGCCACCTAACCTTAACCAATTTCAGTTGGACTAATCCTCCTCTCTATTCCGATCAGATGCAGCGTGGATTTTAAGTGCTATGAAATGGATTAGGATGAAAGTCCGGGTTTTCAGGATCTAACGCTCCAGCTGCATGCTATTTAACGTCGATCCAGAGAAAGGGGCCAAGAATCTTGCTATTCTCTTTCTCTTCATCCCCGTCGGCATCTATCAGCAACTTGGTGATTAACGCCTCTGCTGGTAATTTGATCTCATTAGCCACCAAAAGGGAGAAAGAGGAGTAGAAGACGATCGACTTCGGCCATGTCCATCAGAAAAGAAGACTGCATTGAAGAAGATGCAACGAAGCTGGAAGAGGGTTGCAGCAGAGTTCAAGCGCAGCACAATTCTCCACAGAAGGATTGCTGCCCATCGGTCATGTTCATACAGAAGGTGAGTTGGCTGCCTTGGATTAATTTCTTTGTGACATCGCTTGCTGCTTTTATCAATTAGCGGCTTATGAATCTGCTATTAGAGATGGGATCCCTTTCTCTTACCCTCGGAACCAAAAACGGAAAAAGTTTCTTTCTTTATATGTCAAAAATATCTATCACTACGATACCCTAAGGAATTGCAGCAATGGAGGAAGGCTGTAAGTGTGACCCATTAAGTATTGCCAGCCATAGTTCAAATTCCACAAGCACAGTCACGTGTTGTCCATGTGGAAGACGAAGACCCATCAGACCTATATCGTCATATATCCATCTGTGTTCCTCCTAAATCTTGTTATTCTTCTCGATCGTAAATCTTCTGCTTCTTAATTTGAGTGATCATAATCATCTTGGAAGATTTGATTGGCGTACTGGGAAGAAACATTAGTCGACTTTCTCCTTACATCACCTCAAAGATAAGTGTAACGAAAGATCAGGAAATAGAATATTCTGTACAATATTTTCCAGGTTGTTAAGCGAACATGGAACTCGATCGGTTTATCGTCTTGACAGATACTTCAAACTGGTGGGCGTTTGCTATGGACCTTGTCGTGATGTTCGACACTGCTGTCAAAATTTTAAACTGAAACGATTCAGGGAACCCAATAGGTTATGCGAATTATTTTATATATTTAAATACATAAATGAACATAATATAAAGAGGAGGAAAGAGAGGGAGCCTGGATTTCCATATATATATATATATATACATGAGAGAGAGAGAGAGAGAGAGAGAGAGAGAGGCACGCTGCCAATTTAATCTTCGATGGATGATTGAGAGAAAAAAAATGTGAATTAATATTAAATACCAAAAATATCCATCAAGTTTTTCTTCTTGCTTCTTTTAACTACCTACCATGTTAGATTAGATAGCTTTGGTTGGATGATTTAGTGACTTTAAAAAACCAGACCATTGAATTTATATATATATATATATATATGAAAGAGAGAGAGAGAGAGATAAAATATAAAAAATAACGAGATAAATAACGTATTCCAAACTTGTATTCAGCTGTCCAATTTACTGTCTCAGATCAGATCCGCATTCCAGAATTGAATTCAGCTGTCTCAGATCTTACCCATTTGTAACATCGCCTCTATGAAAGATTGATTTCCCGCAGATCTCGCATGGACGTGGTCGGATTAATGCTGATCAGTGTGGGAATCAATCAACTAATCAAGTTGCAGATAAGATGAAACCAATCATACTTATCGAAGTGAGGTAAATAAAATTGAAATTTAGTTATTGCGAAACCTTATTAGTTATGAGGAATGAATTCACTAGACGTGGAAATAGTAATGTATGAAACGGTTTTTCTCCATAGATAAAGTGGACACATAGATTTAGCTGGACGCTATCCTTCTTGGTTTTGGATTTTAGATAATATTAATTACATATAAATTTAAAATTGTTATTGTATGAAACTAATTGAGAAGAGTAGAAGGGTACAAGACTATGTGCTTGTGTGGGCAGTTTCCTGAATGGACTTATATTTTTGTAATACATATTAGTTCCTCTTCATATACAGTTTAGTATTCTATATATTGGTGCTGCTTAAATTTAAGATTTTCTAAATTTCTGGCTCAGCCATCTTTTCACTTAAATATGCCAAATTAGTCCTTGAGATTAAGTTTTGTCTATAACACTTACTTTTCTAATAATGTAGTTAATTAAGCACCATTAGCAAAGGTGAATGGGATTAACTAAAAAATAGAAATACAAACATTCTCAAATGACAGACATCTTTAACTGACACAGAACCATAATAAACTTCTAACATAATAAATAATACAAAATAATGGATTTTTTTAAAATGCACTTGTTTATAGCCTTAATAATACAAAAGACTATCAAGTAAGCTGTCAAATCTCGTGAATTGGCACCACCTAGTAAAATCTTCTCTTGCTAAACGGGTCAAAATCCTAATTTTGGAATAATAATATACCCGTTTTGTCCGTAATGGTGCCACTAAGAAGTATCACTGCGGGTAACCTTTTTAGACCGGCTTGACTCAGACTGTGTACTTTTCTCGGCTTTAGTTGTTGTCCTGCGATATTATATTATATTATATTACTGATTTTTTTTGTTTAAGTGTTTTTTCTAAAGTTTTTTGTGAAATTATTTAGTAAATTACCATTTAAAAAAAATATGGCAGCATCTGCTATTCCTTCAAAGAGAAGGTTCAAGAGAATATCAAATCTTTTGATCGGATTCCTTTTTGGCATCATGATGATGACGAGCCCCTTAGAAAGAGACCCGATCATCTTGTTGAGTGGTGACCGAGTTTGAGTAACCTTACACCCTTTTGTGGAGAAGATTTTTTATCCTCAATTGGAAAGAATGGGTCTCGTGCTAATTTGAGCTATTTTGAGGAAGCATCGGCTCTCTGCCAAGCAGAGGACTTTCCTACTCACCCGGAAATGTTCTTCTTGGACTTGACTTGTTCAAATAAGAAATGAACATTTGACTTGTTCAAGTTACTAAAAGTTAAGTGTGCCCGTGGGTACACCGGGAAGTCATTGGTTTTTCCTAACCACATTAAACTGTGTGCATTTACATATATGTGTAAATTTTTAATTTTTTTTTTTTTTTTAGATAGGGCCAGACTCCATACCTTGGTTCTGCCTCTGCTCTAAAGTGCAAGAAAATGATATCATTCCCAACAGTCTAATTTATAATCTTCTTTACGCCACCACTATAACACACCGCCAACACCCAAGCATGTGTCTTTCTAACCAAGTAAATCTTTGTGTTTGTGTATGTTTGCTACTTTTCTTCTTCTTAAAGTGGAGAGTGCAAGAAAACATCGTTCATAACCGTCTCTTGCATTGGTAGCCACCACTACAAGATGTTGAAGATCTTTGGCCTTGCCGAACCATGTAAATATTTGTGTACTTGTAATGCTTGTTTCCTTTTTTTTCTTCTCAATCTCAAGAATAGTGTAATAAGACGTCATTCTTGAGCATCTTTTGCCTTGGTAACCACCATTATAAAACACACAAATTATCAGCCACAAATTAAGTCGCATGGGTATAGGTATAGGTATAATTCGGACTTACAAGTACGGAATTGGTAATTTTAAAAAATAGAGGGAGATGAATACAATACGATATATATATATATATATATGTGTGTGTGTGTGTGCACGCAAAATAGTAAGAAAATCAAAATAACAGCGACATTCAAATAAACAAGTAAGATAAACAAATACGTTGTATAGTAATGAACAGTAACTCTAAAACACAGAATGAAATCTGAATTAAAAAAATTTAAGTCAAGTAAATTAAGTAGTTGGATCAACTTTGAGATAAAAAAACACTCATGTGTGTGTTCAAGTACTCACTTTTTGATACAGTCTAGCGATATGTGTACGTCGACCTTGCAAAGTGCCTGACCTAGGCCACATAACATGCAGTTTTTCTGAATGCACATTGCAGATGATCGCGGAGGTATTCGGGACGTACTGTGTGATCTTCAGCGGGTGTGGATCGGTGGTTGTGAATGACATATATGGGAAGGTGACGTTCCCTGGCGTGTGCATCACATGGGGCCTCATCGTCATGGTGATGGTGTACTCGGTGGGACACATCTCGGGCGCCCACTTCAACCCTGCCGTCACCCTTGCCTTTGCCATCTTCAGGCGCTTCCCTTGGAAGCAGGTCAGTCGTTTCTTTCGTCACCGAGTCTGCCGGACTCGGACCATTCAGTACTAGGGGTGGACATGGACCTCAAAAATGTTCTTATTTTTATATTGATATCTTTTAGGTAATATTTTTTATTTTCATACTAAAGCACCTTAAAAATTTAAAATTTAATATCTAGTGTCCTTTAGCAAGACCTTTTAGCTCCACCCGTATTCACAAAAAAATCTTGACTCCACCCTCTCTTTCTGTCTCTCTCCATAACTGTTCTGTGTGTTTGAGGCAGGTGCCAGCTTATGTGGTAGCCCAGCTCCTGGGCTCCGTCATGGCCAGTGGGACACTACATTTGTTGTTTGACGTGAAGCCTTCGGACTACTTTGGAACGGCACCAGCCGGCACTACTGTTCAGTCCTTTGCCATTGAGATCATCATCTCCTTCATCTTAATGTTCGTCATCTCCGGCGTAGCAACCGATACGCGAGCAGTAAGTACTACCAATTATATACATATTGCACGTAAGTTCATGAGCTATACATCAAGTCTTTATATATATATATATATATATATATATATGTGGGGTATGTGATGAGTTATGAATTGAATAGTACATAAAATGATAGCTAGTCAAATAAAGACATTAACAGATTAGATTTGAATCAGATGTATCCTATCGTTTGTATATCAGACTTGTCGGATGTTTACATATTCATGTCAATTTGAATCCGAATTTTACAATTTACAATCTGAATTTGATGTGGGTCCAACCTTTTGTCGTCACGCCCGAATCCCACTTCTAAATAAAGTGATGTGCAGCAGAATCCAAACCACTTTATGATATGTAAAAACTGAATCCTCGTGGCTTCTTCTAGTAGGCCTTTGAAAACGTTGTCTTAACTTGGTGTTAACGCCACAACCACTTGGCAAGAAAGTTGGAAGTTGAACGTACTCAGTTGTTGACAAGGGTTAACAACTTGTTTGTCAGTTTTCTAGGAAAAATCAGATGAAAACTTCAGCAAATATTTACAAATAGGAGGGCGAAGAATTTTTAAATGAAGATAAATAATTTAAATTAAGTTTAATTTGATTTTACGATGATATCAATTTAAAAAAAAGAAGAACGAAGAAAAATTACAAAAAAATGATAAATATTTTTTAAATTATTTTCTTTAAAAAGAAAATGCTTTTCTTTCTTACTTTTTCCGTTTTCTCAAAATTTTCGTTAATTTTGCGGCTATGAGGGAGATCATATGCAATAGAAGAGGTCATGTTCTTAGCTGTTTCCCTTTCTTCATGTGGCAGATCGGTGAATTAGCAGGGATTGCGGTAGGAGCTACCATATTGCTAAACGTGCTGGTTGCAGGGTACTCTCTCTCTCTCTTTACTGTTCTGTTTCCTACCATTTTATAATGCGGCAAATTCAGATCTGACCATGTTAACTTCAGTTCTCAGATAATGTCGGTGTTGGCCGAAGTTTGTGCTAGTTTATAAGCTTGGTTAATTCTGCTCTAGACTTATAACGTTTTTTGGGTACGTGGACCTGGGATCAGGCCTGATCCAGGTTTGGATCATAATCTGATGCCTGCTGCTTATCGGTCGGGCCAGGGCAGGGCCGGTTAATTTTGACAACTGAGCCAGGTCCAATATTTTTAGTCAAACTGGACTTGGGGACTGCTGGTTTAATTTGTTCAGGCATATATTATTGTCCTGAGCCCACCCTGACCCAGCTAGCCGCATATCTAGCCGGTACCTGACTCAAACCTGCATTCTTAGTCCTTTTTTGCTACCTAAATATAGATGTGCATGACTGGACACACCTGGTGATTTGGGAATAATTCTGGGTGAGGGAGAGGGAAGTCCATTGCTCAGGTGAGAAGCGGAAACCTCCCTCATTTCTTTTGGCCGGAGGGTCTAGAGATGCATTGAGAATGAGTAAACTTACTGTTATTCCCTTCAACTCGATAGTAGTATCTGCCACCCTTTGCAGCATTGGGGATTGACACCGCATCAATCAAACTTATAATGACTCTCAATGGCCTACACCTAACCAGTTATGTTGTGCCCCTTAGGGCTGATTTGGGAAAGAATTTTCCCATCTTTCAAAAAAGAAGAACAGGCACATCAAATACGCCATTTCTTGTAACCTCTTCTTACTTTTAAATGATTGATTCCATTTTTGTAGCCCCTAAGTCTGACGCTAAGTTTTAATGGCATTCAGTTAACAATTTTCTTATTAAGTTTAAGATGGCTCTTAAACATAAGGATGTCAATGGATCTGATTCAGGTCAGACAGATCATTTATCATATCTGATTTATTGGATGTTCATACCTTCAGATTTGAATACCAATGAAGAAAAGTCTAAACAATATATGAATCTAACTTTTAAATTCACAGTTCAAATGCAATCTAGATCCAACTGAATCTGAATCCAGCTTCTAAATAAACAACCAAATCTCAAATCCATTATGATTTGTTAAGAACTTACATTCAGAATGACTGAATTTTGGATGTGGGGACTTTTATTTGAATCTGTATCTGAATCGGATCAAGTATTTATTTAAAAGTTAAAACCCAATTCAAATATGGATTTGATTAGATGCCATTCTTAGATCTGAACCCAATCTGATTTCTTAATCAGATGTTAAACTATTTTCCATATTCTGAAGCAGTTTGGTTGAATATCGGATCCAAGTCCTATTCCATTGATATCCACACGATCCTCTCCATCATTGCATCAATCACCCCCTAAACTTCCCTCTATATAACTAAATTTACTTGGTGAATGATTCGTATCGGTCTAATTTTTTATTTTTTATTTTGTAAACAGGCCCATATCTGGAGCTTCAATGAACCCCGCCAGAAGCCTGGGGCCTGCAATTGTTATGGGTCACTATGATGGCTTATGGGTTTACATTATTGGTCCTCCACTGGGAACAGTACTTGGCGCCTTTGCCTATAACCTTATTAGGTTTACGGACAAGCCATTGCGAGAAATTACAAAGAGCAGTTCTTTTTTGAAGAGCATCTCAAGGAATTAGGGTGCACAGTAGTTACAGATCTTTTCTTTCTCCTAAAAATATAGAAGAAAAAAAATGCATTTCTTTATGTCTGCGTTAGTTCATAGCTTGTGTTAGACAACCAAACTCCTGTATTCAATGAACTGATTACCATTTTATGTTAATAATTTCACTATGAATTAAACATCTCTTGCTTACATCTCCACTCTATGAAAATACTCACTCACAAGAGAAATTTTCTCATCAAATATTACTAAATAAGGTTGACCTAGTCACACTACAAGAGATCAAACTTTTACTGACAGGCAAAAGATAACCCGTCAGTAAAAGTTTGATTTCACAAACAAGTCGTCGATGATGACAACAAAGGAAGTATTTACCGATGAACGGACAAGGTTGTCAAAAATGCTTCGTGTGGTAAAGACTAAACTTGTACTGATGGCTGAAAGGGCCTTCAGTATTAGGTTGAAGCACTGACATTTAACCAGATCCGTCAGTATTTTTCAGATTCACTGATGCGGGCTGTGTTCGTCATTAGTGGTGTTCCTTTTCTTCTACCAGCAGGCATGCTAATACTAATGTGGTCTATCATATATGTTAGGGGGAAAAAATGATCTGTACACTGTAGTAAGGCAATTAGGGGGGAGGGGGAACAAATTTGACCAGGCAGTCAAATTTAAACAATCAGTTTGACAAACGTGGCTTTGGTGAAGGCCGCAAACTTTTAAATCTAAATGGGTAAAGAAAGCTTGGTTGAAGGTTTTTCCTACGGCTATATGGCCCCTTTGGGAACATGGAAATGCAGTTTTTTATGTCAGTGATTCTAATACAGCTGCTTCATTTTGGGGCTGCCTGTGTACAAATTGCGTGAACGAGGAGGAATGGGCCCTTAATTAATAAGTCGCCCTTTAGGCCAATTTTCAAGCTGATGGAATGTCAACTCATAGGTGTTCAATTGTGAACGAATCATTTTTGGGTGAAACAGGAAGTATTGTAGTCATCAAAGCCGATTAAATTTGATGAAGGGGACAGTCCCTTCCTCTTCCATTCCCATTAAAACAACTAAAAAAAGGCATCTATTTTTATGCAACTTAAGAAAATAAATCAGTGAGATCAAGCTGCCTACGTGACCTTGAAACATAAAGAACTACTTCAATCAGCCATTTTTATTTCAATTTTTAGTATTTTTAGTTTACTTAAAAACCGAAAAATAGTATTTTTGTATTAAACACAGTTGTTAATGAAGATTGGGTCGATTGACTTTATTATTAACATATTGTTTGATATTATCTACGTAAAAGTTATGTTGATGTTATTTATCATCGATCATTTTTAAGACATTCACCAGTGAAGATTGAAGCAATTGAATTGATTACAAACATATAACATTGTATTGTCCACGTAAATATTATGTTGATGTTATTTATCATCGATCATTTTTAAGACATTTACCAGTGAAGATTGAAGCAATTGAATTGATTACAAACATATAACATTGTATTGTCCACGTAAATATTATGTTGACGTCAATTATCATCGATCGTCTTAAATACTATCTTTAATGAATATTGACTTGATTGATTTGATTACGAATGTATAACTTGGTATTGCATATGTAAATGTTATATTGATATTATTTATCATCGATCTTTTTAAATGTGTTTGTTGATGAAGATTGGTTTGATTGATTTGACTACGAACATGAAACTTGCTATTGTCTCCATAAATGTTAAATTTGTTAATGAAGATTGAGTTCATTGGTTTGATTACAAACATGTGGCTGGTTTTGTCAACGTAAATGTTTTGTTATTGTTATTTATCATCAATCTTCTTATAAACATTCGCTAATAAAGATTGGATCAATTGATTTGATTATGTACATATAGCTTGATATTGTCTACGTAAATGTTACATTGATGTTATTTAACATCGATTGTCGTAAAGACATTAATTAATGAAGATTAATTAATTGGTTTGATTATGAAACTGAACTTGTAATTGTCTACACAAATGTTATGGTAATCTTATTTATCATAGACCATCTTATACATATTTGCTAATGAAGATTGGTTCGATTGATGAAATTACAAACATATAACATTGTTTGTCTACATAAATGTTAAGTTAATGTTATTTATCATCGATCGTCCTAAATATATTTGTTAAAGAAGATTGATTCGATTTTGGATTCATAACTTGGATTTTACATTGATGTTATTTATTATCGATCACTTTAAACACATTCATTAATAAAGATTAGTTCAGTTGACTTGATTACTTGATTACGAACATGTGACATGGTAATGTTATTTGTTATCGATGACCTTAAATGAATATTTGATTTGATTACGAACATGTGACCTCTTATTGTCTACGTGAATGTTATGTTAATATTATTTATCATCGATTGTCTTGAACACATTCGTTAATGAAGATTGATTTTATTGCATACATGTGGCCTGGTATTAGGGCTGGGCCCTGGGCCAGGCAGCCGGCGGGGGCCCGAGACCCAGCCCAGGAAAAACCTAGCCCGGGCCGGGCCCGATCGGCCTGTTAAGGATTTAAAAAAATATTGTTTATATTTAAAAAAATATTTTATAATTTTAAAAATATTATTTTATTATTACCGGGCCGGGCCGGGTCGGGCCCGGGCTCGGGTTATAAATATTAGGCCGGGGCCGGATGCCCACCTCTACTTCGTATTATCTATGTAATATTAGGCTGATGTTATCGATCGCCTTTAATAGATTCATTAATAAAGATTGGTTCGATTTATTTGATTATGAATATATAACTTTGTATTGTACGTATAAATTTGATTACAAATATGAAACTTGATATTTGTCCATGTAAAAGTTATGTTGTTGTTAATTATCATTGATTGTCTTAAACACATTCGTTAATAAAGATTGGTTGGATTGACTTGATTATGAAGATATAACTTGGTATTGCCTATACAATTTTATGTTGATGTTATTTATCATTATTCGTCCTAAACACATTCGTTAATGAAAATTGATTTGATTGATTTTGCAAACACATAACTTGGTATGGTCAATTAAATGTTATACCGATGTTAATTATCATTGATCCTCATAAATATATTTGGTAATGAATATTGATTCAAATAATTTTATTAAAACCATATAACTTGGCATTGTCTAGGTAAATATTGCGTTGATGTTATAGACTTGATTACAAACATTAAACATGCTATTGTTTATGTAAATGTTATGTTGATGTTATTTATCATCGATCACTTTATACACATTCTTTAATGAAAATTGATTATCAATCAAATCAATATTCATTAACAATTGTCTTTATGATGATCAATGATAAATAACATCAATATAAATATTTGCGTACTGATACCAAGACATATATTTGTAAGCAAATCAATCGAACCAATCTTTATTAACAAATATTTTATTATTGATCGACGATAAATATCATTAACACAACTTTTACATGAACAATATCATGTTATACGTTCACAACTTAACCAATCAACCCAATCTTCTTTAATGAATGTGTTTAAGATGGTCGTTGATAATGAACATCAACATCACATTTACATAGACAATACCAAGTTATGTGTTTGTAATCAAATCAATCACTATTAGTAAAAATATTTAAGATGATTCACGATAAATAATGTCAATATAACATTTATGCAACAATTGTTCATAATCCAATCAATCGGATCAATCTTTATTAACAAAAGTGTTTAAGACGATCGATGATAAATAACATGAACATAACACTTATGTTGATAAATCCAAGTTATATATTTACAATCAAATCAATTTTGATAAATGAATGTGTTTAAGACGATGGATGACAAATAATGTTAATTTAACTGTTACATAGAACCAAGTTGTATGTTTGTCACCAAATTAATCGAATTAATCTTCATTAATGAATGTGTTTATGACGATTGATGATAAATAACAACAACTTAACATTTACATAGACCAGACCAAGTTATATGTTTGTAATCAAATCAACTAAATCAATCCTTATTAACGAACGTATTTATAACAAATATTGATAAATAACATGAACATAACATTAACGTCAACAATGTCAAGTTATATGATCGTCATCAATTCAATATTCATGAAAGAATGCAATCGATACGATTGATGATCAGTAATGTCAGAATAACATTTACGTAGACAATATCGAGTCATATGTTCATAATCAAATCAATCAATCCAATCTTGATTAACAAATATGTACTTATCGATCGATGATAAATAATTATCAACTTAGACAATAACATGGTATATGTTCATAATCAAAACAATCAACTCAATCTTCATTAACAAATGTGTTTTAGTTGATTGATGATAAATTACATCAACATAATATTTACTTAAACCATTCCACTTTATATGTTCCTGATCAAATCAATCGAATTCATTTTTGTTAACTAGTATGTCTGTGATGATCAACTATAAATAACATTAACATTATATTTACATAGACTATACCAAGTTATATGTTCATAATCAAATCACTCACATCAATCTTCATCAACAAAAGTGTTAAAGACGATTAGTTATAAGTAACATCAACGTATCATTCACGTAGACAATATAAAGTTATAAGTTTGTAATCAAATAATTGAATCAATTTTGATAAACAAATGTGTTTAAGATGGCCGATGATAAATAACGTCAACAAAACTTTTACATATATTATACCAGGGCATATGTTCGTAATCAAATCAATCAAATCAATCTTCATTGACAAATGTGTTTAAGACAATCAATGATAAATAACATCAACTTAACATTTACATAATCAAATCAATCTTTATTAATAAACGTGTTTGAGATGATCGACGATAAATTACATCAACATAACATTTAGGTAGAAAATATCAAGTTATATATTTGTAATCAAATAAATTGCCCCAATCTTTATTAACATATCGATAATAAAAAACATCAACGTGTCATTTACATAGACATTACCAAGTCATACGTTTGAATCATTCTTCATAATGAATGTATTTAAGATGATTGATGGTAAATAACATCAGTAAAATGTTTACGCGTAATACAATGTCATAGGCTCATAGTCAAATTAACCAAACCAATCTTCATTAAAAAGTATGTTGTTATCAATGGATGATAAATAACATCAGCATAACTTTTGTGTAAGTAATAGTGTGTTATATGTTTATAATCAAATCAATTGTCTCAATCTTCACTAATGAATGTGTTTAAGACGATCGATGATAAATAATATTAACATAACATTTACCTAGACCATTCCAATTTGCATGTTCTCATTCAAATCAATTGAATCTATCTTCATTAACTAATTTGTTTAAGTTGGTAAATGATAAATAACATCAACATATCATTTGTATATGTAATACCAAGTTATATGTACGAAATCAAATCACTTGAATCGATATCCACTAATGAATGTGTTTAAGTCGATCAATGTTAAATAACATCATCATAACATTTACGTAGATTATACCAACTTCTATGTTTCTAATGAAATCAATCTTCATTACGAATGTGTTTAAGACAGTCGATGATAAAAAAAATCAACATACTATTATGTAGACAATATCAAGTTATATGTTCATAATCAAATCCAATCTTCATTAGTGAATATTTTTAAGACGATCGATGATAAGTTACATCAACGTAATGTTTATATAGACAATATCAAAATCAATCTTTATAAATGAGCATGTATAAGACGATTGATGTTAACTAACATCAATATAACATTTAGGTGTACAATACATAGTTATATGTCAATCGAATCAATCTACATTAAAGAATGTATTTGAGACAATTAAGGATAAATAACATTCACCATAATATTTATGTAGACCATGACAAGTTACAAGTCCATAATTAAATCAATCGAATCAAAGACGATCAATGATAAATGACATCAACTTAACAATTACACAAACAACACTAAATTATCTATTTGTGAAGAAGTTAATCGAGGTAATCTTCATTAATAAATGTGTTTAAGATGATTGATGATAAATGACATTAAAATAACATTTATGTAGACACAACCAAGTTATAAGATCGTAATCAAGTCAGTTGAAACATGAATAATGGATGTGTATAAGACAATCAATGACAAATAAGATCACCACAACATTTACATAAACAATACCAAGTTATATGTTTGTCATCAAATACATGGACTCAATCTTCATTAACGAATGTTATTAAGAAAACAATGGTAAATAATACAAACGTAACACTTACATAGACAATAAAAAGTTATATGTTTGTAATCGAACCAATTGAATTGACCTTCATTATTGAATGTATTTAAGACGATTGATGATAAATAACATCAACATAATATTTATGTAGACAATACAAAGTTATCAATTCGAGATCAAATCAATCGATCCAATCTTTATTAACAAATATGTTTAAGACGATCGATGAGCAGTAACGTTAACATATCATTTACATAGACAATACCAAGTTATATGTTTGTAATTAAATCAATCAAATAAACAAATGTTTTTAAGACAATCGATGATAAAAAACATTAGCAGAATAGTTACATAGACAATACGAAACTTATATGTTCAAAATCAAATCACTCGAATCATTCTTCATAAATGGATGTGTTTATGACAATCAATAATAAATAACATCAACTGAACATTTACATGGACAATGCTAAGTTATATGTTCAAAATTAAATCAACCGAACTAATCTTCATTAATGAATGTCTTTAATATGATCAATGATAAATAATATCAACATAACAATTATGTAGACAATTCCAAGTTGTTTATTCGCAATCAAATTCATTGAACCAATGGATAATATATAACATTAACATAACATTTACATAAACAATATGAAATTATATGTTCATCATCATATTAATCGACCCAGTTTTCTACGGAATGTCTTCAAGTCTATAGATGATAAATAACATCAACATAACATTTAAGTAAACAATATCAAGTTATATGTTTGCTATCAAATCAATCGAATCAATCTTAATTTACAAATGTGCTTAAGATGATCAATGATAAATAACATCAACATTATATTTATGTAGACAATGTCAAGTTATATGTTTGTAATCAAATTAGTCGAGTCAATATTCATTAACAAACGTATTTAAAACAATGATAAATGACATCAACATAATATTTACATAGATAATATGAAGTTATATCTTCATTGTCAAATCACTCGACCCAATCTACATTAACGAATGTCTTTAAGTCAATCGATGAGAGATAACATCAACACAACATTTACATGGATAATACAAAATTATATGTCCATAGCCAATTCAATCGACCCAATCTTTATTAATAAATATATTTAAAAGGATTGATTAAATAACGTCAACATAGCATTTACAGTGATAATACCAAGTTATAAGTTTATAATAAAATCAATCATTAAAATAGGCAGTACTAAGTTATTTGTTTATAATTAGTTCAATCGAATCAATCTTCATTATCAAATGTGTTTAAGACGATGGATGATAAATAACAACAACATAACATTTAGGTTGACATTACTAGGGAATTAGGGGCACAATTAGGGTTATCAATGTAATAAAGATTTTCCTCTGATGAAGGTCACCCTAACTGGGTTAGGGCAGTGGAAGTTAGCAGGTGGTGGCGAACAATGGTATCAAAGTGCCAGGAAGACAACGCCACCATGGAAGACTGAGTCACGATGCTAGATGCCATGACTGCTGTAGATGCATATCACGTGTGCATGGAAAAGGAGTTAGGAGCAGTGGACAGAAGAATTCAAAGACCTGAGCAGTGGATGGAGGGTGTTGATGCTAGACTCAACACGATCTTCACAGAGCAAGAAGCTCTGACGACGCTGCAAGAAGCTATTCGTCAAGTTAACCTTCAAACCTCAACAACTGGAGATTGTCGATCGAAGAAGAGGGAGACTTCCATTGCAAGGATTGACCAAAAACGAGATGTCGTATAGGAGATGTGGGAGACTATGATTGCAGAATATAGGTAGATGCATCTGATGCTAGAAGAGTTTATAGGTGGCCTCGATTATAATGAGATGTTTGCACCAGTAAGAAGGCCTCGATTATAATGAGATGTTTGCACCAGTAGCAAAAATGGTAATAGTTTGAACGCATTTGAATGAGGAAGTCTATATGCAAGTGCCCCACGGAACTGGTTCCACAAACTCTCAACAACCCTAGAAAAATTCGGATTTGTCCAATCTAAGGTAGTTCATTCCTTGTTCATGTATCGACAAGGTAACATATTTCTTACTGTTTTGATATATGTTAATAATTGATTAATTGCAGGAAATGCAAAAAATTACATTACAAAATTCAAGTCCTTCCTTTGCCAAAAATTTCACATGAAGGATCTGGGAAAGTCAAAGTATTCTTTAGGTATTGAAATTGCTTGCTCATCTGGGTATTTATATGTCACAACAAAAATATGTGTTGGATATTTAAGAAGCAGGTCTTTTGGGAGCCATACTGGTTGAATTTCTGATGGAGCCAAGACATGGCCTAGACACTGATCAAGGAGAATTCATCAAAGACTCTACTCATTATTGTCGTCTAGTAGGAAGGTTGGTTTACCTCAGCATTACTCGACTAGATATACAGTTTGTGGTGCATGTCCTAAGTCTATTTATGCAATAACCTTGTCTACCTCATCTTCAAGCAGCATTGCGTGTTGTTCGATGTCTCAAGTTGAACCCTGGACAAGGCATTCTAATGAGCAAACAAAATAATATGCACCTAAGTGCATTTTGTGACTCAGATTGGGGAGTGTGTTAGAAGATGAGGTGCTCAAGCACTGGCTATTGTGTATTTCTTAGGTTCGTTCCAATCTCTTGGAAGACGAAGAAGCAGCAAACTGCCGATCATCCGTCGAAGCTGAATACAAGTCGATAAATGGCTAATGTGGTGGGCGAGATTACTTGGTTGAAGAATTTATTATATGATTTAGAAGTAAATCAAACACAACCTGTTACTGTCTTTTACGATAATCAAGTTGGATTGCATATTGCGGCGAATCTGGTCTTCCATGAGCAAACAATACACATTGAGTTAGATTGACATGTCGTTCGAGAAAAACTGCTTTAACGAATAGTACAAGCATGTTATATTCGTAGCAGGGACCAATGGGCCAATCTATTTACTAAGGCACTTGAGGCATTCCATCATTTACTAAACAAATTGGGTGTTTTGAACCTCCACACTCTAGTTTGAGGGGGAGTAGTGTTAAGAACTAATGCATAACCTGAATTATCACATTATGCAAGATGGCCACGAACTAGGAGTGCACAACGAGTCGAGTTACTCGAACTCGACTCGTTTAACTCGACTCGTTAGTGTAAATGAGCTGCTTCATTAGTTAAACGAGTCGAGCTCGAGTTCACGAGTCAACTCGTTTAACTAATCGAGTCGAGCTCGAGTTCACTTTGCGAACTCGTTAAAGCTCGACTCGGCTCAATTAACATACCGGTTTTAAAAAATCCAGTTCACTAGTCACGACTCACTTTGCGAACGGGAAAGGGTTTTTTTTCGTTCTAGGGTTTGTTAACTTTGTTTTTGTTCTCCCTCTCTCTCTCCGACTCCGACTCTCCCTCTCTGGCCTCTCGGCTCTCGCCTCCTTCTCCGCCTGTGCTCCCGCCCTCTGTGCTTCTTCTCTGCCCGCCTGTGCTCTGCGCTCCTGCTGCCCTGCGAGGCTGCGTCAGTGTGCTCTCCGCCTCTCCGCTTCTCCAGTGAGTCAGTGATATCCAACTCTCAAGGAAGAGGTTCTGCCAGCAGTGTAGCAAGTTCGGTGGCTCTTTTTCCCTTCTCTGTTTGCCTTAATCTCTGCTTTTTGTTGGTTCCGTTGACGCATCAAAAGTCTCTTTCCTTCTCTTTGTTCTATCGGATGTCTATGGTGAATTCTGACAGTAGCCTATTATTTTCATGGTTTGTGCTTGATTTAAAGGGTCTTACTTAAGATTCCAAGGGTATCATGCATCATTTAAATTGAGTATATGTGCGATATGATGCTTGGCTTGCTCGTATTTCTGCCGCTTATTTCATGAACTATGGTCGGTCGTTTGTTAGTCTGGGAATTATGGATTTATGCTGAGGTTATCGTCTGGTTTTTTTGGGTACTTCCCTCGACTCTGTAACTTTTACCGAACTGTGTTAAAGAGTTTTCTTTGTTTTTATTGCTTTATCTTGTTTGTGTTAGGTGGAAGTACTGATGAACATCTGAAGTCTCCTTTTCCCCTATAGTTGTCGTTGTCATCATTAGCAGCAGGACCATTATGTCTATTATGGATAATGTCGTTCTCCTGTTGACAGATTCCTTTATGGCTTCTTTTACAAATGGCACTCTAGTTTCTTATGATGAAGTTGGTTAATTTGCTGCTAGCTTGATAACTGATGCATTTTTATTGTTTAACGTGTTGTGACGGAAAGTTCTCATAACGGATCTAGGCAGCAGAAGAGAAATAGGGAAGAAAAGGAAAAACTGTGGAGAAGATAATGTCTTTCTCTGCCTTCACCTAATCCCAAAATATGCTCTGTTTTACTCTTTCTTTGGTCTTGGTTATTTGTCTGTCATGCTACTTATATGTGCTAGCAAAGGTATATCAACCAAATAGGGTACAAGGAAAATTAAGTGGACCATTTTCTAGTTGATAAGTTACATGACCAGGTTCTCTGATGCTTAGTCATCTGATGCTTTTGGAGAGCTCTCGGGTGTTTCTAGACTTGCTGTTTTCTTCCGTGTGATCCATCACAGCAGTTCGAAATGCATCCACGGTAGCACTTTCCTTGAACTTCAAAACAAATGTAGAGAGGGTGTTCCTTCCTTCAACAAAACTATTAAAGCACGAAAAGGTAATGCCTTTCTTCACCAGTTTCAACTGGGACCTCCTGCATCACAAGCAGAGCATTTCCACTGGATTTGTTAACCTCTGTAGATGAAGAACCAAGACCCAGAGGAGATGAGCTTCCATTGTTTGAGCTTCCAGTACCAAACAATGGAAAGGATGTGCTGCTGCCCTTTAAGCTAAAGGTAGAACCTGCAACTAGTTAGATAAAATGATCAATAGAGGGATTAATCTGCAACTAGTTAGAGAAAATGACTTCTAGTGGTAGATATTGTACTTTGCAATTTGGTAGATCATGAAATCAATGGTTTTGTTTAGTTCGATAATCTGAGGGGCATTTATCAGCATGATCTGAGGGGCATTTATTTTCTTGTTGGTGACCATGCTCACCCAAGATCTGAGGACATATATAAGATGCTTAATTGCCTGATCAGCTATATGAAATTTGTTGGTTATATTCCTTGTGACATTGATACATACGATGAGGAAGAAAACCTGTAATGAGGAGATGAATCATTGGAGGGCAGGTATATATTGCCTTTTTCTTGAGAACAATTTCTCTTGCTGTTGTGCACATCTACCAATCATAGGTTGAGACATCTCTAGTGGCAGGATTTCTTAGGAACTCATCCTCTTAACAAGAACTTGGTGGATCATGCATGGAATTTCTTTCCTAATAGTAACGGTCAACAAATTATTTCCTAATTTGAATTTAACTTTCAAATCTGCCATCTCATTTATTCCTGCTTTTGTATCTAAAAAAGCAAAGTCACTCCCATAAAAATAACAGAGAATGCAGTCCTTCTTGTAATCTGTCTCGTGTGGCTTTGTGTGGCTTTGGTCTGTGCATTATATGCGTCCTTCTTGTAATCTGTCTCGTGTATGCAGTGCTGGTTGCTTTATGTTAATGCTTGATTTTCTGAAAAATACTAAAGCTAGATGTCACATGTGATCTGATTTGCATGAGCCCATGAGTAACATGATGAAATGTCGCTAGGTGAATTTCACTTTAGATCTTCAAATTCAGTAATCATATCTGTGTATTGTTTCTTGTTCTTCATCGGTTATAGTCCATGAATTATATGTTATAACCAAAGAATCTATAAACTTTCGGATAAGGTTAGTGGTTGACTATATGATTCTCTAATTTACATTATGCCATGAATCTGGCATAATTGCTCAAGGCATCTTAGTTTGCTCCTTTTCTAAACCTTTTTTCTGTTCTATTATCGAACTAAACAAAACCATTGATTTCATGATCTACCAAATTGCAAAGTACAATATCTACCACTAGAAGTCATTTTCTCTAACTAGTTGCAGATTAATCCCTCTATTGATCATTTTTGAAGTAAAGTTATGTGAGGGGCATTTATTTCTGTATAAATTAACGCTTTTTGGTTGAAGTAAAGTTAGAAGCATTTTAACTGTGTAAACTGAAACCTTTTTGCCTCTTCTCGTTGCAGCTCAAACTGCTCAACTTCAAAAACTCTCACCAGAAAACGCTGCGTCCGCCCCTCCCTTTGGTGAGCAGTCTGGCGGTGACAGTAACATCTCCGGTGGGGGCAGCTCTCTCCCTGGCTGTGACAGCTCTTTCTCTATGGCAGTAGCATTCTCTTCACATTGCAGCTTAAGCTACTCAATATCAGATAATCTCACCAGAGATTCAAAAAATGCTGAACCCCTGCCTTCAGTGAATTAGTTTTTTCTTGCTAGAATATTATCTTGAGAACAATCACATTTAGCTTAACATTTTTTTGTCTATGAAATTTGCTTTGTTTTCTTTGAACCCTTCACAATTTGCATTCAGTTTTGCTCCTTTTTTTTCTGATTGCTTAGTGAATGGTGGAAGTTCATAGCATTTGAACCCATCTTGTTTTATGCAAGTAGTCACATATGTAAATGTCATAACACGGTAACAGGTTGCCAAAATTCTTTACCCGTCCAACTGGTTTGAATTTAACCTTCCCTATTACTGTTTTCTGAACTTCATTCTTTTGTCAGGCTACAATGATCAGCCATGCAAAATACAAATGAGGTATGAAATCAAGGTCGATAAATGTTGGATTGACTGCATGTCTTCGATAAACCCCATATTGGTTTATATTTTTTATAAGAATGTGATTCATGTAGGAATGATGCTGTTGAGGATGGTATCTTCAATGACCTGTTTGTTTTTCAGCATGATCTACTAAGAGACTTGGCCATGTATTCTGCCAAGTCTAATTGTTGCAAATCATCACTGTTCTTTTGTGACGTTGATGAGGCCAATTGTCATTCAGGACTGAATATTGCAAACATGTTTCCAGAGCTCACAGAACTCGAGATTGACTATTGCAGTAATTTGGTGCGTCTACCTCCTGGATTATGTGAGATTATCAAACTAAAGAGCCTCAGATTTTTTGATGTGTTTGACTGTGCAACCATCAGTAGCTTCCCTGATGAATTTGGTGACCTGACAGGTTTGAGAAAGATCAACATGAGGTGGTGTTTGCAGTCATTGCTTGTATGTATAATGTATCACGAACTTGAAATTTTCCACTGTGCCCCTCAGATTGTTCTTGCTGTGATCTCGAACTTGATACAGTCATTGCTTGTATGTATAATGTATTCCAAAAATTGTTGACAATCTGAACATAATTAATGTCAGGTGGTTTTATATAACTTTTTGATGAAACTGTTAGCAGTAATACAATTGGTTTGATTCAGTAAATGAGTTAAACGAGTCGAGCTCGACTATTGGTTTAATTCTTAAACATTAAACGAGTCGAGCTCGACTAAACGAGTTAAACGAGTCGAGCTCGACTATTGGTTTAATAATCAAACGTTAAACGAGTTAAACGAGCCGAGCTCGAGCTCGACTATGTATAGTCGAGTCGAGCTCGAGCTCGTGTTAGGAACTCGACTCGAGTTCGAGGTCGAGTTCGAGCTCGAGCATTTCGAGCCGAGTCGAGTTCGAGCTGGGCGAGCTCGAGCTCGACTCGGCTCGTGTGCAGCCCTACCACGAACGTTACAACGTGGTTACCATTGGGAGATGGTGTCTATTGAAGAAAGTATGGTATTTTCATATCATTCCATTATCTATGTGTGGCAACCTCTATGAGTAGCAACCACAAAAGAAGAAAGGTTGTTTCATGCCCGTTGTATTCTTAGACGTTGTTTCTAGATGTTAACTTTTTCTTTTGTTAAGCATATAACTTCTTGTACAAATTCTTCAAAAAATAAGAAAGAAAGAATACCTGCTTTCTGACCTTTTCCCATCTCCCTCGTCGACTTGAAACCTTGTCTTGGTTTGTAACATCTACAAGTATCATTTTCTCAAGTTCAAGAAAAAATTACCTAGCGTAGCATCCAAGTTGTTGGCAATGATAAGATAATTTTGAATAGTCATATGTTGACTGATCTTTTACCCTTTTCTGCATCCACTGTGCTCCAAGATAGCATATAGAGGGAATGAGTGAACTCTTAGAGGAAGGATGAAAAGTGACCTAAAGGAAGACATGAGACACCCTAAAAAAGAACATGTTGATTGTGGAATGATCAAAAGATCATAGACAAAGCATAGTGCAAAATGCATTAGCAAAATTAAACTAACAAGCAGTCAACTCTATTAAAGTAAGAGTGCACAAAGAGGTGTAGAGAATAAAGCAAGCTACCTAGTCCCGAAGTTGCTTTCAAACACTTCATATCGCAATGAAGACTATTTCCATACACAAGGAATATTATTTCCGAATTGAAACACAAGAAATTGCGGAATTATAGAGTGAGTGAATGGAAAAAAGGGTCAAAGGACCCTAGGTCATCGGCGTTCAGGTTCAGCCACCAGTCATTGTCGTTCTCCATCGCCCTTTCTCTCCTTCTCACACCCCCCCACGCCACTCTCTGCACACTCGTCTATTCTCTCGCTCTTTGAAGCCCCTCCCTTCTGCTTTTGAGTGGGTGGCACACCTCCCCGTTTTGCATGGTTCGTCCTTCCACCAAGTATATGCCTAACGAAAGCCTCCATAGCTAATTTATGCTTGAAAAGATTACAAATAAATTCTCAACAAATGATCTAATAACAAATAGGCACCTAACTTTTAAATTTCATCAAAGAGGCATTCAGCTTTTGCTTCAAACTCCCAAACAACCACTTTTCCAATAAAAACTTTAAAATAATAACTTGAACTACACACAATGCCCTTCTTTAAACAATTAAAAAAAAAAATAATAAAGGACAGCCGTCACAAGAAGGCACCATTGACAGCAACCAAGGGCCGCAGCGGTGGCGAGGGATTGGCAGCAACCCTCGCCATTCTATAAGAGGGAACAATCTTACATAGTCCGCCAACTTTTGAACACCTCCATCGGTCAAGAAGTTCCTCCATTGGCCAGGAAGCTCCTCCAGATCCCTGATCTCCAATGCCAAAGCTTGTGAGCATGTTGAACTCTTTATCCGAACACCATGTGCCTGCCCCAATGAACTTCTCCTCGACATCTATCCTTGTTGGTCCTCTGGTCCTACAACTTGAAGAAGGGGCAGGAAGTGAACTGTAGAGCAGCTAGCATTCATAGGCGAGTTGAGTCATCTTGTAAGAAGGCTGGTGGCCAATGCCAACAAGATCAGAAGGAGGAACTTTGAGGAATGAGAGAACACTATGTACTAGGGGAAAAGCAAGTGAAAGCCATGTTATGGCGCCTTGCAAATGGAAGACCAATCTTCTAAAATTGATCAATCTTCATGGCATGGGAGACACAGTTACTCTATTTTGCATGCCCACTGCGATAGGTTAACATTTTTTCGAAGCAACACCTTGTTCGACATGTTAGGCTGTGTGCCATAAGGATCACGACTTAATGGGGATTTTTAGGGATTACCTATTCTTTGTAAGTTCTTGGTAGTCTTACACTCTATCTATGGTACCCCATTTTGTATGTTTTGAGTATCCCATTCTGATATTTCTTCTCTATCTTTTGGAGCAATAAAAGGGTTCAGGGAGCCCTTTCCCCTTGTAGGTTGCATTGGAAAGGACCCTTTGAGAGTACTTGTTAAAGTAAATGGGACTTTACTACCCATGTTTTCTGGCCCACAGATATCCATGGTCTCACTTTAAGGCATTTGGATGATGCCCCAAAACTCAACGTAAAAAGCGATTTTCCTTCAAAAATATTGTTTCATGAGCATTTGAATGACATAAAAAATGAGTTTTGCCAAGAAGATTTTTGGTAAAAACCAATTTTCAGACGAGAATGTCATGTTATTATTTTTATATTTTGTTTCTATTATCCAAACATAAAAACCAGTTTTTCAAAACTGATTAAAAAAATAAATTTTTAAATGCCGTTTCCATAAAAAGCATTGTTTTAGCATGTAATCCAAACGCTACTTATGTGAACGTAGAGAGGGAGAGAGAGGGAGGGATGAATTTGCATAGAGATCGATCGACTTAACTAAAACATATATTTCGTGGCGAGATGGGCCACCATGCGTTTTAAAGTACAAGTGAGCATGAAGCTACTATTGCTTCGCTTTGCGTTTTCGACACAAGGCTCAACCATATTCCGAAACATTGCACACGCTCATTAAGTTCCTAGCGTGGGTCCTCGAGACAAATAATTCTTTAATCCATGTTTTGCCCACCAATCAGGCGATGTTCTGTCATTCAATAATTATGACCTACATGGTTACTTGAGCCTTTTGTCTCTCACTTGTGAATTTCTAGCTGCTGCAGTTATGGTTAGGGATTCTGATTTGCCTCGGGATCTATGTTGGCCAATGCTTCCCCCCATATCACTTGGTCATGTCTTTACTTTGTTAATTTATTTTTATTTGATTTTTCTATTTCATCGATTTGTTTACATGGCTCATTCTGAAAAAACTTTTGTTACAGGATCCGTATATCAAACATATCCATGAATAGACTCAACATTGATGCAATCTCTTCTACCTTTCATGACTTTTGGGTGAAGAATCTTGATTATGATGAGTGAGTTTTCATGAATTTTTATTAGGGACCGGGTCGTCGGTCCTGGTCACGGTCGGGTTCATTAGGCTAACCCAAGAATAAATAAGGGTTGGGCAGTTGTAATTAGGGTATCGTAAAAATTATTGAGTGTTTCTCTAGAAAGAGAAACCCTAGTATGGAGATTAGGATATGGCTCATCAAGGTTACCCGTGGCTAACAATGGTATCAGAGCGAGCGAATGACTGACACTATGACAGCCATGGACGCCCTCCAAATACACATAGAAGAATCGATGGAGGCAGTGGACCAGCGTTTATAGGCGTTGGAGCGACATCATTTGGAAATGGACGGAAGGATTCAGCTGTTCTCAGCGAGCAGCAATCCCTCACAGCAATGATGTGAGAGCTTCTACAGCAAGGTAAGGACTTAAACTCACCCAAGTACAGAGAGGGCTGATACAGAGAGCTATTGACCGGCACGGGGAGAGCATCGACCGCCTCCACTGGGAAAAGCAGAGACAACGATGTCCTCGATGGGCAAAAGGTGTTGGGAGATCGACTGGATGGGGGACAGCCAAGATGCCAAACGGTGTGAATGAGATGTTGGAGGCTATGATAGCATAATACATGCAGATATGTCTGATGCTTGATGAGCTTCTTGGTAAAAAAACTAATGGAGGTCGCTCTGTCAGGAAGGGAAGTTCACGCACAAGCAACGATTGATTCGAAAACTTCAAATGGTGAACGGGAAGAAGAAGATGTTCAAGGCAATGGGTCAAAGCTTGTGCTCGTGGGGGATGCTAGAAGAAAATGTCATGCAGTTAGGGAGGATGAAGACATTGTTCTCCCACTCCAAGTCTTGCCACAGAGGACGATTAGTCATGTCATCGAGCACCAAGGCAAAGACAACAACAAATTTTATGAAGCCAAAGGTGCTCTGGTAGTTAAATCAATGAGCCAACAAGAGGATGGCATAACCCATGGGACTGAGCACATCGAGTTTGGCATTGGGTTCACTAGTGAGGGAAAGAAGTACAAAGAGAATGGGTTAGAAACAGAGATGCTCTCGCATATTTTAGTTAGGAGTCGAAGTTTAATCAGGCAGTAAGAGAAGCCCCCTTAGAATCAAGATGGGGCAGTAACAAGAGAGGATATGGACGGGTCGGCCATTGGGTTCGATGATCAGAAGGTGTTGCTCCTGCTGAAAGAAGTACACAGGCAGGACACAGATGAATACAACCACAATAAAAAGAGAAAATGCTACCTACCATTACAGCCCGTGTATAGGAGAGATGCTTTGGGCGACTATGGAACTTGGCCACCGATTAACTACGTAATTGTAGCATCTTAGGTGATGCACATCATATAACGTAGCCACCTGACGATGGGGAAGGTGCTATATTGGCCATGCAGCGTGCACTAGAGCAGGTATGCAATGATGCTCCACAAAAGTTGCCTTTTGTACCTTTTTCTTTTTTGCCAAAGCTGGAGCTCAACTCAGCTCATGTACAACACTCACTGCCTTTAAGAGGTGACATAGAATTGGAATCAAAATATGATTCATTAGAAAAATGGAAAAGTTTTCAGAATTTTCAACTCTAGAGCAAGATTAAGAAATTGAAATTTCGTGAAATGCATGACTAAACTTGTAGACTTTCAGCACGCACACTTCACTTTTAAATATTGTCAGACGTACTCCTCCATTACTTAAAGATTTGCAGATTCACTTTTCCCTACCCAATTGTTACATTTGTTAGATGTAATAAATAAAAAATAATCATAAGAGGCACCAATAGGAAAAGTTGTTCATAAATATCAAATAAAAAATAAAAAGTTTTTTGGAATTCGTGTAAGTAATTGCCCACACACACATCCGCCCCCCACATCAATCGAGCTCAAGCCAGGTGAGCTGAGCTCATTTAAGTTTGAGTGAGCTTGTTTAAAACTTATATATATTATGGGCATAATATAGGTGTACAAATAGAGTTGGTGTATTTATAAAAGTAAGTTTTAACCTGACATGTTATGAGACTCCATTTTCCTATTTAAAACAAATTTCACAATATTCAGTTATTTTGATAGATCTCTGATGACTTCTTTTTTGGAACCTAACGTTCAATCCTCTCTTTAATTTTTTTCTGATTTCGGCCATTTAAAAATATCGGCAAAAATATCTTCAGGGGACCACGCCTCTGCTATTTTGGCGGAAAAAAAATGGTAACATTTTCCGAGCGTCGTGAAAAATATCAGCGTTCGTGGTTTGTTATACTTTTGTTTTCATTTCTTGTCTATTCGTTTTATTTTTGTTACATTCTATCATTTTTAGTGGATGATTTGTGTGTTCTGTTAATGGATTCCCAATCGCAGATGAAGAGCATTGGCAACAAAGTATGACATGCTTCCACAAGAACCGTCGCGACCTTCCCGTGGAGTTCGAGATCAAGAGGCTGAGGATGGCCGCACCAAGGCCGTCGACGTCAGCGGCCTTCTTGCCCAGTGGATCAGCGAGCGGTGGGAGGGATTTCTCCGGTGGTGGTAGAGGGAGGGCGCGGCGGCTTGTTCGGTGGTTGTGGGAGAGGGGGGAGGCAGGGATGGAAGAGGGGGACGTGGCGGACATGGAGGAGGCGGCAGTTATGGTGGCGGAGCTTGCTATTCTGGCGAACGTTGGGGTGGCGGTGGATATCGAGTCGCCGGCGGTGGCGCTTGCTGTAATTGAGGGGAGCTTGGACATTTTGAGCACGAGCGTCCGTCCGGACCGAAATGAAGCAACGGATTGCCGGTGATCCCCCCATCTGATGAGTGATGGAAACAAGGTCAAATGGGGATATTTAAGGGAATTGCTTTCATGGTTGAGGCATGATCAGATGTGCCCAGGGTTTCTTTTTGCTTATTTGATTCGTGGCGCCTTTTTTCTTTAATTTTTTTTGTTGATTCTGTCTTCCTTTTTTGTTTAAATCTTGTGGGTATGGAAGATTGCGTCAGAAGGGGATGATGAATTATGATTAGTGGGCAGACGGGACGGAAGATTTTTGGCTCTCTTCCGTCTATACTACCCACTCTATGAATAGTTTTCCTTATCTTTCCATCTTTTTTGTGTTTCTGATTCAACCCGTCCCTTTGCTATTTTCTTCCCGTTTCTCTTTCCTGTTTCTTGATTTGTCATGTTCGAGCGAAACAATGAGTTCGTTCATTCTTGCATTTCATTATGCATGATGGCATAACGTTTTATACATATTTTTCCGGATTTGTTTGTTCTTCTTGCTACAGAATGGTAGCTGTCTTTTTCTGATTTTCTTATTTTCCTTCTCATGACATAATATATTTTTGGTTGACTAAGTTCCCTTTTCATTTCTGAAGTTTTTCCCGATTGGAAATAAGTAGTTTTTTGGAACTTTTGGCTTTGACTTCTACTTCTTGTTGAGTGTTCTCTTTGACCGAATGTCTGTGCTGTGGGTCATTTGAAGATTAGGGTTTTGATCAGTCATACCCGTTGAAAGTTTCAAATTGATTGACTACTAATACTTTGTTTTTTTACATATTATGTTCGAGAATACAATATGAATGGCGAAGGGAGAAAAGTTGGTTGTCTGAGAATCTCTGTAGAAGCTGAATGTGGAGCACGTTCTGCCTCCTTCAGTTTTATTGTTGGATTCTTCAGCTGGGAACCAGATTCCATGGAGAATCGGTCATACTCCCCTTTCTCTTCTTTATGCCTGCCAATTTACGCATCCCATCGATGTGAAAGCATTCTTTCATTCTAGGGGTGTAACTTGCGCTTGGCTTTTATGCTTTGAAACGGACGGTCGTCTATGAAATGGAATTTTCTTTACAGAGTTGGGATTTCAATTCCCCAAAAGAAATGCACACAGTAAAACGTTCATGCTATCTCCCATACTGAAACGGTTCATTTACTACGAATGGGCATTTAACCGAGTTAATTCTACTTCTTTCATTGGTTGGAATCTGCATGAGATGCTTGATTACTTTAAAAAGTTCGTGCTTTTCCCACTAAAATTATGCTTTCTTCTGCATTTCCTTGAAAGAGCGGTCATGCCTTGTTTATGAAATAATTGCTTTCAGTTACACATCAATTTCAAGAACATTTCCAGCTCCCTTTCGTGGATTCCATGGATTATTTGAAAGGTTCAGACTCCAGCCAGCCCCTGACCTGTGACATGTCCCCCATGGGCTACTTCTTTCATTCTTTGCATCTTTTGCCTCTGTAGCTGAGCCGTGTCCGCCTTTTGTAAGAGGTTTCTCTTGCGGCCGGTGGTTGGTTTTGGAAGCAGTCACCTGTTTCCCCCCTCGTATTTCAACTTTGTCAACGCTGTCCTCTTCTCATTCCTGTTGTTCCCTTTCACCAGCAGTAGTTGTGTCCCCTACAAGCCCGCCATGAACACATTCAGAGTCTCTGTTGAAGCTTAGGTTCTATTTGTAGAAAGGTGATAGGATCCACTGAAAAGGGAGTGATAATTGGCTGACAGGTATGCATATGCATGTTAATGATTACCATGCTTTTCTGTATTCCTGTTTATTTTCTTTCTCTTTTTCTGTATTTGGCATCTTTGTTACGCTTCTGTGTGAATGGAAGGAACTGACACATGCCATGGTAGAGGGGGGCTGGGGCAAAAATTTACGCAGAACTTCGAGGCTATGAAATGTAAGGTAGCCTTTATAATGAATGTTCATGTTCAATTTGTCACACCATATTTGTTTCACAATTGACTAGGTTACTGTATCATCTTAGGTGATGCACATCATATAGCACAGCCACCTGACAATGGGGAAGGTGCTATATTGGCCATGCAACGTGCACTAGACTTTCTATGCAATGGTGCTCCACAAAAAGTGCCTTTTGTACATTTTTTCTTTTGCTAAAAGTAACTCCATGTTTTTAGCGCTGCTTATGGTACTGCAGATGGTTTAATTCATGTAGGCTACCTTTTACATATTTCATAGTTGAGTTTCTTTCGTGGGACACTGCTGAACTTTTTCTTCATGTTATTCCAAAATTGATGATAATTGGAGTACTAGAACATGTTGTTTATAGCATCAGTACTATTTAGCTTGTCATATCTAGATTCTGGTATTTATGTTATCTCAGATATGGGATGATTTGATGCATGTGTTACTCCTGTCGTGATGCTTGACAATTATAAAACAGTTAAAGAATGTTTACAACAAAAGTGAAGTTATCATTCATGCCTATTAAGAGCAAAATAATGGCTGATTTACATTACTTAGTGTCTAGACAAATGATGAACATCACAAACTGCAAGTGCAAGGAGAGATGCTTGTCAAGTGGTTCATCCACTTGGCTAGGATTTTGAATGTAAGAGCTGGAAGTTGAAGAGGTTCCAGATCTTAATAAGTGGCTTAATTGAAATAGATAGGGTATTGATTCAATCAATCGGTTGAATTGAATCAGAATCGTTTATGAATTTAGTTAGTTAAAGAATGTGTTTTTAATTTAAAATTTTATTTAAATAAAAATAGGAAACTAAATGCAATAAAAATTCAAGAAATTAATATAAAAGCATAAAAGCTTTAGACAAATCAATTTTCAATGTATCAATCGTCTTATTTGAACATATCAAAAAACAGCATCAATTATCTCATTTCTCAACGTATCAACTTACAAGAAATTAGTCATATATGAAATGATTTGAACATGCGGGATTTTTTTTTTTTTTTTGTATGGGTTTCTATCAAGTTGAATTCAATGCTTTGCCTTTCTTTTTGGGTTTCAAATACAAAGTTTTTTAGCTAGTGGTGAGATTTTGGCTTTTAGCATGATCCAAGCTTTATGTTTGAGCTAAGGCTTTTCCTTTCTCCTTTATTTTCCTTTTTTGGCAAAAAAACTATAAGGATTTTGTTTGTGTTTTTTTTTTTAGTAGTGTAAGTGTGCATTAAACCAAAGAAATTGTGCTCTGTGCAGCACCCGGTGGAATCTTAAAGCTTTGTGATTGTTTCTTACAATGTCTACTAGCAATCAATTTTCATTTACTAAGTGATAAGTGAACTTTAAATATATAAGTAAAAGTTATACATACAACTTAAACACCCCTCATCATCTCCCTCTTATTGTATAATCCTATTAAAGTTAATGATAAGCAAACTTTTAATAGCTAAAATTCTATGTAAAATTTACTAAAGTAAATATGGGATTATCAATGTATTTGTAAAATTCTTCAAACATTGTGATTAGTTTTCTTTTATGTTATAAGTGCATCTATGGAGTTGGGGCTATATGATGGGCAATGTTATCTGTATCATACGATACACATGTGTATCGTACGATACGTATAGTATAGGTTTAGAAAACCTATATGGTACGCTTACGATACATTGTACGCTCGTGTATCATAAGCGTATCGCCCGTATCGTACGATACGGATTATACACCTTGGTATCGTATGGTACGGGGAAAACACAAAATTCTTTATTTTTTAAAGTTTAAACAATCCTCCCTCTCTCTCTTCTTGTATTTAAAGATTCCAAGAGACGAGGGAGGGAGAGATTTTGCACATTTTCATAAAAAATAACCGATGATTCATCAATGTGGGGAGATATTATCGTTGAATCATGAAAGATGATAACTATATGTTTTGAACTTATGAAATTGTGATGTAGTCCTAAGATTCTATAAAGTTTTCAAGTTTAAAATTGTGATGGATGCTTATTATGTTATTTTGAATATTTGATTTCTTATTTTTGAATGTGTTGTTGATACACATGAATGTTCCTTATGAAAGATGATCTTTTTTATATTTGAATACATTTTTCATGATTTTTTATTTTTGTTTATCTTTTCAGATTTTTAATGATTTTTCTTTATTTTTCTTTATTTTTAAATATTTTTTAAATTAAGACCAATACTGGTTACACTGCACCTTTTACAACATTGATGACGGTGATTCTTTCTTGATTGGCTGATTCACTCCCAAGTCAAGCCATTATGACAAAAATGGTGGATTTTTTAAACCCTTGGATTTCGCCCCTGCATCTGATTGAGTATATTCGCCAATTCATGCTGATTTGAACTAATTTTTATAACAATGCTCCAGGGTGCTGCTCTGTTGGTATAATTTAAAAGGGTTCTGCCAAACTTTGGCCTGGTTAGCCAAAGAAAAAGAAGAAGAAAGCCTGATTATGTGGAGCCTTTTGTTGTCTATACTTGAGGTAAATATTTAATGTTATTTTAGTATTAATTGGTTGCTTGGATTTGAGTTATTTGTCCCAGTCTTATTAGTATCACCATGGACTTCCTATGATAGGAAATTTTTTTGGACAGTTGCCTAATTTTCATTGATTTGACTGTATCTTTAAATTTTAACCAGTAGTAATACCATGTTGTTAAGTGGAACAAGGCTAAAGCCTGTAAAGCATGCGAGGCATAGCTAAGTGATGGATAGTGAACCGTAAGTTTAGTCTAATATATAGTATCCACAAAGATCATGTCAAAAATAAAAAAGTAACATGGAAGAAGCATTTTTTTCTCACGCCAAAATCTGAAATGAACGACTACACTGTTTTGCCAAAGATTATGTAATAATTAATACCTTCTAAGTATTGTAGAAGAAAAAGAAAATATTATTTCCTTTAATTTAAACAATATGCGTATGAAAGCACCTATTTTGTCAAATGGTTACAAGTTCAATAAATTCTACAATTTTATCCAAAATTTACTAAATCCCATTATTTGAGTCAACATAAAATGTTCAATAAGTCCAGCGCTCACTGATTTTATCCGACATTAGATAATTCGATCATGCTGCTGAGAAAAAAGTAAACGAAACAAAAATATTAGTATATGATAAAAAAAAATATAGACAAAGATCAAAACAGGGAGAGAGAGACCTGAGCGATAAGAAGGCAAGCGAGGTCATGGGCTGGATTTTTTAAAAGGATAATAATATATACCGGTGGCAGCATTCACTGCTATAAGTCTATAGCGGTGACTAGATCATCTGAATATATACCGATGACAGGATTCACTGCTATAGGTCATTCACTTCCCCCCTGCGGCGAACAATAGCATCGCGATAGATCTATAGCGATCATGTCGACCACCGCAATAGAGAAGGCATACATAACAAATAAAATTTACACCCCACTAAAAACAAAAAACATTGCTAAGCTCCAAAACCATTTTTGTCTGCTCATTTACTCTAACTAACTAGTCATTGAAATGGGGAGGGAAGGGATATATACATGCACTTGATGATTTCTATAGCCTTTATCGGCGTTGGGTAACTTGGTGACTTATAATTTTGTGGTGAAATAATGGAGTACATCTTTTTAAAAATATTTTAGGCATAGTGGGCCAGCTAACATGCTAATGAATCCTTATTTGAGACAAGAAACTTTAATTCAAATTGGTTTCAGAATTGTTGGTCCTTTTTACTATTTTTTTTTGTCGTTATCATTTTATTATTTAAAAACACGAGGATGATTAGGTTAAGATATGTTTCCTATCAAACTAATCTCCAGACCACACCCACAAAATCAGATTGCACCTATCAAAGTTATTTTGGTTGGGCAGAAGAAAAAAGCACAGCTCTGTTGAAGATCTAGGAAAACTAATAATAAATTATTGGGGATGGGGTAGAGTGAGATTAGTGATAAGAAAGGTTGGGCGAGTTAGTGTTCTGGATGAAGAAAAAAAGACCGCGAGGGTTGATTATAGATAGTCGCCAGTGATTTTGTTGACAAAAATTTTTAAATTCTAATTCCAACTATTAGGCCTGGCTTTCTTCCCTTCCGTGCAAGACTTTAATCAATACAAGAGGGATAACGGGACTAAGCCGACGAAGGCGCTATCAAGAAGGTAAAACCAAGAAGAGATCATGACAACCTCGCAGAGAAAATGAACCAGTCTATTGACATTGTCGCCCTTTTTCTTCAGCTTATGTAGAAATTTTTGCCGATATTTTTAGAGGGAAGAAATAAAAAAAAATTAAAAAATAGGATTTAACGTTAGGTTAATTACAAAATATAAGTTATCGAAGATTAGTCAAACTAATTGAATATTGTATATGAAATTTAATTTAAATAGGAAAATGAAGTCTTGTAACATGTCAGGTTAAAACTTACCTTTATAATGACAATAATACAACATTGTTATGTGTCATGAAAAATGTAACATATATATATATATATATATATATATATATATATATATATATATATATATATAAGGTTTAAACATACTCACTCAAACTTAAAACTGCTGAGCTCACCTGGATTGAGCTCGATCCACAAGCAAACTAGCTTTGGTTCTTAATTCGAAGTCGGTTCGTTTAAAAAATTTGCCCAGCTTTATTTGGAACTTCTTTGTTGTATACGTTACTGGCCCAGCACATTGGCAAGAATTAGACATACTAGAAGTAACAAAAACAAACTCAGAATTTCCCTATATTTGCATCTGTCATTTGACTTATTTTTAATAATATTGCTATTTGTGTAATATATTTGAATTAGTAATTATAACTTGAACTTGATTCATTTAGTTTACTCAAGTTTGAAGATTTACAAAAAAAAAAAAAAACTAGATTAAATGAGCTTACTTGAGTTTGAGTTTAATTGATTGAGCCGAGTTCATGTAACTCAAATTCAACTTGTTTATAAGCTTGAGTTTTTAATTAACTTAATAGAGGGAGTTTGAGGTACAACCCTACTTAATGGTTTAAAATTTAAAATATCACCTAAAAATTTATATCTCTGTCACTGCCGTACTTCCAAAGTATTTTGTCAACCCAGTTTCGATCCATGTGCAACGCTACCGACATATGTTTGGTGGAGAATTAGTCCAAAAAAAAAGCTCTGATCCAATTGCACAA
Organism: Nymphaea colorata; assembly: GCF_008831285.2. Taxonomy (NCBI): domain Eukaryota; kingdom Viridiplantae; phylum Streptophyta; class Magnoliopsida; order Nymphaeales; family Nymphaeaceae; genus Nymphaea; species Nymphaea colorata. Next base: position 17,760,404 of record NC_045150.1, read on the forward strand.
ATCCCATTAACCAAGACGCACCCACTGGACTTGAACGATACCCACAACCGAACTTTGACCTCATTGAAATCGGTACCAGCTTGATGGTTCCGCGTTTTCTGGACCGTCTAGATATCAATTTACTAAGCGACCCGAGAGTTCCCCAAAAAGAAACTGTAATCCTATCTTCTTGAAAATGATCTGTAATTATAATAACCTGTCCAATATCTCTCAGACCCTTACCTATTCCAATTTGGATCTCAGATCAGGTCTTTTCGTAACCCTAAGCTGAGAAACTATGGATATTAACCTAAGAAGTCAGGTTCTGGATCATTTGTTTCGTAAAACTTTTTAATTTGGGTAAGAAGATTTATAAGCACTGCCAAGACTGGTACCTTACCGAGAGAGAGAAAAAATTGTATAGGACAGATTTCTGGTTGTTAGGAGACTTAAGACTTTGTTTCAGATCCAAATGTTATTGGATATTGATATGGTTTATGATTCTACAAACCTTGGAACATGGACAAGTTTGAGATTTCATACGCTAAGAAGAAGAAAAAATTGTCATATTGACCGTTCGGCCACAATCTGGCCCCTTTCCTCTTCTCGTTGACTATGGAATCGAAGAACTAGAATGGATAGATGGATGTACATAAAAATATGTATATGTTCACCATTCGATGCACCACGAACAGAGAGCAGAGACAGACAAGAAGAAGAAGAAGAAGATGGTTCTTGGGATCCTGGAATTGTTATTAGGGTGTCTATGTCTGTGTCTCTTAGAGGGGATCGGGGGACTTCACATGCATCTTTTACTGCATCACAAGAAATGAAGAAGACGGCAATCTTATTTCACCTTTTCCCCTTTCATATTCACTCCATGTGCACTTCTTTTATGTGACCTTTTTGTTTGGGTAATGGGATTCTCTCTTTTCTTTGTATTTCGACCCTCTTTTGTTGTTGTTTTTTTTTTTTTTTTTACATTTGGATATTAAGTGATTAATTAATTGGTTAATCAGGGAAGATGGATCCATAAATGGTGATTCAATGCAGGAACTATGACTGCAAGAGCTGTACCGCCGAAAGTCTCTCTCACCTTAGGGCACTGTACTTAAATCTTGAGATTGATAAATATTTACACTCATCATTTTCCTCTTCTCTTCTTATATGAGGTTAAATGTAATTTTCCTGTTGTTTATTTGATTATTTTGATGACAAATGATCAAGGAAGCAACCCTGTGTGGAACGAGAAAATCAGTTTCCCACAGGGGCCCTGCCCCCCCAACCAGCCTTTTTTTTTTTTAAATTAATGTAAATTTTAGAGAATTCCACTTATGTAAAAATTTTGAAAATGATATTTTGGCCCCTGTTAAAATTTAGAAATTTTAATTCGGCATCCCTCATGAAAAATTTCTGGCTCCACCCTGATTTTCGGCAGCAACTTCCGTGTGTAGATGACCTTGTGCTAATGATTTTAGACAATGATACGATCTCCAATGTTGATTTCGTGGGAAAAACTACGTAAGCTTTTATTTTTCTTTCATTTTTCCCTTATGTTTTTTTCTTTCAAATAGTCTTTTAATAAATTCCAACAATTTATGATAATCTAACTCGTGTCACCACATTGTTTGGCAATTGGTTCGGTTACTGTATCATTTTAGGTTGATGCACGTACAGACACTTGACAATGGGGAACGTGCTATATATTTTGGCATGCAACGTGCACTAGAGCAGCTATGCAATGGTGCTCCACAAAAATCGTCTTTTGTACATTTTTTTGTGCTAAAAGCAACTTTATGTTTTTTAGCGCTGCTTATGGTACTGCAGATGGTTTAAGAATCACTTAGGCTAGTTGTTACATATTTCATAGCTAAGTTTCCTTCATGGGATACTGCCGGACTTTCTGTTCATGTTGTTCCAAAAATGATGATAATTGGAGTACTATAACATGTTGTTTTATAGCATCAGTACTATTATAGCTTGTCATATCTGGATTCTAGCACTTATGTTCTCTAAGATATGGGATGATTTGATGCATGTTTTACTTCTGTCGTGAAGCTTTACAATTGTAAAACAGTTAAAAGAATGTTTACAACAAAAGTGAAGCTATCATCCATGCCTATTAAGAGCAAAATAATGGTTGATTTACATTATTTAGTGTCTAGACAAATGATGAACATCACAAACTGCAAATGCGAGGAGAGATGCTTGTCAAGTGGTTTATCCACTTGTCTATGATTTTGAATATAAGAGTTGCAAGTTGAAAAGGGTCCAGATCTGGATACGTGGCTTAATTGAAACGGATAGGCTATTGATTCGATGAATTGGTTGAATTGAATCAAAATCGTTTATCAATTTAGTTAGTTAAAGAATGTGTTTTTAATTTAAAATTTTATTTAAATAAAAATAGGAAATTAAATGAAATAAAAATTCAAAAGAATAATATAAAAGCATGAAGACCTTAGACAAATCAACTTTTAACGTATCAGTCCTCTTATTTGAACATATCAAAAAGCAACATATCAATTATATCAATGTATCAAATTACAAGAAATTAGCAATCATATCTCAAATGATTTGAACATGCAGGATTTTTTTTTTTTTTTTGTGTGGGTTTCTATCAAGCTGGATTCAATGCTTTGTTTCTCTTTTTGGGTTTCAAATAGAAAGTTTTTTTTAGCAATGATGAGATTTTGGCTTTTAGCATGATCCAATCTTTATTTTTGAGCTTATGTTTTTCTTTTCTTCTTTATTTTCCTTTTTTGGCAGAAAAAACTATGAGGATTTTGTTTGTGCCTTTTTTTTTAATGTAAATGTGCAGCACCAAGTGGAATCTTCCGTGCCACTTTGTGATTGTTTCTTACAATGCCTACTAGTAATCAATTTTCTTTTACTAAGTCATAAGTGAACTTTTAATAAATAATCAAAAGTTTCACATACAACTTAAGCAGCCCTCATCATCTCCCTCTTATTGTACAATCGTATTGAAGTTAATGATAAGCCAACTTTTAATAGCTAAAATTCTAGTTGAGTTTTACTAAAAGTATAAACGGATTATCAATGTATTTGTAAAATTCTTCAAATATTGTGATTAGTTTTGTTTTCTGTATAAGTGCATCTATGGATTTGGGCTATATGACGTGTGATTCTTTCTGGATTGGCTAATTTACTCCAAGTAAGGGAATTTGGCTAAAAATTGGTGAATCTTTTAAACCCTTGGACTTAGCCTCTACGTTTGATTGAGTCTATTTGCCGATTCATGATGATTTGGACCAATTTTTTTAACAATACTTCATAGTGCTGCTTTGTTGGTATAATCTGGAAGGTTTTTACCTAACCCTGACCTTGTTAGCCAAAGAAAAAGAAGAAGAAAGCCTCATTACATGGAGCCTTTAGTTGTCTTCACTTGAGGTAAATATTTAATCATATTTTAGTATTAGTTGGTTGCTTGGATTTGAGTTGTTTGTCATAGTCTTATTAGCATCACCCTGCACCGCAAGTGGATGAAAATTTTTTTGGACAGTTCCCCAATTTCATTTGGCTGTTTTAGCTAGTAGTATGTCTTGTTGTTAAGTTGTTTCCTCAAAATTTATTTGATTTTTGAAGTGCTTTAAAAAAATGAGGTTTTATTTTAAATGAGAGAGAAATGAACTTGCCCGTCGGTAGGAGGAATGACCGTTCCCGACACCTTACCGAGGATAATCAATCCAAGGGATATGTTTATTCTTGATGCATTTCATTTTGTTTTAAACATCTTTTTCATTCTAAATGCAATGTTGTGTTTGAAGAAATATTGAAGATTTGATGTTTCAAATTTTTGAGAATATTTTTTAAGAGTTATTTGAGAGTATAAAACACTTTAATGTAAAAAACTTTAAATTGGGAAATCTTTACAAATATTGTTTGAAAACATTTAAATGTCACTTTTTAAAGTCAATTGGTGTTCTCTTAAGAATTTAAGTAACTTTTAGATTTTGTTTTATTTCAGCTACTACTTAACCTGAACTTGCTTAAGTTCTTTTAGAGGTGATCATTTGTAATGTTAAGTGAATGTGGATGTATGAATATATTGGTTCAATATGCTTAAAAGGAAATCATTCATTCCTACCATGACATTCATGTAAAAGCATTTATACCATCACATACATTTAAGTTTCTCATTTTATAATTGTCATAAATATTTTTTATGAAAAGAAAAAAGTTTTTTAAAATGGAATGAGTTTGTAAACTATCAAGCATGATTCCAATATTGAGTCATTACTTTTTTCGTCTTCAAGAAGTCGATAAATGAAAAATTAAAACCTTAGACCTTGAAAGAAAAATATCCCAAATAATAGAAAAGAAAAAATACTTTAATTCGAGTGGAATAGGTAAAAAAGAGAGAAAGATATTTTAAAATCGCAAAACAAAAGAATCAGAAAGACAGAGATACATATACATGTTTATATATACATATATGTATATATATGTACATATGTATACATGTATAAAGGCTTTATGAAAAGAAAATATCAAATCAAATGGAGATGGAGAAGAAGATTTTAGAAAAAGAGAAAAAGAGGGAGATTTTAGAGAAAAAGAGGTTTTAAAAGAAAATGAGACTCTAATGAGAGAGAGAGAGAAGGAGAGAGAGAAAAACACGTATATATATATATATATATTCATTTGTACGTGTATGAGAATTTGTAATAGAATGTGTTAAATCATAAAAAGAGAATAATAAAGAGAGATAGTTATATGCACGTATAGGTATATAATATGTATACATGTATATGTCTTCATGAGAGTTAAAATTAAGAAATGACTTGAAAATATTCAACTCCAATTTTTCTATGTAGGCCAAAGATGAACTTGGACTCATCCAAGAATCTAGGTTAAGTCTCCAAGACCTCATTAAAGAGGATTCTTGCTTTTGAAGATCTTTTGAAAAACATGATTTCAAATATTTTTATATGTGAACATAAAATATTATTATTTCATTTATTACAAAAGAATATATTTCTTCCACCATCAGGTATGGAAGAAAATCAAGCAACCTAATAAAGCACTCATTGAGATCCCTAATCGAATGATTAAGAAAAAAATTAAATGTAAGAATGACACAAAGATGCATTTTCACATACACACACACACACACATATATATATATATATATATATATATATATATATATATATATATTATACGTGAATGGCTTTCTCGGGTTATACAAATTTCAACCTCAAAAATCAACTTAAGAATGAAGAAATCTCAACCCAAACACTCATTCTTGCGGTGCATTTGCTCATTAATTAAAGAAACTTAATAAATCATACATATGCATAATCTCAAGTATAAACAATGAGTAAAGCAAGATAACATGCATATTTTTTAAAATAAATGAAGAAATGAAATTTAGTTCACCTTGCTCATACTGTCAATGCACTCAAGAGTAGCTTTCGACTCCAGATAAAAAACCTTTAGAGCTTTCTTGCCCGGCCATCAAGATGTGGCAAGAGGAAACAAAAAATGAAAATAAGATAAAGACTACATACCTCTAATATGTTGTCATGCTTTCTTGAAGAGTTGGAACTTGAAAAAGAAGAAGAAGAAGAAGAAAAGAAGGGAAGAATAAAGAAGAAGAGTCAAATAAAATTTTAAACCTTTAAGAGGAAGATTGTGGGAGTATTTATAAGGAGTTTTGGAGTTAAAACTCAAATTTTGAAATTTTTTCAACTTAACAAGAATTTCTTGCGAATTCTAAGTATTTTTTTAATAATTTTTAAAACATTTTTTAAATAGGTTTTTACTAAATGGGATTAGCCATTAGCCCTACAAGCTCATTTGGGGAGTGGGCAGGGCTAATGCCCAAAATGGTCAAAACCGCTCCAAGGGCAGTTTAGCACAAAAATAGGGGCCTGCGCTCTTGGCTTGGGTGATTTAGTGAGCACGCGGCCAAGATTGGCTACGCGCACAGCACTGTCGCGCGGTAGCGCGCTAGGCGCTGGCGCATCGCTTGACGCACGTAGCACAGAGCAAGAGGTCATGCCATTGCACGCAGCACGGCAGATTTATTTTTTTATATTTTTAAAAAAATATAATATAATAAACAATAAAAAAAACGGATGTTTTAATAAGAAGGCATAAAACCAATTTTTTGAATGTGTACAAAATTGTTTTTGTTACAAATAGGGACAACTCCGAAATCACTTTAAATCCAATTGGTCGCCGATGCATTCTACTAAGTGGTTTAAGCTCAAAAACATATCTTGGCATGAGAACGAAACATAAAACAAAATGAAAGGTCCATGCATGCGTGCGGGGTACTCATAGCATCAATTTTTGTTGTTTGGGTTCGAGAGATGGATTTTGAATTTGAATCTCGTGTTTGAATTTGAATATTGCGTTTGGATTTAGACATGAGTTTGAAGATTCATTTTGGATCAAATAATCATAAAATAGACTTAGGTAAGGATATGAAAGTTTGTTTTGGGTCTAGGGATGGGTTTACGGCCCAAAAATTAAATCCAGATGAAATAATCGAGATTTAAATGAAAATGAAATGCACCCCTTTCTGAAAAAATTTGGGGTGATAAGATAAGTGCAAAAAGGTGAAGTGAGGTAGATATGCAGTGAAGCATAAGTTTTAGGACAAAAATAGTCTAATATATAATATCCCCAAAGATCATGTCAAAAATAGAACATGCAAATGGCTTTTTTTTTCTCTTGCCAAAATTAGAAATAAATGATGACACTGTTTTGCCCTTTGTTGTGCAGACAAAAAAAATAGCTGTTATTAACAATTTTATATCAAAAATTATGTAATATTTAATAACTTATAAGTATTGTACATGAAAGAAAAAACATTGCTTTCTTTAATTTAAAAAATATACTAATGAGAGCACCTATTTTATCCAATGAGAGCACCTATTTTATCCAATGGTTACAAGTTCAATAAATTCACTAAATTCTATGATTTTATCTAAAATTCACTAAATTCCTTTATTTAAGTCAGCACACAATGTTCAATAAATCCAACGCTCACCGATTTCATCCAACATCAGATAATTCTGCCATGCTGTTGAGAAAAAAGTAAACAAAACAAAAATATAACTATATGATAAAAAAGACAAAGGTACAGGTGTTAATCACAAAACAAAGAGAAGAGAGAAAAAAAAAATTTTTTGAGTGGTACGAAGTAAGCCTGAGCATGGGGTCAGGTGTTCGACAGATATCCAGCCTAACTCAAACCCAAAAAAAGGTAACAGGTCTGCCCGATAAGTTAATGGGCTGGCTTATGTGGGCCCGATACATTATCGAGTTGGCCCGGATAAGCCCGACTAAGCCAAGTTTGACCTGATAAGGATTCTTTAATATTAATTTTATTGATTTATATATATAATTATAATATTTTATTATAATTAATTATATTTATATATTATTTCATACTAAAAATATATTTTTTAATTTTAATCGAGCCAGACCGTACAAGCCACTGGTATAGATATATAGCAGTGACTTTCTGTTCACTGATATAAGCCAAGCCCAGCGGCGAACAGATTCACTGCTATATATCGTTATATCCATCACCAGTGTAACCTATGCCGATTCTAATATCCAATGGAATGAAATTTACAAAAAAAAACACTTAAATGAGCTCCAAACCCATTTTTATCGGGTAATTTAATCTAACTAGCCATTGATGGATATATACATGCGCATGATGATTTCTATAGATTTTATGGACGTTGGATAACTTGATGACTTATTTAAAATATTTAAGGGAGAACATCCTTTTTTTTTAATATTTAAAATCAACTCTAAATGCTACTTTTCTTCCTTTAACGAGTAAGAATATTGCCTATGAATTATAATTAGTTCAAACCCCATTTTCGAGATTTTGTAAACATGAGAACCTCTCTAATTTGCAATGCAGGGTTTAGTCAGGATCCTCTTTCCACAAATAAAGTCTTGAAAGAGTTGTGAAATAAACGTTCTTAATTATAACACTGTTTTCGAAAACGTAAAAACATTTGAGGCTAGTTTGAAATTCTCATAGGATGAAGGCTAAGGACCTCTCTTAGCCGACATCTTCCATTTTGCCCGAAGTTTTTTCTTTCCTCATGTTTTCTTGCTCCAACCGTGAACTTTCATAGCATTCTGGCCATCTCCGGCGTCCGACGGGGTCTGGCGACATCTGACCACCGGCGCTTTCAACTGACCCTGTCGCCACGGTTGGACGACGAGATCGTCCCATGGTGACGTCCTTTCTCTCTAGCACCCAACTTCTTTTCCTATTCCTTTCTCTTTTTTCATTTCTTCAAAGTTTTGTTTGTCCGACCGGAAAATTTTCAGCGGCCAACCTCGGCGATCACCGAGGCGACCAAAGACCGAGACTTCAGATGCCTTTCTCCCAATTTTATTATATGCCATACATTAACATATATATTATCCCCATTTTCCTCTTCATTAGAAAAAATAGGTTTTCCTTAAGTAGTGTTTGATGGCCTCGAAATATGGAATTGGAAATATATTTCTTGGAAAAATGAAATGAGAAAAATCTCTTCGATTTTCATTTTGATGTGTGTGTCATGACTCAGAAATATATTTTCAGAAATATATTTCTGTGTGTTTGATGATAAAGGAACATATTTCCAGAAATATATTTCCAGATTTTCTAGAAGAGAAGATTGATCTAGCAACAACAATAACAAGCAAAAGCATAGACGCATGTCGTAAAATTTAAACATCACATGTGGTAATAGTGATCATACAAAAATAACAGCTCTTGGATACCTAGTAACATGTCATACGACTGAAAACACTCCAACACTTGTAAACTTGCCAACACACATTCATCCACTAAGGATGACATAAATTACTCAAGGAAGACAGTCAAATAATTCACCTTTCTTTTGAGCAAACTGTTCCCATTTTGTAAGAGGCTTCGACCTTCGAATCTGAAGAAAAAAATAGGACCAGAATATGATAATGCCTTTATAGTTTTCCGACTGTTCTATAAGAACAAGTTAAACAAACTGAACGTCAACCATTCAAGTGACGCTTCTTGACCTGTTGCAACTAAATCAATGGAATTGCAAACCCCAAAATAGAACAAAATACATAATATGGTCAAAATAATTGGTATATTTAAAAGACATTGAAAGTGCTAACAGCTGATGAACATGAGGCACACTCGGTAGAAGTATGAACAACAGGAATATGAGAGGCATTCTATAATTCTCACTGTTAGATCATGAAAAATGTAGAACACAGAAGCTCAACAATTCCAAGCCAAACAAAAAATTGAACAGAGCAAAAGATGTGTAAGATCAAGGAACCTGATCCATGGCAGAAGGCATCTTCCCATGATGAAAGGTTGAGACCATGATTGCGTGAGCATGAACATGATTCATGCTCACATTGAATTGATCCTGCAACTTCCTCGCCCTTTCGGCACACATATTGATAAGGGTCTCCTTCCTTCTCTGAACATTCTGAGAAATTATATACCAGAAAATCCACCAAGATACCAATATCCCACCTAGTATCCACATAAAAATCAGTCTTTTCCTCCAGCTCCCCCACGCCTTCACAGATCCAACATACACATATTTGTGTTGGCTAGTCCAGTCTCCACCTACAAAGTTTCCCCACCATTTCAACCCCAATTTTCCTGTACTCCCACAACCCCAGACTTCTAGGCCATGAAATCTGTAGCAAAGACCCAATTCATGATTCTCAAAGTTAACAACCTCATCCATCTCTAATGAAGGCCAACCATCTTACCGTGAAACTTTGAAACATCCAAAAAGAAACTCAACAAGACATAAAACCCCACTCCATTACTTACAAGAAAAGGTACAATATTTTCCCCCACAAAGTGATGCAAATAAAAAAAGAGAAACGCGACACTAAATTCCAGAACATATGAAAGTGGGCATCCCCAAAAAACAAATAGTCGAGCAAGAGGTAATAACAAATCATTACTTCTCCGTGGACAGATAGATAATTTACATAAGTGTCGACAGAAGCATCAACGTTAAATACATAGCACAGACAAAATGTAACTTTCACCATGTCTATTGTTTTAAACAAAAAGGTTCTTCCAAAATTTGATGATTGTATTTCTTCATATATGTCTCTTGAACGACCCTCGAACATGACATAATACTTATGTCGCGGCTTCATCTTCAATTACCTATGAACATAAACATATAGATCAGCTTGATGAACTCATATTCTACATATAATAACTAACAAAAGTAAAACATAAACAAAACAAACATATGAATAACTAATAATCATCAACACAATTGTTTCCCCTTTGTCATAAGTTCCTACGCACCTACGATTTTGAAAATCCATGAACATTTAAAATGTTATTGAAGTGTGCAAGTCATTATTGGATCCTCGATGAATACTTTGTGCCGCACTTTCAAGTTCGGTTACAAATGATGTACTCTCATTTGCGTCGTCAGATGCACCTTCATCAAGGTCAAAATGTTATGCATGAGGATTATGTTCTATAATGAAATTGTGTAGAACAGAGGTGGCTAACACAATCGCAACTTGTTTATGATAAAGAAATGATACTTGTGCTTTTAGTATAGGGAACCATCCTTTTAACCGACCAAAAGCTCGTTCAACGGTTGTTCTTAATGATGAATGATGATGATTAAACAGTTCCTCTGCAGATGTAACATGTCGTGCCCCCAGTGCATTAAATTTAGAGAGGTGGTATCAATGACCTCAATATGAAGTTAGTAAACCACGTATGTTTGGGTATCCTCCATCGCCAAGATAGTATTTCCCTACACAATAAAGTTATTATGAGTTTGACATCAAATAAATAGTAAGGTAAGACCTACACAACAATCTATTACTTGTTTATGAATGAGTAAATTGATAATATAACATGTAGGTATGACAAAAAGGTCGATCTCAGTGTTTAGTGCATTGTATAATAGTCTTGAATCTATCGCACTGTCTTCCCAACCCGCAAAAACATAGTGGAATCGCATGTCGAATCTGAATCCGACTACAGGCAAGACATTTTGTGAAAGAGTTCCTTCTCTATTACGAAACCTCGATTGTTCTAATGTACGTACCCAAACTGATATGTGAGTGACATCTATAGCTCCTAAACAATCCTACGTGTAGTGAAAAATGTTAGTTGCACTGCATTTGTACAATTTAATATGTGATCATGAATTGGCTTACCTTAAAATATGGATAGAAACGAGGATTGAAGCGGATTTTGGATGGAGTGTCATCGTTCGGTCGGCTAATGTATTCTTTACCCAATTGACATAGTGCTCGTAGGATGAGGTTGACGTACTTACTAATTGTTTGACCAGAGTACTAGAACGTGTTTTGGCATGCACGATTGCGCTCATTATGGCCAACAGTAAGTAGAAAGATAGCAACTTGTTCTTCAATGTAGATTTCACGACCATCTTCTACTAAATTTTTCTCTTTCAAGATATTACATAGTGTAATAAACGAGTTGTGATCCATGCGCAGTAAGTCTAAGCAATTTCTTGGATGGCCGTCAATGATATTTTGAACAAATTGACTACCAGCATTTCTATAAGGGTGAACAAGTTGCCTACGAGGATGTAGGAATCTAAAAAACATGATGACCAACACAAACATCATTTTCACCCATGACTGCAGCACTGGGTAGCACATACAAAAAGGTAACATTCATCATATCCAATCATATCATGTACGAATAAAACATTCTAATATGCAAAGGGGAAAGGAATTAATAGCCATAAAACAAACATATTTGTATAAAGTATAAAGCAAGTTCAATAGCATGTTTTCAATTTCATAGAAGTTAGAACGAACACAACAATGAATTATAAAGATGTAGGAGAAACGTACTACTTACTATTGTTGATTGAGATTATGCAGCAACCAAGGCACACGTTCGGTCGGCCGAAGTTTGAGGAAGATGATTGGCTTATTTCCCTACTCCATTAGCATCATGGCTCTTAAGTGCATGTCATTATCAATCTCTCCCGAGTCAAGCATTTCATGCAATATATCCAAACATTTGTCCATTGTTTGTGTTGTAGATGTGTTTATGATTGTTCGAAAACTATTGACTATGTCATGCAATGTCGATCTATAGTCCACGTCATTCGTACTTAATCTTGCTCTTTTGTTTGATGAGTTTGTGGTCCTACTTTCAGATGCAGTAGGTTGTGAATCTTGTTGAACATGTGCCAGTGATGGTATAGGAGAATCACTATTCAACATTTGTGTGAAAGTATTTATCGTGAAATTAGGCGTATGGGTTATAGGGGTCTGAGGTGCATGATTAGACTGATGGTCTTCGGTCATCATGTACGAAGCACAATTACCACCATCACGACCTGTGGCAGTTGACTGACCATACACTTCATGTAACTCTTCATAGTGTTTTCTATTTTTGCGCTCCTTTGAATTTCCGCCTGTCAGGGAATTTCTGCAATTTGAATTTTAGTCATATATGTTGTATATAGTAATTGACATGATGATTGAGTAACTGATGACATTGAGAACAAAAAAATCCAATGATATTATCAGAAACATAAAAAACATTCACACATTTCTACCACTGATACCGTAAGAGAATAGCAATGATAAATGATAATTTACTACGCATGTTAGCAACAATGAGTGGACTAAATGTTTCCTTCTAGGAAAGTAACCATCACAAATGAAAATAATCACAAAAGCTAAATTCTGCAATAATTAAATAAATAACATTCAAATGAATGAAGAAAGCAATTGAAGAAGAAGTCGAAGAGTCACCGAAACCCACAAGGAGTAAACAACTGAAGGCTTGGTCTGCCTCATTTTCAAGTGTCAACGGACATCCACAAATAAGAACAAAAGGATCTCAAGTAGGCTAAGATTCTGTTTCCAACAGAGCAGTGCTTTTCTGTTGATAGGTTTTGGCCCTTGACAGTTTTATTGCCCAAAAAATAAAATATATAGAGGGCAAAAAGTATGAAGCCCACCCACACAAGTACTGAGATACAAAAATTACACTGAAATTTAAGAGATGGGGTTCCAGCTTCATGTTCCATTATACCTTATGTAGAAGAAAAACAATAATTTTCGTGCTTTAAAACCCATTTCTCAGTCAAGGGATGGATGGCAAAAAAGCACATGCTTCTTCATCTTTGATAGGATCTGTTAAATTGATTATGTTTTCTTCCACTTCAATCTACATGCTACCATAACATAATGTAAAGACCCGGAGACAACTGATTGACTAATAGTAAAAAGGGAAACGAGGAACACAGATATCATGAACTGTCATGAAAGGGTATTTCAAAATTAGAACCAAATTATCTTTCTCGTATCAATTGTAACAGGATTCCAGGATGCATCAACAATTGATCAGGATATTCACTTCAAATCCTACAAAGAAATGCATAAACTGGCACTAGATAAGCATGAGATGATAGGCTGCAATGGACGGTGGGAAAATGGCGGAGGAAGAGATTGAGAGAGAGAGAGAGAGAGAGAGAGAGAGATACCTTTCACCCCTTCTAGACGTTGCGCTGCTGAGGAGATGCCCAAATCAAGCCGCTGGTGAGAACGCTGTGCAGGAGGAAGAACGCCGTGCTGGCGACTGATGTGTCTGAGGTAGCAGCAGGGGGAGAAGGGGAAAGGTGTGACGAAGGCAGGTTGGGTGAAAAAAAGACGTGAGGGTTTCAAGTGAGAGAGTGAGAGGGTTTTGAGCAAGACTCCTTTCAGCAGAATGCGAAAGGCGCGAGGAGGAAAACGGGCGGCGGTGTTGACGGTGCGGTGGGGTTGAGGAAGCAGCAGGGTAAGGCAGCTGCAGAGGATGAGCAGGGTGAGGCAGCTGTAGAGGATGAGAAGAGCAAGACGAGGAGAGAGACGCGAGGAGAAGCCTCAATGGGCAAAAAAACATTTCTAGAAATTTTTTCCCACCTTTCAGGCGAAAAAAATTTTCGGAATGAAAAAATTTTCGGAAAAAAAAATTTCGAAAATGGGTTCAATGGTCATTTTTTCCTTCCCTTGTTTGATGGGAAGGAATTTTTTTAAAAAATTTGAATTATTTTTCCGGTTAAACAATACATTTCCAATGCATCAAACGCTACCTTCAGGCCAAAGGTTTCACAGTGTGAATAGTGAACCTATAGTCGACCAAACCTTTGTTCATCCATCTCTGATTACTTTGTTTCATATACATTACATGTTTCAGATTGAAACGGACTCACCTAGAACCGCTCAAAATTGAGAAGATGGGAGCATCCGTCTGGGAGCCAAAAGAACAGAAGGGGGTCAAAGAAAATGCCTTAGCAGGGCACCAATTCTATACCTTTCCCTTTTTTTCTGTTAGAAGAATGGTGGAATTATGTTCGCAAGAATGATGCATGCTTACGTAGAATTAATATGCAACCATAGTACCATGCTTTCAACAAGGCCATGCATAGCATTAGTTGGCTAACTAAGAAATAAGAATCAATACATCGACATCATGGATGGAGATAACATCATGTAGGTCATATAGCATAACTGGAGCCGATAGAATTGTACATGCATGTACGAACATTCATGTCACCTTTAATTGAAGCAGGCAAACATGACTTTTTACTAATGGATACATGCAGCAATATAGGTATACCTGCATAACATGGCGAGCATGGTTCAGTTTGTGCATGCATACGATAGATATCAGTTGGATCTATGACATAAGCATCTAGATAGAACACATAGATTTAATAAGTAGACACGTAGCTGAAACAGAAAAGTAATGTTTACGTAATGATTATGCATGCATGTTTGATTGGTACTCTGAGATATTTGACATAACTAGCACATTGGGATGCACTTCTAAACAGTCAAAACGGCATACTCTTATGTTGCTCAAACGCAAACTCTACTGCCGAAGAACATCGGAAACCTTGTTAATTTTGAAGGTCTAAAGGATACTGCTTATTGTTAATTTATTTCATCCTAGAAAAACTCACAACATGCTAGAAAAACTCAAAACATCCTAGAAAAACTCTGATGTTTTTTTTTTTTTTTTGCCATAGCCATATCTAAACATCAGGTGAAAATTTAACGCTGGCTTGTAGTTTGGCATGAGAACTCAAATTTTTTTTAGCAATTCAAAATAAATATCAGTTTATAAGAATCTATAAAATTTTCAGTTGATCAAAGTTTTATTGCTGATATTGCGAACTCAAACAAACACGATCTTTATGTTGAAGAACCTAGAACAATATATATATATATATATATATATAACACTCAATTGGGGATAATGCTCAGAGATTGTACACTTGTACACGGTGAACCTACAGTCAATTAGACAAGGTAAGATTTTGAACCCTTTCATGTTTGGCTGTCATATATTTAGATTCATGAAGTTTGTCTTGCTAGCTTCAGCAAATCTCAGTTCCACTTGCTTTTCAATCTAAGCAGCCAAAGATCGATAATAGATTTTTCATCTTCATCTACATTTTGCAATCTAGCTAGCTCTTATTTTTGCCCTTATCTTGTTGCAGTTTAAGTTAGATAGGTTGCTTTCTAAGATATAAAACGCAATGGAGCTTGTTAGAGTGTAGTTGAAGCCCCAAGGGCAAAAGCCTCATTATGTGGAGCATGTTGTCTCTACTTAATGTAAATGTCTTATGCTATTTGAGTATTGATTGCTGCTATTTGAGTTATTGTCAGTCTTATTAGTATTACCATGTTATTTGCATATAACTTTTAGGACAATTGTCCATTTTCATTGATTCGGTTATATTTTCAAATTTTAGCCAGCAATTCATGGCAGTATACAATGTTGTTAAGCAGAACAAGGCAAAGCAATGTGCCAAGCCAGTAAGCAAGGTGTAGCTAAGTGATGTGTAGGGAAGCGTAAGTTTCATGACAAAAATAATCTAATATATAATATCCACAAAAATCATGTAAAAATAAAAGGGAAATCCAAGAACATTTTTTTCTCACGCCAAAATCAGAAATGAATGATGACATTGTTTTGCTATTTGCTAGAAAATTTAGTTAGTTGCTATTAACAATTATACATCAAAATTTGTGAAATATTTAATACCTTATAGATATTGCAGATGAAAAAGAAAAAGCATTACTTTGGTTTATTTAAACAACATACTTGTGAGAGCACCTATTTCATGCAATGCTTACAAGTTCAATAAATTCACTAAACTCTGTGATTTCTATCCAACATTTAATAACTTACACTATTTCATTCAACATACAACGTTTTATAAGTTCAACATTCGCTGATGTTATCTAATTCTACGATGCCACTGAGAAAAAAAGTAAACAACATAAAAATAAAAAATATCCAAGCATTAATTACAAAATAGGCAGGGAGACCTGAGCGATAAGTAGACACTTGAGGTGCACCCTCGCCTCAAACAACAATGGGTATATACTGATTGGCGACTGGGTATAGGAACATATAGCAGTGTCAAAAACCACCGTTGTAGATTTATAGCGGTGAAAATTTATACCAGTGAGATAAAACACCGGTATAAGTACATTTAGCAGCGAAGATAATCACCGGTACAAGTTTCTTATGGCGGCGACTAAATCACCGCTACAAATTTTTACCGGCGAACCGGTATAACTGAAATCCTTTTATACCAACAACAGGTTAAAGTCAATCATCTGGAAGGGAAGGTTGTTGGCCTCTATTTCTCCGCAATCTTGGTGTGGCCTATGCCAATGATGCATTCCCAAACTCATGAATGCATGTGAAGAGCTTCCTCAAAAAGGTGATTTTGAGGTTGCACTTGTATTGGCTGATTTTGACCATGAGCAATTTGACAAATACTTCTAAAAACTGCCGTAGTTGACCGTTCCGTTCCCTGATTCAGACACCAAATCGGCTCTCGATCAGATCATTGAGGTCTCAGGGATCCCGTATCTTGTCATTCTTGATGGCAATGGTTGCTCGAACCTACGTGCAGATTGTGACTTCGACCTTCATCCAGTGTGTGCTTTAAAAGCAGCGGCAGATGTTGGTGCTCAAGATGATGAGAATACAGTTGGCTATAAAGAACAAGATGAACCATCCAATGAAGGTTTGGTTTGTGATGGTGAGACCTGCCGCAAGGCCTGAAGGAAGAACACCCCTTCGTTTTGAACCAAATAATACTCGCATCGTGATTCTTTTACCGTATCCGCTTGCTCTGGCTTAACTGCTTAGTTGCATATTTATTTGGCATCCACAGCACACGCATACTCCACTTTTTCAATTGCCTTGTGGCAGAAATCATATGAGAAACTTCAAAAGAAAATGGTTGTATCCCCTTTGTCATCCGTCGTATGCATGTGAGAATTGGCATTCTCTTACTAGGTAAGCACAATTAATTTATTTCCATGCTATATATATACTACCTTATTGTAACTCTTTGTTTTTCTAAAATTAGAACTCGATTTTGTTGTAAATTACTAGTTCTTGTAAATAGTATTTTATTGAAGATCATTGCGCATCTCCCTCAAAATTGCCAATATTTATGAATATAGACAGCCCTCTGGTTTTGCTTATTGGAGAAGTATAACGGTGTAGTTTATTGCATATAACAAAGGCGAAACCAAGATGCATGTCAGTTTTCGACATACAGCTCAAAGAAAAGGCTGGCTTAAGCAGTGTCAATATTATATGATTCTTTTTACTTGTAAAATTCATGTTACATGTTCAAGAAACATGATTTTTGTGTTGGTTTGTATATCTTAGAAAATGCGTATTCGACAATTTCATAGGTGTTTTGTTGTTAAAAAAAAAAAAGCACACGAAACATAACATTTGGTTGGAGTAGTCGTAAAATGAGGTTGCAGATTTAAAATACACGCGCACACACATACACTTACATATACAAAGATCACTAAATTTGTAAACTTGGTCAATCAAAGACTATTTGAACTGATTATTGATCAATCAATCAATTTGATTAATGTTTTAAAGTATCATATGTAGAATTGCTTTCTAACGCCAAGCTACAAATTATCATTTATCATTTTGGAGAAGATACATCAAAAAGGCTGAAGCCCCTGCTCTCGAGGCCAAAGACTAGTTGGTGGCATGTGTGGACTTATAATTATTGCCTTCAACTTCAACTCAAGATTAGTAGCATCTGCCACCATTTGTAGCTCAATGAGTAGTGTCTATGAGTCAACCGGTTTAATGTCTGGATTGCAATCGGTCTTCCAATCAAGTTCGAAAAAAGTCAAGAAAATTTAATGTCTAGATCAGTGGTGGGATATGGGATTTTAGGTTGAGGTTGCACAGATTCAAAATATCATAGATCTTTCAGTAAAATTATTGAAGTTTACTGATATATAAATAAACCAATGATTTAGATATCTATATATAAATAAATAAATTTTCTGAGGCTATGTGAAACTGCCCACATAAGAAGCACACGAGGGTCGGCCACTTGTTTTGATCATGTATTAAGATATGATCATTAGATTTGGTGACTCAGCGGTTTTAGGTTACCCTCGTAAAAGATTATTTCTCCGCAACTTGGTGTGGCCCATGCCAACGATGCATTCCCAAACTCATGAATGCATGTGAAGAGCTTTCTGAAAGAGGTGATTTTGAGGTTGCATTTGTATCGGCTAATGCAGACCAGGATTTCTGGCATGCTAACGTGTTAATGAATCCTTATATAAGACAAAAAGCTTTAATTCAAATTGGTTTCGAAAATGTTGGTCCTTTTTACTATTATTTTGGCGGTTATCATTATATTATTTAAAAACACATCTAGACTGAGGAAGATTAGGTTAAGATATGTTTCCTATCAAACTAATCTCGAGATTACACCTATAAGATCATATTGAACCTATTAAATTTATTTTGGTTGGGCAGAAGACAAATGCAGCTCTGTTGAAAATCTAGGAAAACTAATAATAAATTGTTGGGGATGGGGTAGGGTAAGATTAGTGATCAGAGAGGCTGGGTGAGTTGATGTTGTGGCAATGAAGAAAAAAAGACCATGCCGGTTGATTATAGATGGTAGCCAGTATTTTTATTGACAAAAATTTTTAAATTCTAATTTCATCTATTAGGATTGGCTCTCTTCCCTTTCGTATAAGACTTCAATCAATCCTAAAATCCTCCCTTCGCCTCGGTTCGTCCATGTTAATCACGTTCTAAACAATTTAAAAATTAGGGGTACTTGTGTTACTCTGTCAAGAGGGAGACAGAGGTATTTTCATGCTTAAGGATACTTAAATAAATAAAATGTAAAATCTTCCTCATATATTGCAAGTGCCATTTTATAAAACTTGCTAGTTGCATATATGGATATGATTTCCAAGTCAACAACCTTGTTCTTCATATATTGGCAAGACAAGCCCACATTGCTAAACCTATAGATCCAATTTATATTTTTTGATTTAATTCATACTTAATGTTTAGAAAAACGATCATTGTTTTTAAAATTTGGGAGAAAAATAAATAACTTTCATATTATGCAGCAGGGCAAGAAAGAAAAAATGCGGGGAGAATTGTGATCAACACAAGCTCCATTGCAGGTGTATTCATGGTTGTATGTGCCCCATGCTTAGTTCGAAAGAGAATAAGACACATGGGTTTGACATCGAAGGCAGTAAAACAGTAAGGCACAAAGACTTGGTATTCTAATAGGAGTAGATCTATAAAAATATAAGAGTATCAAAATCTGGGGATAGCATCAAAGTAGTAAAAATAGAAATATGAATAAAAAGACCAATTAATTCATTTCGGGAAACATGATTATTATAAATATAAATTGGGGCTTATTGAAGAGTCCAAGTCGCTAAAAAAAACCATTACAGATATATCAGATCTATGTAATTCAAATGAAAAATGTATGACTTGCCATGCTAAATAGAATACACCTACCTCATCCTGTTTTTGCAAGAGACCTGTAGAGAAACTATTGAAAGATGTCCTTTCGCCTTATATCTAGTATTTTATAAGCATTATAGTTATTATTTCTAAAGAAAAAAACAGTGGTGCAATCACATCGTCGAGAGCGGAGAAGCCAGTCTTTCATCCACATGCCATGTCTACATCAAGATATATCTTTATTTACCTTGGATATTTCCTTGAGGCAGGGAAGAAATTTCAAGTTCTTGCTATCAGTTGACTGAAAGAAATTTTGAAAGATCTTCGATATGAGCAATGCGGAGAAGTTCAATGAAGTTGAGAAAGCTTGGGAAAGGATATTACATTGACTTTGACAATTAAGCATTTTCAAGGTTCAACAATGAAATACTATGAGAGGAAACCCTCATATTCTATAAGTTTCTGACAGGATATAAAAAAAAAAAGCACCTAAAGGTGATAGAATGAGGTTCCTCCAAACCAACCTCAAAAAGTGCTAAAAAGAAAAAGAAGAAAGAAAAGGGAGCACCGAGAGGGGGATTTCTGTAGTATCACTGAGCTGAAGGTAATGGAAGGGCTTCCTTGCAGGGGAATTTCACTACTGACACTAAGCTGAAGGTGATGGAATGAGTTTTCTTCAAGCAAACCTCAAAAGTGCTAAAAAAAAAAAACAAAATAAACATCAAGAGGTGGGGAATTTCTCTATTGTAAATAAGCTGAAGGTGATAGAATCTTTCCTCCAAGCAAACCTCGTACGTACTTTAAAAAAAAAACGAAAAAGGAAAAAAAGATACTTGTCAAGAATTATAAAGTTATAGGGGCCAAAATCTCAAGTACCAAATGTGAAAACTTTTGTACATGTGAGATTCCAATTCAATGTTTACTCCTTTTTTGTGTTTTTCTATGAGGCTGAGAATTACTCCTCTATGTTCATATCCTAGATATGGAAAGAGGTCCCTTCAAGACGCTCAATAGCATCGTTTTGAGGTAGATTTTAATACTCGTGAAATATTTTGGGTAAGAGAGAATATATCTCCTGCACACAAACACTTGCACTCACAAAGCTCAAATTGAAATTCTTAGATATTCTGGCAAATAAAGTTGTGATCTGATTGATATATTGCTCACCTTTTGCTCATGAAAAAGTGTAAGAAAAGTTTTCAAACAAAATTTATCCCCCCTAGTGTTATTGTTGCATCCAACTATTTTTCCCACAATTAGTCCCTGCTGTCTCACCAAAGTAGGATCAAACCTAAGACTTTGTTCTTATAGAGTATTAAACCATAACCTTCATTTAAATCAAACGATGACACCCTGATGCTTGAAGGGGTCCTTGGTGAGAAGCAACCATGTGTTTTCTAGTTCAAGCTAAAATGACTTTTTTGGAAGTTTGAGGGGAATGGAAGAGAGATTGCCAATTAGTTTGGTAGGACACCTTCTCAGTATAGGAGGACCAGGAAAGGACCTTTTTTTTTTCAACTTCCCTTCCTCTTCTTAATTTCTCTTATGGCCGACTGAAATTAGTGGAGTCTGGTTTAGTTTGGAATTAAATTTAGGTCATGCTTGACTTTGGCTTTTCTGTGTTTGTATAATGGGGTTTGTTGGGAAAGGGAACATTTTCTATGGTGATTTCTCCATTTTTTGTTTGTGAAGGGTCTACTTGGTTTAAGTAGAGGGTTAACTGCCAAAAAACTTCTTAACTTTGGGTCTCTCTCTCTCTCTTCAGGTGCGTATTGTTCTCTTGTCGTATTCAATTGTTTTTTTTTTCTCGTTGCAAAGTTTTCTCATCTTAATTATTTTTTTGTTGCACATTTATGCTTCTTCTCCTTACTTTCCATGTTCATCTCTCTCTCTCTCCCCCCTTCCGACCAGAAAATCTCCTCTTTTCAGCATATGGGTGCTGGTCTTTCAGGTTTCAGGTGGTGAGTATTCTCTATCATCATTTCCACATATTGTTGAGCGAGTTTGCATTTTCACTTGTTAATATTGAGGCAACGTTAATCGCTAGGTACTGATGGACTGACTTTGATTGACAATGAAAAAGTAAACGTTACAACATGGGATCTAGGTAATTCTATAATATGTAAACATTTCAATAAAACCCTGAAAATGGTTTTACATCTCCTAAAGGGTCCAACCATCGGTGGAAACCTAGTCCTCCTTTCAATATTGTTTTTGGATCATCATAAATTTCAGTTGTTCTGCTCTTCTTGGTAGACAAGATTTGTGTGTTTCACACAAAAGAACACATACAAATAAAAGATCAGGCAACAGTGTTCTAGCTGAAATATTCTTCCTATTGTCAAGGTGTATTGATAGCTCCGTCTTCAAATGCAAAAGTACTAGTTGTATGCCGATATGGTGCCCAGACGAAATCTTCAGAGATCATTTGTTCCATGCTGTTTAATCACATTTTTTACCAAATGCCATCTAGACAAAACGGACGTTTGGACAAGAAGTATAAATTATTCTTTGTTACAGTCTGTTCTGAGCTAACCGTCGGAATAGACAACACGCTCCCTCCTGCCCCCGAGCCCTCGCCCCCGACCCCATTCTCTTTCTCTCCTTCTCCTCTGTTTCCGCCCCGGAGTTGCCTTTCTCCACTGTCTCTGCCCCCGTCTCCGCCCTCAAGCTGCTCTCCTTCTCCTCCGTCCCCCGAGCTGCGCTAGCCCTTTCTGTTTCTTTCCTTCTCCTCCGTCTCTGCGAGAGGGCGACTTCCGGATGCTTTTGTTTTCATTGTTTTCATCTGCTGAAAAATATCGCTCATCTGCTTCTTCCTCTTCTTTCGCGGCTGTGCCTTCTCCCCTTTCTCTTCATCCTCACCTCACACTTCCACTTCTGCTGATTCGGTTTTGGTCTTTCCCTCTCGCTATCCTTATCTAGGAAAGAAGGGGTGGAGTCCAAAGTAAACAGCGATTGGATGCGTTTCGGAGAGAAGGTATGTAAGTTCAAGGTCTGCCAGCTCTTTCTTTTGGTCTTCCTTGGTTTTTGGGGATGAGAGGAGGAGGTGATTGGATTTCTTTAGTCAATGTTGTTATTCTATATTGTGGCTGAGGGATGAGAGGGTTTTCCGATGCAGTGATTGGCTTCATCTGAAGGATCTCTCGTTTGTTTTGTTCTTCTCTGGATCTTTTTTCGGTTGATTTCTGAAGATTTTGTGAAGTTTGAGCTCCTTTCTTCATGTTTTGTTCTTCAGTTTTCTTATATGTGCCTCTGAAGAGTGTGCGAGCGTCGTAGCACCTCGAGGTGGATTTTATGCAAGTAGGTTACTTTTGTTCATCACCTGCTTTGGATTTTTTAAGTTCTTGAAAACTTATAACCCCAAGGTGGCACCTGCAACCCATGACGTAGTGGGGCATAGCTAGAATCTGAACTGTGGCTACCTAGCACAGAGAATTGGCAGGGAAAAGTTTAAAGAACGCTAAAGCAAGTTAGTTGGCCATTGAAATGATAGCTTGACTGCTTGTTGTTTCTCTTGCCTTTTCACTGTAAGGAATCAGTAGCGAGGGAGGGCTCAGTGGATTATGCTTCTCTCAACCACTTTCGCCAGTCAGATGCAGCAGCACGACTGCCACCATATATTTTACATTGAGGATACTGGAATTGCTAGCAAAGGTATCTTCATGGAGACGCATCTTTGATTGCAGAGACTTTGTAGTTTCCTTACACAGTATTTTATCAGATTGTTCATTAACAAGTTTCTCTGTTTTTAATTCGCTTATCATATTGACTAGAGATCATAAAGTATCCTCGTGCTTGTTGTATATTGCTGCAATACCAAATTGCCTAAATTTTAAGATTTGAATCAGTATTATACTGTTTGAAAGAGGAATAAATCTTTCTGTAATGCATGCTCAGTGATATTGTCGACTTTCCATTGTCGTCGTACATTGTTATAAAGGAGATAAAAGATTTGAGAAGGTTGCATAATGCCAATGTTCCATTTTTTTTCCATGTTGCAGACAAACACTGGATGGAAATCCAGTAGATTATAATTCAAGTTGAAAAACACGCTTACATTTTTGGAATGGGGATGCAAATCCCCATTCTACTTATTCCAGGATTCAAGGCCTGGGATTTTCATTGCAGGATTTCAATCTTGGTGCTGCCAAACACCACTTAATAGTTTCAGCAATCAAAGAACGTAGGACTAAGACGTTGGTATCAAACACCATAGGAAGAGAGTGAATTTTCTTCAAACTAGGCGTTGTGATCTCCAGATGTACCAGGTTGATTGTAGTTCAACAGTCTTTATTAGTGTCTAATCTTACAATGAAAACTCAGCAGAAACCATTTGATCTTCCTTTTCTCATCTTTAATTGAAGATCTATACATGTCAGAAGGAATTACTAAGGGGTGCTTGACAGTCATAGAGGAAGAAGAAGGAAGCCATAGACGGCTCTTACAATTCTTTTATAGAAACAAAATGCCCAAAGAGATTGTATCAAGCCGTACCTGGTTCCATTCTTAATTTGCTCACTTGGTTCACTTAATATTCTTTGTTTGATATGTTCGTGCTAATTAACTATGTATGCTTTTTGTTCCATTGGATCAAAGTCGTTAATTTCGTCTCTTTTTCCCCCCTTCTCTGTCTATTCTTTGCTTGGAATATTAATTTCTCATGTAAGTTAATCGATGGACAAGAATATGATTCAAGAAACTTGTGGTGAGCTTGAATTTTTCCAATTGTCCAAGGTTTCGTGCTGTTAAGTTTTCCTCACAAAACTCACACTCCCTTGACGTTTCCCTTTTTTTTTTCAATCTGTAGAAAGGTTAATTATGCATTGAACAGAAGGCATGCTGATCTGAAAACACATGGTTCCAATGCAAGGTACTACCAATAATAATTGTGATCGTTTTGATCACATGAATTTGATTATACAGCAACATGAAGTGACAGATTTTTGCCATGCTAGCTAGTTTTTGATATTCTTTTAAGGTAATTTTCCCTACCAAGTGAATTTTCATGGGAAAAGAAAGAAGTTTCGAAGATAACTGATGTAGTCTTTCCTTTAGGCCATGCTTAAATTCTGGTACCCTGCACACTCCCTGTATGTTCACCAAGGATGTACTTTCACCCTGAACCTGGGTAATGAAAGTGAGAACCTTTCTTCACACTCAGTTGCAATGAAAAGAATTCATGAACAGCTCTGCCATTGAACCAGATGTGTTAAGAAGCCCTTCTATATGTATATTGGCGGCCTGTGGAATAGCCACTGACCCCCTGGCCTGCAATTCATTGAGCCAAGATGCCTGGGGTATTGGCACCATGGAGCTGCCTTTCACTTGGCTAGGCAGCAAAGCCTTGGTGCCAGCGGCTAAGAGTGTGACAAGGTGCTTAGTGGGTAGCTGGCTAGCTGACTAGTTATGTGCTATAGTGCTCTTGACAATCATCTCTCGAGGCCAAGTGGACCCATTTTTATCCCACTCTTCTCCTCTCTCTCTCTCTCTCCCTCTCTCCCTCTCTAATTGTTGCCAAGGGATTATCTCATTAATACCATATCGCAGTGAGGGGTAGAGACATAATTTTTTTTTTTAATTGTTGCCAAGGGATTATCTCATTAATACCATATTGCAGCGAGGGGTAGAGACAATTTTTTTTTCATGGGGCCTTAAACATATAGTTACTAAATTTTCAATTGGCTATGGAATAGTTACCCGGTTTCGTACGGTTGATCTATATGGTTGAATTCAATCCACGTTTTCTCCATTTAAAATGTCATAGGGCACATTCGTAGTCAAAAGTTTTTACAACTCTTCTTTTCTTGTCAATAAATAACAAACTCAAAGTTGAGTCAAGGTAGCTGCATATGACAAGAAGAAGATAGATCGGACAGAATAGAAACAAACGCCAGATAGGACCGACAGAATAGACAAAACAGACATATGTGAAACAAACGTCAGACAAAAAAAACGTAGTGTTCTGTTTTTAAAATCATCAAACGGTGGACAAAGAACATCATTGTCTATGAGGTCAGGACAGTAGTGTGATGGACAGGACATTCTGTCTGTCCTATCCCAATGGACAGCAATCAAACGATCTCTCAAGATACGTGGATCTGCACCATCACAATCATCTCTTTCTTTTGTTTTCTCTGTTCATGCTTATCTTTCCTAGCTGACAAGGTGTATGCATATCTCTGTCCTCAAACACTTGAAAGCACTAGTTGTATGCCTATATAGAGCCTAGATGAGACCTTCAAGATAGCAGCACCATCACAATCATCTCTTTCTTCTATTTTCTCTATTCAAGCTTATCTTTTCTTTTAGTAGAGCCTATCAATGTATGCCTTGTGCAATAAAATTGAATTTGAGTTTGATTTTTGGTTTTGTTGTGTGAAAATTAGCCCACAAAATTTCAGATTTTTTTGAACTTCCAGTTATTTTTGATAGATTTTTAAGCTATTCCTTGTTTTTGTTTCTCACAAACCAAAATTCTGAAAACCAAGCTCAATTATCATTTTTTATTATATCTATTAAAGAGATTTTTCAATTTTATTTTTTTCAAGTGTTTTTTCAAATTTTATAGCTTTTATGTTTTTTTTATGCCGAGGTTGTGAAGCTTAACCAAACATGAAAAGTTGTGAAGAAAGGGATTAGGAGCATTTTATCATTTCTTTCTATGCTTCAATGTACAAGTGCATGAAAAAGGAAATTTTTTAAGTTGAAGTTTCATCTGGAAGCCAACATTAATAGTGTATCTTGTGTGACATAAGGATATATCCGACATTTTGCATGCACTGTATTTTCTTTCATACAGAGGAAAATTGGTAGCCAATGAAGCTCAGCCAAGAGGTTGTGAAGAAATGGATTAGGAGCATTTTGTCATTTCTTCCTATGTATCAATGTATGGCATGTGAGAAAGGACATTTTTCTTGTTGCACGTGCTTTGCAGGAGGTACCTTTGAAATTGCTTGGGAAATGGAAGGAATCTGAATATTTAGGTGGCCAGTTTATTCTTGTTGGTGGTATTGCTTACTACTTACAGCACCATCGAGGTGATTATTTTGCTTATTCATTTCCTTCCATTTAAATGATGTATTTTGGTGCTGTTTTACCTATGTTTTCCAAGCAATATTATTCTTTTTGTTCTTTTCACATTACATAATATGTGTACAAATCTATTAACTTGAAGATGCAGTGCAGCCTGGTAGATATGGCAGCCAATCCATTCCATGCTCTCTTCTTTATTGTTTTTTATTTTATTAGCATGTGCACTGTTCTCAAAGACTTGGATAGAAATATCTGTCTCCTCTGCTAGGGATGTGGGCAAGCAGTTGTTTGCTTGCTCGTGTTTTTCTTGCTTTGTGTGTGTGTGCTTTTCTTTTCTGCGATACACACTAGGGTTTATTACGCAGATTTCAAAAGTTTGGCCATCAATTGGTTTCAAGAGTTTGGTCGTTATGGAGTCCCCACCTTCTGATTTAAAATTCTTGGTTCAAAGATTTTGGTGGCTGCAGGAAAACATGAAATAAAATTATCTCAAGACAAATGATTTGTGAACAATGTTTTCTGCATGGGAGTGTGTTACAGAGGCTGAGTGATTTGCGTAGCATCCTATAGAATTTGGCAACCCTGGTCTAAAGGTAAGCTTTGCTGATGAGCGACATTAAGGCTATCTTTGATTGCCTGGAAACAATTGGCTCAGCTCTGATTTTGGTTATTGTTTTGACTGAAAGGGCCCATCTTACTATGGAGGTCATTAGTGATTTTGGGCTGGTTGGTCTTGAATTAATGGTGGTTGCTATCAATTAGTTGAGATCAGGTTGAGACTGCTCCCGTTGTCAAAAGCACCCTTCAATAGACCTAACTAAGCACAACATTTGACATGATAGACTAAAATATATATGGAAAACGTTGGACTACAACGAACTTTGATGAAGATCGATGAATAGAAGATGACCGATTTCCATGAAAATCAGATACTGCAAGAAGCTAATGGTTGGGGTTAGTGAGGGTCAAAGTGCATACATACTTGTATATGAGGAATTAGGTGAAAAGGGAACACCGGAGGTGACAAGCTGCCACCACTGATAACGCACAAGAAGATAAGGCACCAGCTGATAACGCACGAGAGGATAAGGCACCAGCACCAGCTCCAGCTCACAATATTTCCATAAAATCATGAGCAAGTGATAAAGGCGATAACAATGGAAAGCAGATCAGGCCATCGGTTTCTCCTATTCAAAAACAAGGGAGAGACTTAAGGAAGGAGACTTTTCAAAATTGTAAACGACAGAATGGGAAAAAGGGGCGCTTGATTTGAATTTGAATCTTTCTAAAACTTGTATAAATTCCATTTGAGAAAGGAAACCAGTCCATCGTGAATCAAGGACTGAGACCGTGGAAGTAGGAATATTTTTCTGAACCACATTAAAATTTTGTCTTTTTTTATCTTCATCCTCTTTCATGGTATCAGAGCTCTAAAGCTCTAATCAGCAGATTGGTTTTGGTTGCTGTAGTTTGTTTTCTCCATGACGACATCAGCAACATCTTCAACAGCTAAGTACCCCTATCCCTCCGCTGTGAACGTGGCCAATTTCGTTTCTATCAAACTTTTACACAAGAATTTCTTGTTGTGGAAAACACATCTTCTTAGACTCATAGATAGTCAAGATTTGCTTGGGTTCATTGATGGTTCGATTCCCACGCCAGCTTCTACCAATGAATCTACAGAAAATGGTGAAGTCGTGAGATGACCAAATTCTGATTTTTCTGCTTGGAAAAAATCAGATTGTCTTTTAAGGGGTTGGATAACTGAATCTCTCACAGAATATACAGAACCATTGAGTATGTCATAGGCTGATAGGAGCCATTGCTATGGAAAACACTGAGAGGAGCCATTGCTCGAGAATCAAAAGATAGAGAGATTATGTTGACAAGGAAATTACAACTCTTTCGTAAACAAGACAAATCTGTCATTGAGTATGTCATAGGCTTCAAAGCCATATGTGATGAACTTGCAGCTATAGGAAAGCCTCTAATGGATAACGACAAAGTTTTTTGGCTAGTCAATGGACTTAGACCAGGCTACGAGTCATTCATGACTTCCATTCTCAAGCCGTCGGTACCATCATACATCGATGTTGTGTCCTTACTCCAAGGACATGAAACGATCAGAGTTACATGCAGGAGAGACTAGATTGAACAGCCAAATGGCCTTTCTCACACAACAATCTAGCAGCCAAAACAACAGAAAATGTTACAACAACAATAACAGCAATATTTGATTCAATTCCAAAGGGCGTGGGTTCAATCCGGCAACTCAAACACGAAATCCTCAAGGGTTGACCAATGGAGAGTTCGCTAAATCCAAGGTACGGTGTCAGATTCGTGGATTAAATAATCATAGTGCCTTCAAATGTTATCACGGGTTTGATTATGCTTATCAGCCTCGTGATATGTCACGAGCCTTTGCGACTATGAAAGTCTTCGATCCTACTGATCAAGATTGATTTCCCAACACTGGAGCAAGATCTCATGTGACCGATGATCCAGGTAAACTCAAAAGTTGTATTCCATATAATGGAACAGAAAAAATTATAGTAGGAAATGGTCAGCATCTTGATATTACACATATTGTTGCTACTAATATTCATGTGGGCAATCGTACAATCCCTCTAGACAATGTTCTTGCAGTACCCGACATTAAGAATAATCTTATTTATGTCAGCAAACTTACTTCTTATATGCCTTATGTGTTTGAATTCTCTTTCAATTGTTTCTCTATTAAGGACAAGGAAACCAAGGAAGTGATTGCAATAGGGTCTAGAGAAGGCGACTTATACGCTTTCAAGCCAAAACCAAAGATTGTGTTCTTCTCAACAAGGTTCCGGTCAGCTCCCTTTGAAGTTTGGCATGGACGACTTGATCATCCACATCATAAAATATTAAACTTTATGGCTATGAATAAGTTGATTACTGTGACAAGTAACTCGCATGAATCTTTCATCTGTGCTCGTTGTCAGATGGGGAAGGCAAGGCATGCAGACTTCCATTTATTTCTGTTGATGATGATTGTGATTCATTATTTGCTAAGGTTCATTGTGATTTATGGGAACCAGCTCCTGTTACTTCTTGTCAGAATATCTAATGTTATGTCTTATTTGTGGATCAATTTTCTAGATATTCCTGGATATATCCTCTAAAACAGAAGTTTAAATTTTTTGCTAAATTCCTTGAGGGCCCGTTTGATGCACAGGAAAAATCCTGTGCATCAGTGAAAAATCCTGTGCATCGGGTGAAATTTGTACGGCGAGGGGAATTCACTCCGATGAGTGGTGTGTGCATCAAACGCCGTTAAAAACCACCCGCAAATTCTGTACGATGAAGGTAAAATTCACCCGAAAAAAAGTCTGAGCTTTCAGCTCGGACTTTTTACCGCAGATTTTTTTGAGAGCTTTCTCGCTGCCTCTTACCCCTCCATCGCCTCTTCCCCTCTCCTCTCTCGGTCTCTCGTTCCTCTCCTCTCTCACTGCCTCTTTCCCCTCTGTCGCCTCTTCCCCTCTCCTCTCTCGCTCTCTCCTTCCTCTCCTCTCGCGCTCTCTCGCTCTGTTGTTCCTCTCCTCTCTCGCTCTCTCTTTCTTCACACGCAGGCCTTTAGACACCATCGCTCGTCTCTCTTTCTTGCCCCTTCCTCTCTGCAAAGCCGTCTTCCTCCCTGTGTCCAAGCCTGTGATTTGCCTCTCTATCGAAGTCGGCGATCTTCCTCTTCCTCCTTCGCGCCAGGTAAGGTGACCTTGCTTCTCCCCCTTCTCCCTCTGTTTCTGCTATACGGTGCCCTAATCCCCTTTCTCTTTTCTCTCTCTGCAGGGTTGGCTGGAAGAAGCTGCTTTTCTAACTGGCTGTAGGTCGAGCCACGAAAATCAGATTCATCTCTCCATGTGAGTCCCTTGTGGCAGTTAGATGTGATAATTTTTTTGCTCTTCAGTGGGATTGTCGAAGCTATAATTTTTTTGATCTCATAGTTTAGTTGCATGTGACTTACGAAGTTACTTTTTATTTAAGGTGGTCAAGATGATGCTAGTATTTGATATGGAATAGGCCATCTAACTATATTGTGAAAACCTTTTCTTTGTTGTTTCCTTTTTGCTTGGCCTATTCTCTCTATATCGTTTCCTGTATTCTGTGACATTTCAGTAAACTGTGCCCATCTTTAGCTGGCTTCTTAGTCCACGGCAAGTTGGAGATTTGTGAAAGTGGGTTGCAATAAAAGTTACCGAAATGATCTGGTGATTAATGTGCTTGGCCAAAACCTTTCATGTTGGGTCTTGGTTGAATGTAAGGTCTAAATGGATCTTCTGGGTCCTTGTGGGTCTTCATTCAGGCAGACCGTGCCTGACATGTTATCTAGGTTTGTAAAATTGACATACAATTTTTTTCTCAAATAACTTATCTTATTTTGCAGCTGCAACAAGCAGAAAGATTTTCTTTTCTTTCATTATAAATATCAAATATAGTAAAATTGGTTTCAGATTTTGTAGTCGGTATCTGAATTTTGAGAGAGTGATCTAATTAAAAACCACTTGATCAAGTCAGTGCCAAAACCTCAATAGGGAACATGTTTGTGATGTTTTTATTTTGAGAACTCCTGCTGCAAAGTAAATTGGGGGTTTTCCAGTTTTTTGTTCATTAGCTAATTTTCCTTTCTTTCTTCCTCTGCAGCTCTGCTCTCTCTCTCTTTTCTTCCCAAGTCTTTGCTTTTTCTTCCTCCCATGCTGTTTCCGTTGTTCTTTGAGTTTATTCATTGCTGTTATATTCCCTTGAACAGTCGCAGTGGTCTGCTGGTCCCTAAAGCTGGTTGCCTTGATTGCTATATGGACCTAAGCTATCCAGGACTCATATCCTGCATATTTTACTGCATTTGTCAACAGTGAGTCAGTGACTTCTAGAAAAGATGTACTTCTGTAGCACGAGGATTGGCTTTTGAACATTTTGACAAAATGTAAACAATCCTTGGGAATGCAGAAGAAATGAACACCAGTGACTGCTTACTCGACTGGGCCAACTATGCCAGTTTCCTTCTAGATCAACTACTTTTATGATCTGTTTTATTGTAGTTGACCTTTGGACCTAAGCTATCCATGACTCATAACCTGCATATTTTATTTGCTCTATTTGCTGTTTAAAGTGGGCTTGTGTTTGCTTCTCTCAAGTTCTTGTTGCTGTTTCCTCATACACAGCCATCCATTTGCTTCAACAGTGTAGTTGTAGTTGTCAGCTGCTTCCTCCTAATCCTGCTTGTCCTATTTACTGTTGCAAGACACTTTAGTCTTCAGTTTTAGGCTTGCAAGGTTGACTAGTTTCTTTATCTATAGAATCTAAAATTAGTTTTAACCTTTCAAGTTATACATAGCATTTTTTTTCTTTGAAACACGAATCTGTGCTTATTTAAATTTATTTTTATTAGCTCTAATTTGTTTGTCGGCTATGGAATTATGATCTTGTTCCATATAGCAATGTGTATATCTGTTCAATGTTCATACCTTACAATCTTGTGCATCAAACAACTACTACTAACAGTCCTGAAAAAAAGT
Source organism: Nymphaea colorata (assembly GCF_008831285.2). NCBI lineage: Eukaryota > Viridiplantae > Streptophyta > Magnoliopsida > Nymphaeales > Nymphaeaceae > Nymphaea > Nymphaea colorata. Next base: position 17,792,777 of record NC_045150.1, read on the forward strand.
CTTTCAAATTTTCTATCATGTGCATCAAACAGAGTTAATTTTACCGTGCAAAAAACTACCATGTGCATCAAACATGGTTAATTTTAGTACGTTAAATTTTACCCTCTCATCAAACACAACCTCAAATTGGAAGAGGGAGAAATTTCATCATGTAATTTTTTTTAGAAAAATTTACCATGGTAAATGTATCACGTTAAATTCTTCCATGCCATCAAACGGCCCATGAGTTTCACAAAAAGATCCAAACTAAGTTTGATGCCAAGTTAAAAGTATTTCAAAGTGATGAGGGAGGCGAGTTTAATAGTACGGCCTTCATAGACTATTTAAAAGAAAACAGCAAAAATCCTACTGTAAGACGCTTGAGCAAAATGGAGTGGTGGAGCACAAGCATAGATCTATCATAGAATTGGGTCTTACTATGTTGTTTCATAGCAATCTCCTAACTCAATTTTGGGTTGAGGTCTTTTTCTACTGTTGTATGGCTCATCAATCTTCTTCCTTCACATGTTTTACATATGCAAAGTTCATATGAAATTCTTTTCAAAAAACGCCCAGATTATTCGTGTCTTCGTGCTTTTAGATCTAGATGCTATCCTTATATTCGGGGTTATACAAATCATAAGTTTCAACTCAAATTTTTACCATGTGTGTTTGTTGGCTATAGCAATCATCATAGGGGGTATAGATGCCTTTATCCTCCCATTGGTCGGGTATATATCTCTGGACATGTTGTCTTTGATGAAGCCGTTTTTTCCTATCAAACTCCCACGTCAATCCCTAGGGCCATCACCTCTAATGCTGATTTTGTCTCTTTTTTCAGACTCGTCCAAGGATCATCATCTAGAGTCCCAATGTTTAGCACAGATGCATACCTTCTATGCATAATTTAGAAAACCCACCTTCTATTCTTCCCAGAGAGATACCAAACACTACATTACCTCTCCAAATCACCCAACCTAGTCCATCTCCAGCCTCATCGACAGCCTACTCCTTGTCCACTCACCCTATGACCACTCATTTCAAAGCCAGAGTTATCAAACATAATCCCACGTATGCACTTACTACCACATTCATTCCAAAGGAACTGTCCCACTACTCCCTTGCTCTCAAACACTCGGGTTGGCATTGATAGATGAAATGACTGTTTTATAGGCTAATCACACTTGGGATTTTGTGCCTCGTACTTTAGACATGCATGTGATTGGTAGTTGTTGGGTTTTCAAAACTAAAGTAAAAGGAGATGGGTAGCTTGAAAGACTCAAGGCTAGCCTTGTAGTGCAAGGATATACTCAAATACAAGTTCTGGATTTCTTGAAAACCTTATTACCAGTGGTAAAATTTCTTGCTTTTGATTGACCTCTCAAACAATTAGACGTCAAAAATGTTTTTCTTAATGGTCATCTACCAGAGTTGGTTTATATTGAACAACCTCTCAGATTTAAAGATTCATCCAAGTCACATCATGTTTGTCGCCTAAATCGAGCTCTCTATGGATTGAGACAAGCACCCAGGGCTTGGTATGATAGATTTGCTCAATTCTTATCTTCTGTTGAATTTATTGCTAGCATGATTGATTCATCTCTCTTTGTTCGACGACAAAGCAAAACAGTTACTATTTTACTACTGTATGTTGATTATATCATTCTTACAGAAAATTCTTCTTCGTTTATAACATCATTTCAAGCAACCATCAGGCAACAATTTGCTATGACAGATCTTGGGAATCTGAAGTATTTCTTGGGGGTTCAAGTTGATGGAACTTCATCGGGCTTATTTATGTATCAGTCCAAATATGCACAAGACATCCTCTATAGAGCACAAATGCAGACCTGTAATACTATGAGCACGCCTATGTCTGCCAATCTTAAATCTTCTGATGGGCAAGATCAATTGTATTCAAACCCTAGAGAATGTCGTAGCCTTGCAGGGGCTCTTCAATATCTTACTCTCACAAGGCCTGATCTCTCCTATGCTGTAAATTTCGCATGTCAATTCATGCATGCACTAGTGGTGAAGCATTTTCAACTTTTAAAGCGGATTCTCAGATATGTTAGAGGCACTTCTCAATATGGAATTCAATTTTGTAAATCCAAAGATTTGACTTTACGAGCCTTCTCTGACACCAATTGGGCTGGCTGTCCAACTACACGACGCTCCACGTCCAGAAATTGTACATTCCATAGTCCCAATTGTATATCTTAGAGTTCTAAGACGCAACCAACTGTCGCTCGTTCATCTTGTGAGGCTGAATACCGAGCTCTTGTTGGAGCTGCTGCAAAAAATAAATGGATTACATTCATTTTACAAGATATTGGTGTATATTTTTTCAAAGCTCTTATTTTACTTTGTGGTAATGTCTCTGCACTACATACTACCATCATATTATCATCAAGCTTGTTTTTTATTCTCGCATGAAACACTTGGAACTTGATTATCATTTTGTTCGCAAACAAGTAGCACTGGGAAACATAGAGACTCAATTTGTGACAATCGAAGGCCAGCTAGCTGATCTCTTTACCAAGCCACTATGGCAGCAGCGTCCTTCAGTTGAGGGGGAATGATAACGCACGAGAAGATAAGGCACCAGCTGATAACGCACGAGAGGATAAGGCACCAGCTCCAGCTCACAATATTTCCATAAAATTAGGAGCAAGTGATACAGGCGATAACAATGGAAAGCAGATCAGGCCGTCGGTTTCTCCTATTCAAAAACAAGGAAGACATTTAAGGAAACAGATTTTTCAAAATTGTAAACCGATAGAATCGGAAAAAGGGGCGCCTGATTTGAATTTGAATCTTTCTAAAACTTGTATAAATTCCATTTGAGAAAGGAAATCAGTCCACCGTGAATAAAGGACTGAGATCGTGGAAGTCGGAATATTTTTCCGAACATGGAGAAAATGACTTTTTTTTTAACTATCCACTGATTTTACTGGGATGGATCTCGCTGCTGGATGCTTTCTCCATCTAAAGTATTCGTCTGTAGATGTATAACACAAATGTAATAACACGAAGGAAGGGGAAAAAAGGAACCATGTTGGATAAATAAAAGAGGCCTACCAGCTTATAGAGAAATAAGGGCCATATACTCTTCTTTCCGGAATCGCTGGACTGTCTTTATCGAAAAGAAGTGAATCATCAATTTATTAGTTTATTTGACACGTTCACACCAACGAAATTCAAAGCGAAAGCTTTGGCGGAGAGACCACTGGCCTTTTTTATATTGAAATCTTTATGTTTGAGCTTCCCTTTTACAAACAAATTGAACCATTTGCACATTTGACGGTTGGAATTATTGAATTGATTTAATGATTCAATATTCAATCAATCTCTTTTTCCTATTAGTGCGTATAATCATGTGTTATATTTGTATTATATATTAAATAAATAAGACTTTTAGACAAGTTGTATGATTATACAAAATAATTCACATGATGGATTAAATAAGCAATTGATAAATTGATAAACAAAACCTTTTTTAAGAGCTATACAATTTTTCCATATTCAATATATTTACTTGATATTAATTTTATTATTTATAATTAAATAAATACATTATTTAAGATATCATGTTGATGTCTTAACTATAATAGTTTGATTGATTACATAAAGACGCTTAATTAAATATAATATTAATTAATTAATTAATTGAAATTATTTTGTATGATTTAGTTGTAAATATTTTAAGTCAAATGGTGTATCAAATGGTGTATATGGCTATTAATATTCTTATCATGCCATGTTGTTAAGCTGACTTGAGGCTTGGGTTTGGGAATTGGGAATTGCTGGAAAAGCAAAATCGTCCATATGTATATATATAAAGAGAGGTTGAACAACATATTCAACCTCCACTTTTTTTTTTGTCTTTCCATACCGATTCAAGGTCAAAATCAACTTTTATCTTTAATTTAGCTTTGTATCGCGAAAACTCATATTGTGTCCGACTTGGCCAAGTCAGTTGAGTCTTGTCCGAGTCATGGACGTGTGGATTGCTTGAGTGCTAACCCGTAACCCGCTAAGAGAACAATCCTGATCCGACTCGGGCGCGAGGAACTCGGTTTGCCAACTATGCTTTTAATAAGCTCCCTACCCGACTGAATAGTTCAAGCAAGAGATTGGAAACCGTCTACTGCTCAGCCAAAACCGACTACAGGCGAGTCTCAATCTCTGAAAATCACTGTTGTACCCGGTCATCCACATTTGATAGCCTCTGACAGAATCCCCATATTCCTTCAAGATGCCCAACAATCAGGTTTCGGTAAGCTTCCGCCTACTTGCCTCATATTTTTTATGATGGCGAGCGTCTTCTTGCTCACGATCGGCTTCATACCACTTTGGTAGCTCCACCACCAAATGGCTAGTTAAGACACCACAAACACTCACTCTCTGTTGTGGTTAGCAGAGCCAAACCGTCATCGATCTTCATTTTAAAAAAAAAAAAATCACTGGGCATCACATCCCTTTTAAGTAACAAGTTATAATAATAGCAGGTCGGTCTTACATTGATTTATTTTGGACCGGACTCCTTACCTTTCCTATTCTCCTCCACTCATTCAGAAACCCTCAGGTTGTACCATTATCTACCTATAGCTTTGACTTGTGGAGAAAAAGTGAAGCGCGTAAGAATTAAACTATGACTGCGTCGCATTAAACAGGCACGGCCCACTTGGCATTTTGACCAAAGAATTGTGCATATAGCAATGAAATATGGTGATCTCTTGTCAGAAGGTTAGGCAATCTGGGACAGTCAAGCAGATATTACAACCTTGCCAGAAAAATGAAAAGGCCGTAGTTCGTGACGCAAAACTATACCGAAGCATAGTAATTTAACAAGATTGCAAATGCTACAACAATCATGCATCAGAACCACATGATAACTCAATATCGGCCAAAGGGATTACATACTTAGACAATGGACAAGGTCCCTAATACAACTCAGGGATGATCTACAGTTGATTATCGCAGGAACCATGTCATTTTGCATTTACACTTGATCTTTTCTAAATGCATACCTGTCAAACAATTTGTTAACTGCACTATTGGCATACTTTGTTGATTTTGATTGCGTTGATGAGACCCTCCTTTCACTAGCATGGTTTTTTGTTGGATCCAAGTCCTCAAGCTCCTCTCTGTCCAGATCAACATCAACAACTTGGTCATAACTCAAGGCCATTGAATTTGTTTTACTAGATTGTGCCTTTCTTGACTCCCATTTGTAAACTTTTTTCTTCACTGACGCACCATCCCCAATGAAGTCATCATCATGATTCGTACCAAAACTGGATGAGGAATGCGACTCTCTCTGTCTCTTGACAGACTCATCAATGACGTTGTTGCCGTTCCCTCTTTGGTAGTCTTCAATGGTAGATTCAATAGTTTCCAGAACCCTACTTCCATATTTATTTACCTTTGCCCTGCAGAAACAAGTTTGTGAACCACATCAGTACAAGTTTAATGATTGAAGAACAGATGCTCAATACATGTTAATCTCTTACTTTGAGATGCCATTGATCTCAAGAAGATCCTCCATTGTTCTAGGAATTCTCTTGCTGATCTGCTGCAACGTGGCATTTCTGCAGTCAAGAAATAGAGCATTCTCAGTGTCTCACAGATTGGTTTTCTCGAACCAAAGAAAAAAACTTGGAATAAAAATCACGAGACAAGAAGTTCACCCAAAGATGTGGTAGGCCATGACACCCTCAGGAGCTTCCTTTACAAGTACCGTCCGGAGATTGCGCAGAGCAGAATAAAGTTTAGCTGACAAGTTCTGCAACATGACACATGTTGGTCAAGCAAGAGCTAGTGCTAGAAGGAAGTAGATGTGATCTTCACAGTAGGCTGGAACCATTCATGCAATTATACCGTGTCCACTTCTGGTTGAGGTTGTCCAGGATTACTAGCTGGTGTCTTTTCTGACACCAGTGGAACTTTTGCAAGGGGAGCTTCAACTTTCTCAGCTTTATTTGCCTTTCTGGATGGTGCAGGAAATCTGAAATAGAATTGTGACAGGTAAGTTAGGTAAATAATTTATAGCACAGACTAGTTAAGTTCCAAAACTAGAGAAATTAAATATATAATCCATTATAATTATAAAATAAAATGCATCATATAGATTCATGGGTACTGACAGCTAGTCAGACCAGTGAAGACAGTCTTGATCAAGATTCAAGAACAAAAAGGTGAGCAAATCAATTTGATGTTTTTAAATAGAATTGCCTAAAACATTGAATGCAACCATTCCGTACTACTGTACCTACATTACATGAAGAGGATAAACTGCATAACCATCAGAATGTTGGACAAGCATTGATACCAGGAACACACTAATGTGGTGTCATAGCCTTCAGGTAATTTATTCCAGTCCATCAAGGATCAACAGCAAAGCAGCAGCATTGCAAAAGAACAAGCATGTAAATACTTATTGAGAAAGTGATCATGCCAACCTTGCTAGAAAGGTCCACAACCTCACTAAGGTTATTTGCAAAATATAGGTTTCAAACATTGTCAGGGATCATAAAAACCTATACATTATAGTCTAATTTCAGCCCAATAGATTATAGAGGTACTTAGTAGTATAGTTATACGACAGATAAACTCGAATTTCAAATGCCTTTAATTTTCAGTGAAGAATAAAAATGCACTATCAAAATAGCGAACAGCAAGGATGCCAGCCACCTTAAAATGATCAGTTGTTGGCCAGAGAAAAGATTGTTAGCTTTTGACTCATTAACCTGCAGAACATTGCAAATTTGAAAAAAATATCACCAACAAATTCATATGATAAAAATGGACAAATGGAAGCATGATTTTGCATATATAAACTCCAACAATAACAGAAACATGGATAACATTTCCTCAACCTTTAAAACAGATAATACAGAACCATAAATATCGCTTTTTTTGACATCTTCAATAAGAAAGTCTTCAATAACAAGATTACGTAGGATACGAGAAGCATAGCCTTTCTCCAGATGTTTCCCTGCTCCATGGAGGCTCAACGTATCATGTTTGAGTTTTTTAACCTAAAAGAATAACCTCATTGAGGTAAGAAGATGCAAGAGAAAATAAAGTAGTTGCAGTTAAGAACAATGCCAAACGCACTTACACTTTGGCACATTGAACCCCTAAAGACATCCAATATATGTGATGAAGAGTAGCGCTGACCGGTCAACCTCACTAATTCCACCTATAGACAGACGGGCAAGGAGGCAGAGAAACACAACAATGAACACAAAAGCAACAATGTCACGAAAAATTAGCCAAGTGAAGTGGACGAGGAGAACAAACAAAAACTAACCAGCTGCACTGCTATGCCAGTTACATCCTTCTGAATAAAAGTCAACATCTTGCAACAGTTATCACATGTCTTCTTACAATTCCCAGGATCAAACTTCTCTCCAAAATGAACCAGCTGCAACAGCCTTCGGCAGTCCACATCATTTTCACAATAACCAACCTGGTTTACAGTTATGAAGAAACAGCAATTATGAAGCACAAATTATGATTGGATGGACAAGCTTTCACAGTTTCACGTGGCCGCACATACACAATAACCAGATTATGATAACTAAAGTTGCAGAATTTTCAAAAATTTCTTTCACAAATCCAAAACTGTAAACCATTCAAAGATATAAATAGCATAAATATCAGCTGTCATGTTTCATAAGACCAGACAACCCATCTTGCTCCAGAAGGTTTAACACAACCAAAAGTTAAAATCATTCAATTGGATAGTCAAGTGATGCTTAAAAAAATGGAATGAAATACCATGATCCACCACCAACGCATGCTTTTGTTTTTCTTTAGAACATCAAATGGAAAAGAAGGGATAGGATGTCACAGACAATCTTTTCTTCTGTCTCCTCATTCACAAATTGCTGAAATAAGCAGCCCACCAGACTGGGTTACAAGTTACAGCCACAAAATGACAAAATTTGCGACCCATTAGGGTTATTACATTGGTGGTAGACACAAATTGCTGAAATCTTCAGCCCATTACAGTGGGTGACCATATACGCACACAAATTGCTTAAATCTGCACCCATCACACTGGATGATCATGTACACACAAACTGCTGAAACCCATATGGTGGAGCATCTAAGCAAATATTGATAACTATTATGGCATTACCAGAAAAGCAAAAACAGTACATGGCAGATTGGAGGAAAGAGGGAATTTGTCATGTTGAATTTTAATGAAGGCACCACAATTAAGGAAAATAAAGGATAGGAATTTAGCTGTGATCCTTTTAGGAAAAAAAACAGCAATAACAATGGGTCATTCTAAAGGGATCACATGGTCATTTCTTTTCTTCCTTTTCTAACATCACGCAGACATCTCATGTGGGATTATGAATAGATCTAAACATTCATGATCATCTGGCACTTAAAATTGTTATGGAATTTAGACATGCCCAAACAGTCATGCATATTTAGGAACACAATAGAATACCATGCGTAGAAGATTCTCAATGTTGGTTTCCAATCGACCACCGCCACATGCCAAGGAGTTCTGTTCAAAAGTTCCATGACTAAGCATATGCTTAACCCGAATCTACAAAAAAAAAAAAGCCAGAATGAAAAGATGAGGAAACGTTCCTGAAAATTTATATATTTCCTACTTTGATAATCAGAAAATGAGTTAAGACACATGCATGCACTAACTTACATAATCGCTGTAATTATAATATAATACACAAGATGAACGCTGACCATCTCGTCCAGCTCTTCCACATTCCTAAACAAGCAAAACGAGCATCCATGTTTACAAGCACGGTAAAATTCATTTTGACGTTAATTATGCATATGAACCTGAAGCACTTCAACTGCCATACTCACCTGGTGATAGCCCTCAATAGATTTAGGTATGGAATGATGAATGACAAACCTAACATCAGGTTTGTTGATACCTAAATTTAAGAGTTCATATTACTAGTGTTAAACATGACATAAAATACAATGTGTGGGTGCACTAGAAAATTTGTGAAACAGAAAAGATTAATTACCTTCTTGTAATAAATTCAGTAAAACTAACAAAATATGTCACAAAGGCCCAAGAACTTGGTTTACTGCGATGTAATCACAAAATTTTGAGGAAAATAACACTAATACTGCAAATTTTTATTCTCAAATCAAAAAGTAGAAAACGTGTTTGCCTTTATCATGGTAGCATTCATCCAATGCTGAAACACTGTATGTGATCAACAATAACTTGCTGCAAAAATTCTGCGAATTAGGCCTTCTATACTTAGTTCAAGGGATTCTATCTTTTTCCATCAAAATAATCAAGTCATATAAAGAAAAAGGAACAGAATAAGCCAAAGTTGCCAGTGTTTGGACACCAAATAGAACATTTTTAATCATTTTCACTATTACATTACAAATAACACCAATTAATCGGCCTCAAATCAAGCATCTGAACTACTGGATCCAAGAATAACACACTATCTGCTTCAGTTCAGCCACCAAAAACAGAGAGACTAATAAGCCATGGACTATGGTACATAGACCACATGGAGTCCAAATATGACATACAAGAACTACTCTTTAAGTCATTCCCATGCATCAGAAATTTACAACTACAAACACTATGTGTAATTGTATATCCATGAATTAGACTTCTAATTAGACTTCAGTGTAGAGCATATTACTTTGAAGTATTTGCAATTACAGCCAAAAACTGAACACAATACGGGGTCTAATAGTTTTGAACCTGCCTCATGACTTCCAATGAGTAAAAACCCAGGATGAAATACAGTAAATCAGTAATAGAGCAGGAACATATAAGCACCATCCTCTATAATTTTTTGGGTGTAAGACATCTCAAGTCGTACTCAAGAATGAGATGTTTAAACTTTAAACCATCACCTTAAGAAACAGCATTAGTGTGCACTGTGGTCTGTGAGAGATCATAAAAGAATATCCATTCCAAAATGCAAATTCCACAAATTACAACAGCCCTCCACACACACACACGCGCGCACACACATGGAGGTAGAGAGATCATAAAGGATACCCATTCCAAATGCAACAGTTGCACAAATTATATTGATTTCATCTTTACTCCACTGTTTTTGAACCAGAGCACGGTGGTGAGGATCCATGTTAGCGTGATAAAATTCTGCTTTATGCCCAAGCTCCTGCAAATTTCAACTAGAGATTCATTGAAAAAACAAGAACCATGTAACTGGTTCTAGAAAAAGAAGTGCAATTTCATGCCAAAATCAGGTCAACCATAAAATATGGTAGGTGATGCTCAAAGAATAATGGCCAAAATCTTATATCAAAAGAATATTGCTCAAAATCTTGGCCAGTGTACCAATGTCCAGCAGTAAAAAGAGCATAGACCTTGTGAAGTTCAGAAGACTAAGAGAAAAGCTAGCACATAAGTAGGTGGTGCTCAAAGAGCCAAATATTCTACACAAAAACCTCAAGCTCAGCTAAGTGAAGCTCCAATTGGGCACAGTTCATTTATTAAACAAGATGAACCCTGGCCTAATTCTAAGTATCAGTCACTTACAATACTTAGATTGAACTTATGCTCATCAAATCTTGCCAAATCTCATATTTTTGAATTTTATTAGTATAACCAATTTCATATTGGTGCAGGTACAGATGCAGAACCAGTGGAAAGCATTTTCAAAATCTTGGGTGTGGGGACATGGCCATATGTGTGTGCGTCTATGTCACATGGGTGCGGGGTGCTAAAAATTTCAGAAAAACAAGGTTTCAGGTACGGTGAGGGTGTGTTTGAGTGTGTGTATATATATATATATATATATATTACATATAAACTTATAAGCAGCATATATATATGTATATATATTTGTAAGGGAACTGATTAACGAAACTTGTACAATTAATATATATCAGTGGCGGATCAACGTTATAGCTTGTGTGGCAATCGCCCACACCAGCCCACAAAAATGACTTTACTTACATCTAAAAACATTGTCAATTTTCAGGATTTTACATATGAGTGCTCCTTAATGTTTTGAAATTTAAACTTAGAGTGCCCTTCAATCAGAAATTTCTGGCTCCTCCATTCATATATATAAGAAAAAATGTTCCCTGACTAAGAAAACTTATAAACAGCAACAAAATATAGGACCATATGGCATATGCAGTATATAAAGTTATGAGCAACATATTGAACTGCAAAAGTATGCAGTAAAATGCTAAAAATAGTATATAATAGATACAACAAAATAGAAAACCTAAAAAATAGAAGCATCATTTCTTAAAAAAATTGAAAAGAAGACAAAAATGACCTTGATGTGGTTTGGCCACACCAGATTCACCAGACCCAGTGCCGTGTCGGAGGTGCACCCGCACCCACACCTAAGTCATGCCAACTCGGGTGCTTTTGCTGTATTGGTGAGTCTGTGGGGCATAACTGCTAGTTTGGCCTTGATCAAATTTCAAAATTGAGTCAAAAATATAAAAGAAAAAATTGTGTAAAAAAAAAATAAAACAAATGACATAAAATCCTATAATAGCTATATTTATCTTAGGAGTGTGTGTGTGTATAAGATAAATAGAAAGTTTATGGAATATTAGATTGTAGACTAAGTCAATATGAAGACTATATATATATATATATATATATATATATATATATATATACTGATCATAAGCCATTCAATCAACTTGAATGATGGTACCTGATTATTTTTCAAAATCAAAGTACCGGTTGTCATTTACCTCTTTAGAAAAACTACTTACATTACATGTGGTACCTTGTGAACCATCTCAAGTTGATCGAACAGGTAATGGCTAATACACAGCCATCATCTATGTCACCTAGGTGCGGGGTGTCGGTGCGGCACATCCCCAAAAAAAAAGTTGTGGGGGGGCAGCAAAAATATTTATTTGTTATTATTAGTTTAATTATAATATATATATATATATATAGACACACACATATAAGAACTAAGAAATTTAGAGTAAACACTATAGTCTATACCATTGTCACATAAGACGCTAACGGGTATAATACGGCGAGGAAAAAAACGGGTATAATACGGCGAGGAAAAAAATCTCGGGAATAAAACGGGAAAAAGACGGTAAATTTTTAAAAAATAAATAAAAAAATCCTAACAATTATATAAAAATAAAATAAATGAGAAATTAAAAAAACATTGGAAAATAGCTAGATAAGCAACAAATTTTAGGTACATGTCTCAAACAATTTGCCAACTTAAAAATTGAAAATAAAGTTTAAATTGAAAATAAAGTTTAAAGTTAATAAATTCTTCCCCTTCCCCTCGCAAGTAAACTCCAGCAAGAGGCGGGAAATGAGAAAATCAAAAACGGAAAAAGGAGAGGATGGCGGGAAGTTAATAAGCCCTTTCTCTCTTAAAAAGACGTTTTCGCCATTAAAAGGAGCATCCAAGTTTAAAAAAACCAATTCGTTTACAAATATTACATGCGCACCATCCTTTAAAAAGACATTTTTGCCATTAAAAGGAGCGTCCAAGTTAAAAAAAACTAATTCGTTTACAAATATTACACGCATGCCATCCTTTAAAAAGACGTTTTTGCCATTAAAAGGAGCATCCAAGTTACAAAAAACCAATTCTTTTACAAATATTACACGCGTGCCATTTCTTTTAAAAACATATGTCTTAAAAAACGTGGAAGACGGGTATAAAACGCGTTTTATACGCGTCTTTTATTTTTAAACGTTTTTTTGAAAAAAACGCGTTTTATTCCCGTTTTATACGGTAAAGACGTTTTTAACGTATAATACGCGTTTTTTATAAAATAACGGCGTTTTTTGTGACAATGGTCTATACACTCTACACTACACACTTTATGGATAAATTATATATGAATATTATATATTATATACTTATAAGTTATAATGTATTGTGTATATGAATGTAACATATTAAGCATTAACATGCTTACAAAATACAAACATTAAACAAGTAAACAAAAAACAACAAAACCATGACAGAACACAGAAATGGAAAAAAAATGTTAAACACTTTTAACAATAAAATTTTTTAAAATAAAAAAAAAATCAAAAAAAGACAAAAATAGGCTTGACGAGGTTTGACCGCACCCGACTCAAGTCAAACGTGGGTCGGGTGCGTGTCCAAAATGGACAAAAATGATCGGGTGTAGTCAAACGCACCCGACTCTTGTTGACCCGAGTCAGGTGCGAATCTGAGCCGCACCCACACCCAAGTCGTGTCGACACTGGTGCAGCAGTCAAATTGCAGCGTCCAGGTGACTTAGGCCATCATATTTACTTAGTTCACATATTTCAATAAACCCCATAAACATATAACTGAGTATTCATATGTTTATACTCAGGGCGGAGCTAAGGGGGGCCGCATGGGCCTTGGCTCCACCTCACAATTCTCTTTTTAAATTTACATGTAAATTTTAAAAAATTTTACTTGTCCGATATAAAAATTTTGAAAAATGATAGTTGGTGCATGTCAAAATTTAGAAACTTTAATTTGGCCCCCCTCATCAAAAATTTCTAGCTCTGCCTTTATGCCTATTGTATGTGTCTAAGTCACCTAGACGTGCCTGAGGGGCGCCCGCATGCACATGCATGTACGAGTGTGCTGCCGATTCGGGAGCGGTGTGGTGGGACTGTTTTGTTTCATAAGCCCCAATAAGTCGGGTGCGGTCACGTCATATTCGTCTGCACTTTTTTTTATTTTTATTTTTTAAGTTTCATTTCATAAGCCCCAATGGCCAGCAACCGGGTTTTCAAAAACTTGTTTGAAGTGTTGCCGCTGCTTTGGGCTGTGTATCCATCGCCCGACCACCTCGATGATAGCTCTGGCTACAGCTCCAGCTCCTAAAACAGCCTCTCGTTCAGCCGATGCTCCTCCAGCTATTGTGCTCTGGCAACTGCAACAGCCAGCCTCTTGTCCAGCTAGAACTCCTCTGACGAAAGCATCCGTCTAGCGACAGCCTCCGGCAATGTTTATTTCTCCAGCAAAAGTAACGAAATTGAGTTTAGGGTTTTTTTATTTTTCTTGTTTATTCCCTAAAATTTAGGGCTTTACTGTAAATCGTGGTTGCCTAATCTAATTTCTTAATTAATCTTCTTCAAAATCTTCAATCGGTGTTGTTCTTATGTTCTTATCAATTTCTTCTATGTTGAATCGGTGATGTACCCTTCATTTCACTTCTTGTTTCTGCCCTATTCTCCACGCTTTTGTTTATCTTTCACAGAGCTTATTGTTCCTCTTTTCACTGATTTTTCTGCGGTGCATGTAGTGCTGAGTCTGCTGACTTCATTCACTGAATGCACTAGTGTCACCATAACCTCTATGGGTTTACATGCTACTGAATGACTGAATGGGCCTGAAAGTTTAATAAATATGCAATTTCCGGTGCTCCTTCATAGTTATATATTAGTTATTACTTATTAGTTATATATTAGTTATAGCTTTTTGGTTTGTGCTTGTAGGAGTTTTAAATCTAACAATCCCTATGAGTCTAATAACTAATGATTAATCTTTGATTTCTTCCAACTATTTTCGTTCGTTGTTATTTACTTTTGGTTGGAAATTATATATATATATATCTGCACGGGCACTAAAAGTTTTTTGGGATTTGCGGTATCCTGGACCCGCACTCAGGTGACTTAGGTATGTGTATATATGGTAGATTTACAAAGAACTCCCAAATATATATAGTATGCATGCCCAACGTCCCTAGTTCAAAGAGAACCAAAAGAAAAGAAGGTGCAAAACAGCTGACTTGTATTTATTGTTCGACTACTTACGTTATGAAAGTCGGCTGAGCCTAACACAGGGCAAGCCTGGACGCACCTAGGCACACTTAGGCAACAATTACAACAATGAAGCTAATTAGCTTGTATTAAGTTATATAATATGACACCAGTCCATAACAGTCAATATCATATTTATATGATTTATATCATACTTATATAATGAAGACAAAATGCAAAGTTTCTCTTAAAAGTCTAATACAATTGAGTGTACAAAGTTATATACATATTACAGTCCAGCCAATATAAACAGTCTGATTCTAATGTTGTATATAAAGAACATAATCCAGAATCAAATGAGTTATGACGACTAGCTGAAAGGCTGAAATATAAATCAGACTTTTTTCAAAACAGAAATCAGACTTCCACATCAAAGATTTTAGAAAGCTTTTCGTTACCAAATTAACCATATCACAAAATGGATGTCTATTTCGTAGGAAAACTGAAAATTATGAACTGACTGCAATGAGTTACAGATAAACTGTATATAGACAAATAAACAGACTGTAATCAAATGAGTTACAACTTACAAACAGAGTCACAGACTATAATGAAACGGAATCTATATAAACATTATTACATTAAAATTATCAGTCAATATAGATCAGAGACAAATAAACAAACTGTGATCGAATGAGTTATAGACAGAGTTACAAATCTTATAATGAAACAGAATCTATGTAAACATTATTATATTAAAAAGTCTACTACATAATATATAAAATTATAAGCAGTATATTGTATACAAACAGTCACAAACTAAAAACGTGCACCACAACAGTCCCCAGCATTGTTTAATCTTTATTAAATAGTGTTTAAGAGCCCCGCTGACAGACTCTTGGACTTCTATGGACTAGGCGCACTCTGGACTAGTCGAGCCTAGTCTATGTTGTTCAGGCGCCCAGGTGCTGCTTGGCGCCTAGGCAAAAAAAGGCGACCAATTTTTTTATTTTATTTTTTTAGTTATGTAAAGTTATTTTGACTAACTATTACTAATATTTGAAATGTGGAGAGTAGTAATATAACAAGCATAATCAACTCAAACAATCAAAAATTAATTGTTGACTTCATTGAATATGCAAAATGAATAGAATAAGTTTAGCATTACTCATTAAATGTAATCTAATACAAGTAACAAAAAAAACTGAATCCAATCTCTAGAAAAAGGAATGTAAATCCATAGGAAGGCTTTAATCCCATCTGTTCTTAAAGAAAGACATCATATAATAAAAAAGACTAACAGTACATAATAGTATACATATAACTACATAACAGTAACAATACATATAAACGCATAACCATACTAACGTATACATATAACAGGTATCACAATATTACATATTATATAACAAGCTAACAGTATATACGTATAATAGGTTGATGGAGATATGACAAGTATAACAGACTGTACATAACAGTATATACCTATGTTGTTAAGGCGAGGCAACACCTAGGCGTGGATTAGGCACCAGTCCACACCTATTGCCTAAGTCCATCACTTAGGCGATGGGTAAGGTGTTGGCACCTAAGTCCACACCTGTTCAGGCGTAGCCTAGACGCATGTCTAGGCGTTGCCTAGTCACAATATCACCTGCATAGCCTAAGTGTTTGGACTTAAGAGATGCAAGTGGCGTAGCGACTTGGCATCACCTAGGCGTTCTCCTAGGCAATGCCTCAACAGCATAGTCAGACTACATGTCTCCGTGTAAATGGCAGACAATGTTCAGAGCTCATAGAGATACCAAATTTGGAAAGATTTTATCATTCACAAAATCACAGCTACCACTGAACAAACATGAACTTATACAGTCTCTGCCTAACAGTAACTTCCACAGGGGAAAAATTCAGACACTGACCATCAATTTCATCTATACTAATGGGTGTGACTATCAAACCTTCAATTTGTTAGCAACTTTTTCACAATCCATTCTTGAAAGGCAGTAGATTATGCCACATTCGTCAAAATGGTTTTCTCTAATATATTTATCAATATCCTCCAAACACTTTTTGGTCTTTGGCATTATGTAATACCTGCAGCATTAGTGACGAGTTAGCAACTAATTTATGTGAAAGACCAACAACAAAGTACGCATTCATGCACTAACACCTTACCAGAGGTTTGGACGGTTAAAACTTTGACGGAAAACCACACAATTCACAAGGCCAAGTGCTTGCACCACATCTTCCTTTACAGTTGCAGTTGCAGTTGCAGTCAGGGCAAGTACAGGAACAGTAGGAAACCGCTGCTTCAGAATTCCAAGACTCTGAACATTTTCACAGCATTAGAAACATAGGTTCAAAATCACTACAACAATGTAATGCATACACACTCAAAATTCTAAGAATCACATTCAATTTCAAAGTTCAAACCTGATAATCCGGTCTGAAATCATGCCCCCACTGGCTAACGCAATGAGCCTCATCAATTACTATTCTCGCTAGTAACTCTCGCATATGCAAGCTATCCAGGTGCCTCAACAAATTATCACTTCTGCATGAAAAAGAAAAAAAAATGTACCAAAAGAGAATCCAACAAAAAGACAAAAAAGAAAGAGTGAGAGAGAGAAGAAGAAATAAGACACAGACTTTCTTATGCCATTGCAGCCCATGTTCCATATTTAATCAAATAACTAGATTTCAGTGAAAAAAAAAAAGCTTTACAAATGCAGTTAAAACTTAACATGCACTAAAGTGCTAATGAATCTCAAGCATGGAGTACACAAAACATAGTAAAATGTACAAAGTTGAAAAATAGAAGCTTCAAAAAATAGGTAATGCACAAAGGACATTGCAACCAATGACACCATCCTGATGTCGCACAGGCATCATGTGTTATTGGAAGAGTGTTACTGTTACCTTATTCATGCACGTGCCAGCAGTTTTGGTCACTTTGTGCACATGTATTTGTACTATTTCAGCTACGCTTACAAATGCAAAATCATGTAACAGTGAAACAGTACATTTGGCTAGTCAGTTAAGCATGAAAGGATGGATCTGTTTTACCTCCATCACATAGTCAACATGAAACACTCAAATACAAACCAACAAACTTAGATATATTTGAATGTGTGGTCAGATTCGAGGTCACATTTAATCTGGACCCTTGCCTTTGAGTCTGACCTAAGATGAACCAAGCCAGGTCCAAATCATTTTCCTTCATCTCAGGTAATGAAGCTATCATCAAACATGCATTATGGTTAACCAGCGTCATCTAACACCGGTTCTAATGTTGGTCCAGTTTCCCATATTCAGCATCCATACCTTGTACCAGTATACCGAGTCCATAGGTACGGGTACGGGTGCCGGTGCGGGTACGGGACTGACCATTTTCAAAAAACTTGGGTGCGGGGGTACGGCCATATATATATATATAAACAATAAGAAATACTTAGAAAATATGTATCAAAATAAAAAATATACATCAACATAAACAAATAAAATAACATAGAAAATATATATCAATGGCTCTTGCAGCAGTGTGTTTAAGAAACTTATGAAAAACTTTAAACATATGGACAACCAAGCAGGCCCCTAGTCAAATATGAACATCAATCGAATTTCCACATCTAAAGAATAGAATAAAAAGTAAGGTGGAAAAAATTAAATCAAAGTAAAATTAAGCAGTTTGAATCTATAGGTACGCAAGTGTCAAAGTACCCATTTTGAGTACGAGTACGGCGACACGTGGACCTTATTGAAGTACCCATGTGACTTAGATACCGACAAAAGGGCATAACCAAGATTAGCCACCTGAGAACCACAGAATGCAAGACACACACAAATAGGGAAAGGGAATAAGCGCAAACATGAGTTGTACTAAAAGCACATTGAAAATAAGACAAGGGATACTTATAAGATTAGTTCTTGTTTGTTTGACTATGATAGGTGTCAGCAAGTGTTTGCGGTTGTATGGCCCTAGACACCTAGAAGAAGGCAGATGTGCCCTTCATCTGTCTTCCCAGAAGAAATGAAGATGTCAAGATAAAGCCAATCCTACTTTTTTTCATTTATTTGGTGCAGTAAAACCTAAAAACCAAATCGAATATGGATTTAATATAACCTCACCAAATCCAAGCAAAACGAACATCCAGTATGGGGCTGATGGCAAAACTGTAACAAAATTCACTGACCAACCAATTTTCAAGCCAATTCGTATAACTGTATTTGGACAATGTAAGGAAATGCATCCTTCTCAAAATAGTTGCAAACTTTTGTATGTTATAACTTGAGAAACATGATTCTTTGTAGAACAAAAAAGCAATTTTGTCTGTAACATTGTCTAGCTCCAGACCCCAAACAACACTGGCCTTCATCAAAGTTTAACCAATATTATTGAAGTGCCATAGATGATGCCATGAGTGAGAAATATTTTCCTTTTAGTCGTATGAAGTTTTGAACCACTAATAGGGCATGACCAGTTGACCACCCAGCCTCATGTTCATCGATACTTGACTGTGTATAATATGGAGCCCATTCGGCAAATAGGCCTAGTGAATAAGGGTCTAGCAGTGAGGTGTGGTTACAAATTCGAAAATAGGATGCCTTCATGTAAGCACATAACAGTAGGTAAAATTCTCTGTCTTCTAATCCAATATGCAATAGACCCCATGTACGAATCATAATACTTTGGAAATTGCTACATGGTCAATGCTGTTATTTGGGATTTTTGGATCAAACGATTAAATATCTTCTCTTATTCAGGGTACTTTAGGAGACTTAAGTATATCCATTACTTTCATTAAGAAAAAATCTAAAATGCACGAAAATGGTACATCTAAATTCTAAAGCAACATCCCTGTCTAGTAACCTTACTCAGGCCACTAAGGTGTTATCTTCTAGTAAAAAGTTCACGCATTTTCTTGCTGCAGATACCTTCCAAAGAACTTATATCTTGAAGGTGGCTTTAGGATGTCTCCATTTTCTTCAATTTTTAAAGTTGAATGGCAAAACTAGCAAACGCTGCTTGAAAATACAGGTCAACAGCAAGAATATGGCATCAACCAGTCAATTACCAATTGCCACCACTTTAAAGAATGCACCACTAAGAGTATCAGTGATTGCAGAACACTCACTTTGCAATTTTTTCTGGTGTCACATATAACAACTTGTATTTACAGCAGTCTGAAGTCAATTCTCTAAGGACTTGTTGCTGCTCAGTCCATTCCATAGTTGCACTTAGATATGCTGCACCAATGTTTGCCTATAAATTAAGATTAGCAAGCATACAATTGTTAAGAAAAAACAATATACAAGGGAAACAAAACAAAATCAATACTACCTGTAACAAATGCATGATTTGATCCTGGATAAGTGATACAAGAGGACAAACAACCAACGTCACACCAGGGCCTATAAGAGCAGGAAGCTGCAGAAAAGACAAATTATATTTTGCTCAGGAGGATAGAACAGTGAAGAGAGGCCAAAGGTAGTATAATAATCACCAGTCAATATTATCCAATCAATTTAAAAATAAATAAATTATTGGCTCAACGATTCGCATGCAAGTGATTCTAAAAATTGGAGGTATAAACAGAGCACACATCAAGATAATACATATTAGGTAGGAAGATCGTTCAATTTGCAAATGTTGTCTTTTTTGTGTAACAAAGGAACAAATAGTTGTGACTGTTAAAAGAGTTGAGTCTCTTGTGACGACAAAGAGGTTCCAAATTTGAAAAAGGTTACATTCTTCTACCATGCGAAAAGGATGGTTGAAATAGAACTATAATGGCTCACAATCCAGATACTATATTGGTCCTGCTGATGTTTTGAATGACCTCTATCAACTAAAAATGCATCATTCAGCTTTAATAACCAAAGCAGCTTCAGAACATTTAATTGCACGGCAGGGCAATTGGAGAAAGACAAAGTGGTTTAAACTTTAAAGATTACAAGACAGCAATCTAAGGACTGGACAAACTCAGTCCACAATTTTTTACTGTCACTCTATTAGAGCAGCTTTCTGGGCATTCAAGTATCATTGACACAGAATTTTATGGTTCTTTATTGTTCCCATGAAAGTGATTATGCTTTGCAATAGACTAATTTCTGGAAACTGGACATGAATTAAGTGAAATTTGAAACAGATCCAACTGTGGGTTCTTGTACCTTAGCTGCATCCACAAGAATTAGTTTCACCGCTTGACTAAGAAGGCATCAACACCTACATCAGTGACTACCACTTGATCAATCAATACATACTGGTGAAATGACACCTTGTTACTTAAACTAAAATTATGCTTGTCTGAAGAGATTACTCCCAGCCCTGTAAACGACATACCATGTAGCATGCCACATATTATCAGTATACTGGGTTATAGATGCATATGATATAGCCACAGATGGAACAAATATGATATGGTGGTCTATATCATAGAGTGGGAAGAGTGTCATACTGTAATGAAGGAGGCTTTCTCTACTCTAGTGAAGGAGGCTTTCTCTTGTCGCCAGTTACTTTAAAGAGGCTTTTATTCAATATTCCAACCATTTGAAAAGGGAAAAGGAAAGACGAGTTTGATTTTTTTTTTTTTTGTTCTACCGTTTGTCATCATCTCTTTTTTTCTTGTACCTTCTTCAGCTCTTATCTTATCCATTATATACGTGTAAATAACATGTAACAGGAGATCAATATCCTAGTTTTATAGGTGGCTGTAAGCATGTACGCATTCTTGCGAAAACATTCCAAATTATGTACGCAAGAAGTTAGGCAATTTACAGCAGATCAAACATAGGAGAAAGAATACCTAGAGATGCACTACTACAATCACCAAACCTGGTAATGATGATAAGGATGTCTAAGCACCATTGCAATAATTACAAATAGACCAAAATGTAAGGAAAAAAAATCACTTCAATTGTGAGAGGGAGATTTTACAACATTTCGAATTGTAGTGGAGGTCAACTGTGAATCTGAATCCACCTTTTTGGTTCAAATTGGTCTTACTGCACTATATGAATTCTCTAGATATTTACCTCTTACATTCTTATTTTGTGATGATATCCTATGAACTGAAACAATGAGTTCACATTGTTATCCCTTGCATCTGATATGGGAGAAAGGAGAAATATAAAGATCAAGAATATGGTGCCCTGAAGCAGGTCCGATGAAAAGCATCATCTTCCTGATGCATCTTTGACTCTAAGCTTGTAGTAAAATGTAAATAATGAACCTCTAAACATCGCATCATATTGCTTGCTGAAATTTCTTGACAAGGCTTTCCTTCAAAGTTCCATTTGAAATGTAGGCATCAATAATGAAAATAAAGAACGATTTTGTGATTCCCACAGCAATACCAAAACGATTTGTGATACTTGCTTCTAACAGATATTTTTAATATTTCACAATATTTTGTTGATACCATCAACAGGCTCCAGAATGGCCATAATAACTGGATATTTTCCAAATGTCTCAGATATAGGTGACTATCTTTCAATAGGACAACAAATAAGAAAATGGTATCTTACTTCCTAATTGATGCGACTAGAGTAAAGATGAACTAAAGGTGACAACCATCTGTCCCTTTAGTAAGGAGTTACTGAAAAAATGTAGTTTATACATTTACATAAAACTTCCAGTATTAACAAAGTAAATTTAAAGATAGAAAAACCAATATGCCAAACTCCACATGCAAGCATGAATATAAAATGCATAATCATTTATTTTGCTAGTTGGTAACTTAATAAAAATCTGGACACACACAAGCAGACATAAACATAAGATGCTTCTCTTAAGCATCCTTCATGCACTAAACAGGAATTAAACCCTTCTTAATGGCAGGTGACTTGCAAAGTTGCACTCGACAAAACCAAATTCATAAAATATACCTCGAACAAATTTCATTGGTTTTCTATTTTCCTCCCAACAAAATAACTCACCTAACCCTCAGTGAGTAATCATGTCTAGATAATGGTCAAAAAAATCACCTGCACTTGCCAAGTCGAACTTGTCTCCAACTGAAGAGGTTCCCTTGCCCCTAAAATGTGACAATGTATTTTAAAGATGAAGTAATTTTAAAGGTGCTTTAGTTTTGTGGTGCTTTGGTTATTTCATTTGATTGAATTAATTTAACATAGTTATTTTGTGTTACATAAGCTTTTTGAATTTTATGTGCATTAACTTGTCATTTATATAGAAAAATGTACATCTACAAGACAGAACCTCAGGTGGACAAAAGAGCAAATAGAAATACTGTTTACAAAGAGCAATGTATTATCATACACCTGTGGCTGTCAGTGACCCTTTCACATATAGCCAGCATTTGCCTTGGAAGGGAAAACCTCAAGGGTATTTAAACTTGCTCTTATATAAAGCATTTAGAGAAAGAAACATATAAAAATTAACTATGAAAGAAACATAGAATGGCTTCTTCTCTAGAAAAGATTAAGCAGTACAAAGTACAAACAACAATCTAAACTACCAATAAAAGAAGAAAAAAAAATAACCCGTCTATGATGGTAGCTTTCACTAAAAGGTCTCCAGGGAAGAACATTTAAACATAAATAACCCAGAATGCATTCAAGATATTCTGGCCGATATTTATCCTAAGAGATAAGTAAAAGCAACATCAAGCTGAAACAAAAGCAAGCACATGGAGAAAACTCAAAGTTCTTGTATACAGGGATAAGTAATGAAGTATCTATGGAAATGACTGAACCATAGAGCGCATTGTTGTTCCATAATTAGCTAAAGTCATAATTATCTTGGTTAAACACTTGTTATCAGAAGTTTGAAATTGCTGAAAAGATACTGCAGAACTCTCAGATAGCATGTGGGAAAGTAACAGTAATACCTGATACGTCAGGCTTTTTCCACCACCTGTTGGCATCAAAACAAAAACATCACATCCACTCATTGTTGCATTTATAACCTCTCGCTGGTTTGGACGGAATGAGTGGTTTCCGAACACCTTTTTATTGTTTGCCTGACTAAAGGCATGTCAGAACGTGCAGGCAGAAAGAAACAAACCCCATAAACACAGAAAAATAAACAAATAAACAAACGATCACCTCTAATTGCCTGGTCCATGGGAAATCTCTGCTACTCCACTTCTTGTCTGAAGAACCATCAATGTAGTTTACATCCAGTAACTTGGGGGCAAATGCTTCCCTCTCCACAAAAGAAACTGCGCTACCCTTCCAATCCATGGAGGAAGCTGTCATAGGTGACTGAATTGAATTGAAGTAATAATCTGATTGATGAGATGTTTGCCCTATATCATACGTTGCAAAAGAATTATGTGTAAAGTCATTCACCACTCCATGAGAGAGGGGAGTTCCCAAGTTAGTTCTGCATGTAGACATAGTGGATGCAGAATAATGTGATCTCTGCCTCTCTTCGTCTCCGGCTGTACAATGAAGAAATCTTTCAAGGTCTTGAATTTGTCTATTCAGCTGCAAACTAGAGAGAAAGAATGGAATGTACAAACATAGATTTCATCAGGAAGATAACATCCAAACTTTTAAACATTAAATTACTCATAAGAAAGAAAAAGAATGAGCACCGCTCATCACGGAGTTGTGCTGAATGGTGAGGTGCAAGCTGATCAGAGTTATCTAGCAGTTCATTTGAAATAACAATTAGTCTGTCCTTCATCTCCTGTAAATGATTTAAAGCTTCGGAGCAATGCACCATCTAAAAAATGAAATTAATTAATAATAATATAATTTTAACAGCATTTAAGCCAGATCAAGTGTAGACTGCAAACATATACCTTACATCCATGGCCACATTTGATATCTGGCTCAGCAAGGCCTCCAATATCATGTGCAAGTCCCCCAGGAGTAATAGGTGAAACTTTAGATACTAAAGATGGTGGAGTACCAGTAGATTGGTAATGATTCATAACTATTTGGTCCACATCAATAGACTGACAAGAAATAATACTTAATAAGATATTCAACAATGAAATCAGCTCGTTATTGATAAATGTGAATAACTAACCTTCAAAATTTCCTCATCTTCAATGGCATCCATGAACTCTTCACTTAGGTCATCAAAATTGGTGTTTCCATTGCTCAGAAATACATCTGGAATCGAAGAAGGGTTCGAGATTGAGCCAATGGGTGCACCATCATTTTGCACATTTTTTGCTGCTACAGAAACTTTTGTGGAATTAATTGCAACATGACCTACAGAGCCTCCATCCTTGACATGTGTTTGATGCTTGAAACTCCCTGCAGTTCCTGCATGGTGGACTGAACTGCACAAAGAATGCTGTTGATTTCCAATGGCCTGTTTTTGCTTTGTGGGAATATTGTCAGAAACTCCTTTTGAAACTAGTGGAGCAGTCAATCCAGGTCTCAAGTATCCTTTACAACTGAATTGAAGCCTATTAACAGCATCATGCACCTATTAAAGGGACCATCATAGAGCACAGCAGAAATATTTAGTGACATAAATAAGCTTAAACTGCCAAATGATCTCACGAAATTTGGCAACCAAACATAATCAGTTCAAGTCCTTCACCATAACAAATAAAGCTGAATGACATTAGTCTAAGGCTCTGAGTTATGAAGCGAATCAAGCATACCTTGGAAATCTGGAAACTATGAGGCCCTTCAACACTTTGGACTACAGAAGCCATTGATCTGAGAAGCATACAGAATTAAAATTATTCATTGACAAACCAAAAAGCAGAAAAAAAAAATCAATTTGGCACATCTAGATCCAAAGAGATGCAAACATTTCATATTGATCGCCAAAGATTAACGGTAGCCTATACAAATCATTCAGACTGCACCGGAAAAATTTAGAACCGATGCCAATGATCACAGCATGGGGTGCAGAATATGGCAGAATAAGATAAGACTTGAGTTTCAAAATTGCAGCGGATATCTTGGAAGCACTTAAATGGTCTTCTGGTGGAAAGGGATATCCATGCGAAGAAGACCAAGCAATTTGAGTTTTCATAATCAGCTTAGAAGAGGAAAAATTTGTCTTATCTGTGTCCTCTAATTTTAATGAGTAGAAGAAAAAAACTGTTTTTTGCAAATCTGCAACAAAAGTCTTATAATTGAACCTAGATTTTCAAAGGATTGATGTCTCTGGAATTTCCTTGTAATAAAAAAGCCTACTTGTCCGTTTCAGTTCCCATGCTTTTTCTTTTTTCAACTCTTGTTCTTCTTCTACAACCTTTACCAAAACAAATACCAATTTCGGAAACAAAGGAATCAGTTTCAGAGATCTTGCTGCTTCTAATACAAAGAACTGAAATCTCGAACCATCTAAACTAGTTTTCACCAATTAGACAGGATGTTCATCTTCAAGAGCAACAAAACTTTTGTGACTACGAGCAATATGACAGGATAAGAATCAAGATATATTTATGCAGCAGAAAGACCGGTCAATTGTGCATTCCCCTTCATATTACTGAAACAATAGTTTCTATTGACAAGAAAAACTTTTCATATTATTAACCAAACGGTCCAAATAACTTCAGAATTTTTATAAAAGTTTGTATATCCGTAAACATATATATATATATATATATATATATATATATATAGATATATGTAACATGCATCTGACAAACTTTTGTACTTAACATAGAACAAAGTGTTCAAAAACCTATATTCATTACGCACCTTGTGCACTGCTGCCCTTTAACAAAGGGGTTTTGAGTTGGCAAGGAATAATGGAAGTTCGAACTTAAAAAGTCATTTCTTGTTGACGCGTTCTTAAGAGCATCAGCATGACGCAACCAGTTTACTTTAGGAGCCTTCACTTCTGAGGCAGAACAGTTGTTTGAAATGCTTCTGCATAATACACAAATTGAAGTTAGATTATCGGCAAAAAAACAACAGCCACTATGTAGAAGGCAGGACGATCTCAAGTAGATAAGGTTGAAACTTGAAAGCAAATAAGACACGTACACTTTCCTCAAATCCAATTTTTTTCTTTTAGACATCAGTCACCATACTTGATACGCTGCCAATAAACCTCCTGCCCTTAAAAGGATTAGCTGCCAAACAAAACAGAGCAAATGCTCACTTAATGATGTTGGAAGATAATTTGTTATTGTTTAGTGTAGATGATTAGTTCTATGGCTGACACGGTATACATAAAGGAGATGAGCAAAACTGATCCCAGAAGGGGACTACAATAAGAGACGGAATTGGATACTGACAACATTGGTAAGTATGATTTGCTTCTTTACAGCCCTGTCGACCATGCGAAATATATGGTCTGTGAAAAGCAAGGCCAAAAAAGCAACACTGACACCATGTTTTAGCCTGGTCTCCAGCCACATTCATTTCCAAGTAAATTTGGATATCCAGTAGAATGAGCAAAACACATACTAACAAATTTCCAGAACTAAAGCCACAACCGCAATCTACAGGAGAAACGATTTTCATCGTCGTATTTAGCAGAGAATAATAGAAATCCACGCAAAAATCACGCAGACCAGAGAAATGGTTAAACAATAAATTCAACGAGTCCTAAATTTTGCAATGCCTAACCAATGCGAATCTTCCCAGTGAAAAACAAAAACAGGAAACTCTAGAAAAGAGAAAGCCAACAGTTCATAAAAGAGAATGCGCCGCTTCGAACCACAAATCTGCGAGAAAAACTGCACGAAGAAGCCTCGCCAGTCATCCATCGAGGGCATCAATCAAGCGCAGACATGAAAAGCAAAACCTCAACAGAAATCTATCACCGCATCATACGGAATTAACAGGGAAATCAGAACCACGGAAAGGAAGACAAATGAGGACCTCGATCCTTGAACCGTAGAGAGAGACGATAACGACAACCGCCTTCTCCTTCTCCCTCTGCCGAGCCTAGAGACCTGAGGAAAGTGGTGGGGGCGGGGTCCCTCAAACTCTGAAAGAGGGAGGAGGGACTGAAGAGCGGGGAAGGTCGAAATTTCGCGGGCCCCGTTACGGCAGGCGGGAAAAGCTCTCAGACCTCCAACAATTTGATCGAATTCATGAAATGGGTCGGGTCGGATCGGGCCTGATAAAATTTTTAACCTGAGGTGCTCACCAATTTGCGCTGCCATGGCTGCACAAATCTAACCTGGAAAAAATTTGACCTTTTTCACGTCATTTTGAAAAGACAACTCTTTATTCTTACTTTTGCGGATTCACAGCCAATTCAGTGGACTGGTATCCCAACACACTGGATTGGCAGCTGGCCTCTTCGATTCCAAAATTGACTTTTACAATGTTGTGCGGTGGGGAGAACTGGTTAGATTCACCATATGTTTCATTGGTGAGCTACTTCTCATATATATATATATATATATATTATTAGTCCATTCGGCCTCTCTGACGCACAAGCCAATGTAATTGTAAGAGGCTGGAGCAGCCAAAGAATCCACGTCAATAATACACACACACACACAATGCATAAGGAAGAATACCAACAAAGCATCATCCCTCTCACAGTCCATATGGATCTTTTAATTGAAACAAATCAGATAGCCTCAACATTAATTTTAAAGAAAAAGTTATAGTGGAGAAGGCAATGTTCATTGCCTTCAACATATAGAAAAACATGCAAAAAGGGAAGAGGAGAACAATTTAGGTGGTTCGGCCTTGAAGCCTACGTCCACAGTGGGAAGCACAAGAGAAGCTTGTTATTAAAGATGAAAAAAAAAAAACGCACAAGACGTATGTCGTGCTTTTGTATCCATCTCAGTTACAATTTGCAGATGATTTTACAAATGAGGGAGCTATTTTGATTTTCTCTAACTCTGTTAACAGCCTCATCAAAGATACTTTTTCATTTGTTCTTGTCAATAACATTTTGATTTTGGTTGGAGACATAGTAGCGCCATCTAGATTCTTGCCAAAACCAGTGACAAGATTTGCCGTATTGGATTCATTGATGCTGTAATTAAATCTGCTATGGTTGGAAGGAGATATTGATGCCAACTACCCTCCATCTTCTGAACGATTCTCAATGTTCCCCTCAAACCAAACTGCTCATGTAGATTGAGTTTGATGTGCAATATCTGAAAATGCTGTTTGATCAAGGCCTTTGTAAAAACATAATGATAGTCGATCTGCATGTGCTTAATCTATTATGGAACACCGGATTGGATGTCATATGGATGGTACTAATATTGTTGAAATAAGGACTAGAAACTGAATAGTCAATTACCTTTCTGTATAGAGTGGAGATTAAAGGTTGTGAAAGGGTTAAATATGCAAGGAGACGACTACCATTTTGTATTAGTGTGGAGTCC
This sequence comes from Nymphaea colorata, assembly GCF_008831285.2. Taxonomy (NCBI): domain Eukaryota; kingdom Viridiplantae; phylum Streptophyta; class Magnoliopsida; order Nymphaeales; family Nymphaeaceae; genus Nymphaea; species Nymphaea colorata. The sequence continues at coordinate 17,821,733 of NC_045150.1, forward strand.
TCAAAGGCCCTTTCATCTTCTTCTTTAGGGGAAAATTTTGAAGTAATAAGGGTACCAGCTGGCTTGCAATCTATCATCCCAGCTTGTTCAAGTACGTCTTTGGCATACTTAGATTGGCATAAAAAAAGTCCTTTTGAGTCCAAAATGCCTCAATGCCAAGAAAATATTGGAGCCTTCCAAGATCCTTAACAAGAAATTTTTCTTTCAGTTTAAGAACCAAATCTTTGATGAAGCTTGTAGTGTTTTCAGTAAGTACCATAAAGTACCATATCACCCACGTAAAAAACCAACACAATAGTATTACAGTTCTTTTGAAAGACAAACATAGATGGGTCAGCAATGCAAGCTTGAAAACCATAATCAAGCAGAAAACTACTTGATAAACTCTTGATGTCTACTTATGGCTATAAATCGCATGCTTCAACTTGCAAACAACCTGGATTAGCATCATCTTTGTATCCTGGTGGGTTGTCACATGTAAACATCTTCAGGAATAGAGTAATATAGAAACTCATTTTTAACATTTAGTTGTTCTACCTGCCATTTATTTATCACAATAATAGAATGTACAAGACGAATGCTAGCCAGTCGAATGATAGCAGAAAGGTTTTATGAAAATCAATTTCCTCCTTTTGACTAAACTCTTTCGCCATGAGACTAGCTTTTAGCTTGTGTACGGCCCCATTAGAGTTCAACTTGGTTTTAAAAAACCACTTTGACCCTACTATATTCATGTGGGAGTCATATGGCATGAGTTCCAATATTTGGTTTTCCTTTAAAGTTTGCTTTTTCATCTATGGCATGTTTCCACCCATGATGTTGGAAGACTTCTTTGACATTGGATGGCTCGTTGGGTTGTCACGAAATAGCTCATAGAGATTAGAATATTTAGTATTTGGTCTATGAGTCTCTACCATAGATTGGTCCACCAGAGTGCGAGAAGCACTAGAAAAAGCATTTTGACTTGACTGGAAAGATTCGATTTGCAATTGACCTGAGATATTAGTGTGTAGAGAATCATGGATAGGTTCTACAATAGAAGGTGATGAAGTATCTTTGTTAGTTTGGAATTCACTAAGGGTAATAGAAGGCTGATCGTCTATTGACGCTTGACAATTTTTCTCATCTGGTTCAATAGTCTCCTTTTGAATGTCCACCGAATGAAGGAAATTCAACCACAAGATGTCCCATTGCTGCATTTATCATCAATAGACATGACAACGTCATGCATATGCAAATAATAAAAGGACTTACTTTCAATCATTTCTTCATTCTATATTCAGTCTAAAAAGAGAGATCATCAGTTAATTCCTTACCATCATATAGTCTACTAGGATTTTTCACATGGGAAATTGCCCTCACCAAAAAGGAATGTCGAGAAATATATATGTTTTTATGTTATTGAATACAAGCACTGGTACCTTTTTTGGTGTGAACTATATCCAAGAAAATGCATGGGATAGAGAGAGGTTCAAATTTGCTTTTAGTGTAACCTCTCAAATATGGAAAACACCAACATCCACAAGCACATAAGAAATTATATTTCGGCTGCTGAGTAAACATCTTGTAATAACGACAAACCATTTTTAATGAATGAGACATCAATCTATTGATGAGAAAAATAGTAGTAGTAAAAGACCAGTAGCGTTAGGGAATTTGAGCATGAAACATCATAGTTAAGCCCAATTCTGTTTTATTTCTATGCTTTCACTCTATCAAACCATTATGTTCTGTGGTGGGAGGGCACAAAAATGGTTGTTTTATTCTGATATAACTCAGGCAAAAGAAAGCCTTTCAATAGAAAATTGCCTCCACCATAGAAGAAAAAATTTTCACTTTTTTTTCAAATTTCCTTTCAATATATATTTGAAAGTGCACAAAACAATCAGATAAATTTGATTTTAGCTTTAATAGATAGAGACAAGTGAAATGACTACAGCCATCAATAAATAATGCATAGCATTTATACCATAAATGAGAAGCCACATGAGCCCGTCCCCATAAATCTAAACGAATATTTTCAAAAGGAACACTTTTAGCTTTTTCTTGAACAATAAAAGGGAGAGGACACGATTTGTCAAGCTGGCAACTACTACAAATATAATCATCGGAGACTGTAGAAGAAGTATGAATTAGTTTATTCTGAAGCAAATGTCTAACTATTCGAAAATGAGGATGACCAAGATGCACATGCCATAGGTCTTTAGTGACGCATTGAAGAAGAAAGTTGACTTGTGCTATCTTTGTTACAATAAAGACCATTCTCTTTATGCCATTGAAATAAGAATATATATAACCTTTGGAAAATGAATACTAGTGCCATGAGAGAATATCTAGGCATGCTTGACATGAGATATACACAAAACATCCCAATTTCTGACCATAACTTTATCATGCCCTTGCTAAGGAATGAGATGTTTTAACTTACCCAAATCTCTTGTTACCCAAATGTCCTGTCATATGTGAAGAAGCCCCAATATCTGCATACTAATCAGAATCATGTGAATAGCTAAGGGTGACAGCAGCAAGGCTGGGCGTCTTCCACCTAACATGATTAAAGCGTTCAAAGTGTTTTAAGACAGAATGATATTGCTTACCTCATATTTGGCAAACGGCCAACTTTTTTTCCTTTTCCTCATCAGATTTGGAGGTCGATCCTTGAGAAAAATTGCTCTTATTATGGAGGTCGATCCTTGAGAAAAATTGCTCTTATTATTATTGTTATTATTTATGTTGTAGTAAGAGTCTCGTCCTCGACCACCATAGCCTCCTCGTCCACTATTAGAATAACCTCCACATCCTTGATTGGCTTGTTGGTGTAACATAGCCATTTGTGGTGAACAAGGTAACTTTAAAAAAGCATCACAGCTTTGAAGAATAGATACAACGTCTTCACAACTTGGGAGTGGTGGCCTTAGCATAGAAGCAATAAAAGCTTCATAGCCCTCACCAATTCCATGAAGGAGCTAGAAAACCCAAGCCTGATTATAGGCTTTCCAATAGTAGACAAGTCATCGCAAATACTTTTGAATTTGTGAATATAATCGCTTAAGGTGTCTACCATCCTTCTTAGGAGAAGTAATGAGATGAGTTAGGTGAAACACTCTTTCTTAGGATTACTGAGAGAAAGCAGCATTAAGCAAGACCCCCTATATTTCATGAGAGGTATCAATACCAACTACACTTTCACAAAGAGTCCCAAAAATCTAACCTTTGATCAACCGATCAGTCTTGCATCAAGTGACAAACTGAGGATTGCTCAACTTCTTTTGAGTAGCTTCACCAGTTGTGTGAGTTGGTGGTGCCGGCTCATCTCCTGTTATGAACCTTGTAAATCTTGGCTCTCAAGCAAAGCCATGATATGTCTCTTCTGCAAGAGGAAGCTTTCAGCATTAAGCTTTAGGGATATGAAATTAGAAATGTTGAGAGTGGATCGGTAAGGATATGGACATGATGAAGAAGATGCTCTTGAGGCCATTTGCTCTAATACTATATAGGAAAACAAGCAAGAAGATGAGAACAATTTACGTGGTTTAGCCTTTCAAACCTACATTTGCAGAGAAAGCTTGCTATTAAAGATGAAAAAATGCAAGACATGTATCATGCTTTTATATCCATCTTAGTTACAATTTTTGGATGGATTTACATATGAGAGGACTCTCTCGATTTTCTCTACTTTTGTTAATAGCCCTATCAAAGGCGCAATGTCCTTTATTTTTGTCAACAGTATTTTGATTTTGGTTGGAGACGTCGTAGCTGCCATCTAGATTCTTGCAAAAACCAGTGGCCGGATTGGACTTATCGATGCTGGAATTAAATATGTTATAGTGGGGGAGGTGTCATTCACTGCCTCCAACACACACCTAGCATCTACGATGCCCCACGAGGGAGGCACCAACCTCCCTTTTCAAAAATAAGATTGCCCCAACAGGTGGCCATAAGTGTGTCAAACATGTACTGTTCAATTATATATATATATATATATATATATATATATATATATATATGAGATATATATATATATATATATCAAATCTACTAGAGGTCGGATGTTCCAGACAATGGTTGTGTGGGGTTTAGGCCCTCAACCTTTTATGGCAACAAAATGAAGTCATATGTACAACAAAAATGGCTTCCCACAAAACCTCAACTCATAGTGTGACTTTCGTTAAATGGATCCCACATGTTGTCATAGGAAATCCATTTCCTATACAAACCATTGACTAGAATAGTAAACAAAATGTGAGTAGGTTCAGCAAGCGGCCATCCCTTGCTAATGGAAAACCTATTAAGTAAGTTGTTGCTCATCATAAAAAGGTTTGCAGTTTCTGTGTGACGTTCAATGATGTTGTATAAGTGTTGCTTCCAATCTCCATCATTGGCCCGCAGGTACATGTGCCCGAAGCCATCTTCAATGTTCACCAAGTGCCCAATGCATTCTAGAAGAACTTCTGTCTCCCACCACCCTGTGTTGTTCCCAAACCAGCAAGCCAAGCTAAACTGGAACCCACTAGAGGCGTCTCTAATGAGACCTGCCACTCCTCTTTTGCTGCCCATGCACCATGAGGAAGTGCTGATTTCAACCCATCTATCATCATAAATGACTCCATTGCTCCATGGAATCCTAGAGCGAAGCCAAATTTTGTGATGTTGGGTTCCTTTCCAGTGGAAATTCCACCAGAACTCACTGTAGTGCATCCAAAATGGTGTCGCCAAGTTGCCAATAGGAAGGTCACCCTTATGCTTAGTGTGGTTACGAGTTTTCCAAATGAACCATATCGCCAAATGGAAACTGTCTTTCCAGGATTTAGCAAAAACTTTTTCTTTGAAGCCTTTCTTATGCCACCAGATAAGACTTTGCATTATGTTTTTGAGACTCCTGTGCCACTGTTTGGTCCTCCCAAATTTACCAAAAATGCAATTCCAGATAGATTGAGCTCCCTTGCAGGTGAAGAACAAATGTTTGATGGCTTGGATCTTTTGCTTGTAGACAGGGCATCTTGAAGCGAGAGACCCTGTTTTTGCACAAAACCATCCATAGGAAGACGGTCTGAGACACCTACATAAACAGTCTAGGTGGCTCTTGGAAGTCCTCTTCCATTCCAAACGAGCATATTGTTGTTGTTCTTAGGACCTTTCTTCCTAATCCTTTGCAAAAATCATGCCGATTGAAATCCCTTTGCTCTCCATTTTTCCATACCATGACATCTGGCTGCTCGACCTCAAGACGAGGATAGTAGAAAGGAGTGTTTAATTTAGCAAGGAAGTGACTAACGTAATCCCCATTCACTTCCATAATATCTTTAATTGTGCTCCCAATCGTGTCACATATCAATTGTAGATGGGATGTGGGGATTTTATCTAGAGTCGCTCTGCTCCCAACTGGTCTATCCAGAATTTGGCCAGTTCATGCCAACCTTCGAGCGGATGTCACCTTTAATCCTACTCCAAGCCTTTATAGCCCTATGCCATGCTTTGGACACCCTTTTTCCCCTTATACTGCTATCGGTCAGGCCTTTTTGCTCATAGTAAGTACCTTTAACAAGCTCTGCCCGAAGGGAGGATTGCTGTGACACGCGATACACTAAGAACGCCATGTTGGCCTGATTAGTTTCACTAAGGTCTTTGAGTCTACATCTCCCTCTAATTTAGGAAGACATAGGGTAGCTCATTTGATATGATGATGGTTTTTATGGTCCGCCATATCACCCCATAAAAACTCGGCTACCATTTTGTTCAGTAGTTTACAAGTGGTAGTAGGGAGTTTAACTACCAAGATCCAGTAGGTAGGCATCATAGAAAGAACATGCTTTATTAGGATGAGTTTGCCATCAAATGAGAGGCATTTTTTTTCCAAAGAGTTAGCTTCTGAGATGAGCGTAGGACTAAATGCCTGCATTGCTCCTCTGTCACGTCAATCGTTTGGAGGGGAATGCCAAGATACATAGAGGGAAGATGTCCTTGACGCCAACCTATTTCCTGCACTATTTGAGTTTGAACCCAGCTGTCCAGATTGAATGAGAGAACTGAACTCTTATCATTATTCATGACTAGGCCTGAGTGAGAAGAGAAGTCATCAAGACATGCTTTCAAGTTCCGGAAATTTTCTAGTCTTCCTTGAATGAAGAAAATAATGTCGTCTGCATATAACGTGGAAAAAGGAGAGGTGTTTCCCGCCCCCATGGAAGGAATCCTAATTTGATTGTTATTAACTTGTGCTTGAATGTTGCATGTGAGCCATTATAGTATTGGCAAAGATAGGTCAAGATCAAGAACATCGAAGGTAAATTGGGGAGGTTGAGATGGGTCGAGGTCATGAACAATTGAAAAGCATAGCTGCTTTTCATAATGTAATCAAGTTAAGGTGGAGGGAAATGTTGAGGGAGAGGTGAAAATTGCTTTGCATTCAGTTGGTGGTGCAAGGAAAAGAGATGACAGGTAAGGGCTAGGGGAGCATTTCTCCTTGCTTGGGTTTGGGTCATGGTTTATTGCTTTTTTGGGAAGTGGCTGGTTCATGAGGAGTTGGTTGAAGCTTCGTAGGGGGACTAGCAAGTACAAATTATTGACTTAATTCTTCTAATTTACATTTGATCTGTGTCGTGGTTATGGCCATGTGAAAATTGTCAATGATCAATAGTCCAACTTGAGGCAAACCTCCCAATGTGTGAGAGAGTCTTGCTAGATTTAACCAATTGGTCTAGCCATGTTGAAAGTGAATAATCATGATAAGAAAGAGTTTGGGTGGGGCTATGCAAGTGGATATGATTGTGATCGTGTTATTGGAAACTTGTTCGTGAAGATATGCAATGAGAATGCTGGTGTCTTAGGTGGATGCATGTGTTAGTCCAAATTTAATTGTATTCAAATGATAATTGTTTCGTGGAATGTGAGGGTGTTGTTGTGCAAGCAGACCAAAAGAGGTTCAAAATTATATGCACAAGCTTAATTTAAAATGGTCTTATAAATAATTCTTTGCTCACTAAATAGAATGTAAATCTCTGGAGTAAGATGCTCAGATCAGTCGTTGTAATATATAATCTAGAAGGGTTTATGTTGTATACTTGTGTTTATTGGCCCAGAACCCAAGGATACCATGGTTGCTATATATTGAGCTCTCTAATCTAAGATCCTACATATTAGACTAAAGGTAAATGTAGTGTGGAAAATTCTTTGGTCACTTTTATGGTATTTGGTATTTACTTACACCCTAACAGTTTGTTGGGTAGAGGGGCTTTTGAAGCTTGAAAGGTGGGCACAGAGTTTATCTCATCGTTATGTTGTTATCGACATTTCAATACTATAAAAGGGTCTGGAGACAAGATAGGGAGGTAGTTGAATGTCTTCTTTTGTTGAATTTTGGAATTTTATTCATAAAAAAGATGTGCTTTGTGCATATGACTCAAATTATACGTACATTTAGTCAAATAATAGGTTGGGGCTGAGTAATGTTCGTTGACATCTGGATTGGGCTATGGTGAGTCAAAGTTGGTGGAATACAAGAGATATAAATTTTCCTTAAATTGTCTCTCAAAAACTGTTTCAGTCCATAATGCATTAATCTTAAAAATATGGAAAAAATGAAGAAAAAGTGTTTAGCAAAGGCTGTTTTAAAGTTTCCGGTTGTTGGGTTTTAAGACTTGTGTGAAGAGACTTTTAAAAATGAATAGGAAATGATATTGTCTGGTAGTAAAATGATAAAACTCCTAAAGGAGTTTGAAAGAATAAGGATGAGACTTGCTTGGTGGAATGTTTAATGTTATGATGATATTTCTAAAGGGTGCTGACAATTAGACAATAACTCAACAAAGTAAAAAATGACAATGATTACTTTTTTGCGATCTCTAAAGAAGAGTTCATGTTGCATAAGAGTTTAGGCCTTTGAAAGGAAGAGTTATATTGGAAGGAGAAGTCTACTGCAAGGTGGTTAATAGATGGAGTTAAACACTCTTTGTTCTTTCATGTATGTGTAAAAAATTACTATTCAAAGAGAAAAGTTATTGCAACTATGATTATGGATGTTAGAGTGGAAGGTAGAATGCAAGTTCAATAAGCAAGCATAAATTACTCTGCATACTTTTTAATTTTGTCAAAGGCGGTGTACATGAGGTTAGTAATGTGTGTAATGGCCCATATCTTTCAATTACTAAAAATATGTTGTTGGAAGCTTCAATTATTGAAGGAGAGGTGAGGAAAACACTGTTCAACATGACTAATGGAAAACCTCATGGCCTTGATGGATTTGGGGCAAACTTTTATAAAACTTTTTGGTGTATTGTGGGCAGGGAGATGAGTGAGGTCGTGGGTGACTTTTAAATAAGAGAAATTGGTATGAGTGTTAATTATACTACTATAGCACTTATCAAGAAACTTAGAGATAGTGTTAATATGAAGGATTTTAAACCTATCCCTCTATGTACTATATAAACTGATCACAAAAATCATGGTGAACAAGATGAAAGGTGTTTTACAGGGGATTGTTGGTGACAAACATGGTCATTTTTGCCTAGCGAAGTCATCCAAAATCAGTTGATAATAGTTCATGAAATTTTTAACAGTTTGGAAAATTCTATTGTCCAGTGAATTTTGACATTGAAAGCATGTGATAAAGTAGAGAGCCAGAATTTTTGAAAAATGATATTATTTCTTTAGACTTCACATAACTACATTTATGTCCACACCAAAGACCATGAGTAGGGAAGCACACGAGTGGAGTCGAGGAATTCATAAGATGCTGATCTCCAAGCTCGAGTCAAGCATTACAATGCAAGTTGGAGCTCTATTTGGTAGATTTGGTCAAAGCTCAAGCTTGCCCAGTTAAGCTCATGAATAAGAAACTAACTTATTATCACCAATAGTGAGCAAGAGCATTCAATGGACACCAGAAAAACCAAAGCTTGTTAGGCTTGTCGATAGTCTTGCTCAAATTGAAGAAATTAAAATCATAAGATAAAGAACAAAAAAAGCAAGAAAAGAAAAGAAAGCAAACAAAAGATAGTGTGCATCCATAGGAACAATCTAGTCACCATGAACAATGGTCCTCCAAATAAAAATCTTAATGCATGACCCTAGCTTACACATGCATGCACTACCAACTCATATGGGCCCCTAGCTTGAACCAACTTTCAACAACACACATATGTCTATGCATGTCAGTAGATGCTAATTTGAGGCACTTGACTCAACCATCAGATTTTCTGTTTGACATAGATATTATTCCATGAAATTGCTCTAGGGGCCGTTTGATGGCCTGGAAATATATTTCTGGAAATATATTTCTATAAATATAGGAAATGGAAAAATGGAATGGAAAAGATTTTTTCGATTCCAATTTTGATGTGTGTGTGATGACTCAGAAATATATTTCCAATTCCATATTTCTGAGTTGGATGGTACAGAAATATATTTTCAAAAAATTAATTCTTAGTTTGATAATAAGGAAACATTTATCCAGATTTACAAAAATATGGCAAGAACATGGTTATGAATGTATGGATGTATAGACCGGCTATAATCGCCCACACAATCGATTATAACAATTCTGATTTGCCGACCTTCTGCCCCTTTTCAAGTTGACATTGATTTGAACCTTTCGGTTCAAATTCACCCACCGGTCTAATGATGAACTCATTCACCCGGTTGAAGAGGGAGCGCCTTCCTCAACCGTAAGGATTGCATGAAAACAAAATCACAATTTTAACATTCTAAATTGAGATATTCATTACGAAGTACTGAATTGTTGCCCAATTGCATCTCACGCTCCATTATGCGGATGCAACAACTCAATTATAAGGAACATATAACAAACATGAAAGCCATAAAAAAACCAAAATTCAACAACACGTCAATAGACTATCAAACATACCATACAATTCAACAACAAAGCGCAACGTCAACACAACATACATAGTCCCATCAGTGATAAAATGTGCATCAAACCACATACAAAGTCCCATCAGTGATAAAATATTTACATATTCCCATCAGTGTTCACTGTTCAGAAGAGCTTCAACGTTCAATAGAAAGCCAAGTGCATGTGTCGAGCAACCATAGAAGCAAATACATATGCAGTGTCTCTGCACCATAAGAAAAAAAAAACACAAACAGAATCAAATTTTCCCCTTGCACGACCTTCGAACATTCGTCACAATCATGTCAGTGCTTCATCTTCCATCAATCCTGAAAACATAAACAAAGACATCACATTTTCGAAGAGATTAAAGCGTAAAAAGCGATAAAATGAAATTGTTATTGTTACATCTAACCATTTTGAGAGTTTTTAAGTCGTTTTTCCGAAAACGAAAACTTGTAGCATCAGATTTTCCCATATAAGCTGTGGCTTTGTCAAGCTGCAAAGATGAGGCAAGCTTAGAGCACAGTTTTAAACCTTGGTCACTCCAGTTACAACCCAGACTATTACTTCAGACCTGCTAGTTTCTCAACCATAGCAAAACCCAATTCTGTCTATCAGCAATATCAACCAGAACCAATCGTATCAGCTAGAAGTTTGTTTGCTGCTAGATGTAATCCTTGTTCAGCAGAATCAGACATCCATCATCTATTGTTTTTATCTCAGTTCAACATACAATTAAGTGCTTGTTCATTCTCTTCCATCTTAAGCAGATGTAATGAACAAAACCGACGCATCCTGCATATTTGCTGCAATGCTTGTCCTTTCACTTTTGAAACAAGCAGTGGTGCTGAAGGACAATCCAGCAAAGAAGGGACTGTGAATCTGTGATGCTTTGTGCAAACACTTACGTTTCTCCTCAAGAACTTACTAAGCGCATCAGCTTATTTGAAGTGATGTAAGTCTTTTATCATTGTTAACTGGTGCTTGTCATTAGGCATTCAAAATTCAACTTATCATTTGTTTGCAGCTCAACAATTGTTCGTGCGAGTTAATCCCTTGATTGTACATGGTATAAGGGATGGGTATGCTTGCCTGAGCCCTGGCCAGATCTGACCTGAGCTGATTTTTGGCCAATTAGTCTGTTTTTCGCTGCAAGGACATGGCCTGGGTTGCAGGTGAATATTGTCTGCTTAATGTGTAAACTGGTAATCGAGCAAAAACTAGTAGGAAAGGACGTGCTTATCAAAGCTATACGTGCAATGGTTCAACTGGACCTAATAAAAGGACATGGTTGAACCTTAATCTAAGATCTGAATCTGATAACCCTTATAAGTAATGCAAATGCACATCACATTCAGAAATAACATTAGTAACAGTTCTGATGACAAAATATGAAATGATCAAGACAAATGTTCAGATATCATTGTGATAATCAAAATATATGTGAATCAATCAAAATGCTATTAAAGTTTTAAATCATTAAATAAATGTGAAGATTCTGAACTGATTAGAAGACATATTCAGGTATCATTTCAATGGCACGAATCAGCCAAATCTGATAATAATTCAAATGGATAAATCTGAAGCAATTTGAACACATATTGTAGTTTAATGTGAATATGAGAAATTAACAACCCTTGCGAATTGGATAAGAACAAAGAGTGTCCGTTGACCCATCTGTGCTGCTTGAGTCGTGTCTTCTACAAAACAAATGTCTTGTTTTGGAGCCAACACCAACTCATTAAATTGCTACAACAACCAGAAATCCCCCAAATGGCTTGAGTAGTTGGAAGCGCTAAAGCAGGCTTTTTCAAAATGTTGAGGAATACATTTCCATCAAATGTGTGGTTCCAATATTCACACAAAATGTTTGACAAAAAATCAGTGAAATAACACGTAAGAAACTGATATGCAACTGAGAAGTTGTGTGCTTTACAATGTTGAAACATCATACCAAAAAACAAAAAATACCGAATATTACACAAAAAAAGAGAGGAAAAAACGAGAAACCCTAACTGTGACCTAATTGGACGCATTCAGGCTCCTTATAACAGAGCAGATAGAGAGAGAGAGAGACTTACAAAGGACTTCTGTTGAGGAGGAGGATTAGGAGCAGCGCCACTCAGCAGCGGTTCTCTCTGACGGCAAGGAAAAGAGACGGTGAGTTAATCTGGTGATCTGTCGAGTCCTCTTTATCTTCTCCCTCTGTCTAGATTGCAACGGATGGGGAAAGAAAGAGAGGTGAAGACGAAGACGAAGACGAAGACGAAGAGGCTGTGCAGGTTGCTTCAGCAGATTAGAAAGGGCTCCATTGAAAAGGTCAACTTGGAGAGGGGAACAAGAGAGAGAATGAGAGAGGGAGAGAGAGAGAGACACTACCTTGCGAGAAAGAGAGGAACGGGAGGCTCGCGGCTGCACTGCTCGGGTGGAGTGGAGGGAGCGGCTGTGAGACGACGCGGCTGAAGAGGGAGCGCCTATGAGACGACGGGAAAGAAGAGGGAGCGGCTGTGGCACAGGAAGGAAGCGAAGGAAGACGCGAGACTGCTCGCGTGCCCTAACGGGCAAAAATTTATTTCCGGAAAAAAATTTCCGTCTCTTCAGGTGGAAATTTTTTTCCGGAAAAAATTGTCCGGAATTGACCTCAACGGTCGAATAAATTTTTCTCCGTTTGATACGGTGGAAAAATTTTAAATATTTGAATTTTATTTCTCGATGAACAGTGTATTTCCTGTTCATCAAACGCCCCCTAATGTTTTTGTTTCTCTTTCTAACATGTGGCCCACATGTTATCAAACATGTAAAACTTACCTTTCCTTGTCAAGCATGTAAAATTTAAAATTTTCTTTTTCTTTTTTGTTCAGATCTTTGTATGTAGAAAATATGTGTTTGTTTTCTATTTCTTCTTTAGATCTCTTGTGTCTAGAAGTTATAGTACTGGAAAAAAGCAACTTTTGACTCATTAATCCTTATTTATACCCACTTCCTGAGCATATAGATGACATATGCTCCGAAGCCAGTTTGACATGTTATCGTAGCATATCTTTTTTAGAAAAATGAAGAATATGCAAGTAAAAGATCATTCTTTTAGTTATATATATATGTGTGTGTGTGTGTGTAGAGATTCAACTTAGATTGAATGAAACATGGTGGGACTAAAAAGTTATCATTAAGCAATTAACAAATCCAACCTTGAGATTCATCTTAGAAATGAACCATCCTTTTGTTATGGTAACCATAGTTGGTCTTACCATGGTTATATTGTCAGTTATATGCACTAAGTTTATGAATCACCACAAAAGCACAAAACACAACTTACTCCTTTTATCTTAGACTGGCTTTTGTAGTATGAAAGTTACAACTTTAAATTTTGAATACTGTTGGTGCATTATTATATTCATTTGTGCAGTGGATTGTCGATAACTTGGTATAACACTGTGGCTAACCTATGCTGCATATCATCAGTTTTGGTTGTTGTATGTTACATGTTACCTGCTAAGAGTTACATCTCTGCCATTAGTGTATGAAGTTCATTAATGAAAGTCCATCTGTCAACTAAAGAATGCATGAGAAAGAATGTTCCTATATGTTCTTTTCTTTCACTAAATATTATTAGTAAGGCATATTGTCTTCCCCACATTTGGCTTCTCAACCTCCCTTTTGAATGCTTCTCATATACAATTCAATTTTTGTGGTACTTGTATATTGAATATGGATTAGTTAAGGCAATAACGTTAACACTTAGGTTGAGGGGAACTCTACATGAACCTGATTGTAGCTTGAAATTTGGTTCACCATGGTTGTAGAGTTTGCTTGGGAACATATGATTTATACTAAAAGGGATCCTTATAGTTTATAAACACACAAACCCCCCTTTATTGTAGTAATACGTCTATATACTACACTATTCTTATGTACTAATTTTGCCTCCTTTCTGCCATTCTTCAGCTATTGAAAAGACTTTAAGAAAGGTGACTAAAGAGAAAGTTATTGCTAGAGAGGAAGCTACTGAGTAGAAACATAAATATGAATTGGAGAGAGAATACAAGTCGGAACTTATTATGGAAGAGTGGCAACTTCTGTTTGCTTATGTTTCTCTCCCCACGGTACATGTATTTGGAGAATTATAGTTTGCAAGATTTGCCTCTATGGTAATGTTTCTTCAAAAGAACATAGAAGCCTTCACATTTGTGCTCAAAGCTCTTTCTTCCATAATCCACTTATACCATGACATAAGGGGTGTCCTTACTAGTTCAACATTATAGGAAGTTCTTTGGAAGATTGCATAGATAGTAAGAACTATATTTATGCAAACACATGATCGGTATACTCAATCTGTTATATTTTCATACTATAGAATCTGCTATGATCATGACAAAGAACATGCAAACTGAAAAATGTATGGAGGAAGTGTTACGAAGGGAGTGAGAGACATTACCTGGAATAGGAAGCAACAACAAATGGGCATTTTCTCAAAACCCTTTCTTTGAAAACTCAAGATGCACACCTCAGCAAACACCCATCCATATAAATCATAGCATGTGTTCAATAATGTTAGGGGCAAATCACATCAAGGTATCATAAATATAACAACCCGACCCACTCCTCAGCTCGGGCCCCTGGTTTGACGGATCCCAACCCGTCCCCTAGCAGTTTCGGTTCCAACTCAGAAAAGGCTAGGAACTAGGACAATCTTCTTATCAATGACCCCCTTTATAAACCCTTGAAGATTCCTCACAATCTTCGATACAGGACTAACACTTGGGGCATTACAATCCACTCCCTTAAGGCACACGCATCCGCGTGTATGGGACCATAGGTCCGAGTGTTGAACCGGCTCTGATACCACTATAACAACCCGACCCACTCCCCGGCTTGGGCCCCTGATTTGACGGATCCAAACCCATCCCCTAGCAGCTTCGGTTCAAACCTAGAAAAGGCTAGGAACCAGAACAATCTTCTCATCAATGACCCCCTTTATAAACCCTTGAAGATTCCTCATAATCTTCGATACAGAACTAACACTTGGGGCATTACAGTAAATGAACAAAATACCCTACTTTTGCCTTTGTTCATAGACTTTGTAGTTGTATGGGTAAAGCGTACTGACTACACGCCAGCCTCAAATCTGTTGAAGCTATCTCTCAATTCTGCTGAAGCCATCATCATCTATAGTGTAAAGTTGTCAACCCCTTTCTGCCATTAGCAACCCTAATGTTGTTAAGTGGGTTGATGCAATGTGTAGCATAGTGATGCGAAATGATGCATAAGCATCAGGACAAAAACTATCAAATATATAATATCCACAAAAATAATGTCAAAAGTGAAAAACAACAATGAAAAGAGCATGCAAGTAGAGAACTAATGTAGAATAATTCTCAAATCAATGTGTCTTAAACAACATATTCTATGTGCAAGATAAAAATTCTTATGAAGCAATCCCAAATCGGCCTGTCCTAAACAAATATTCTATGTGTAGTTCAATTACATAATCACCCACATCGACAAAATCTACATAAAGTTGAGAAAAGGAAAGGATTCCTATGCAAATATAAAGACGAAAAACATTTTGCAATTGTTTTTCAAGTGTTTTTAATGTTCTGCATATATTATACAAGCATAAGCCTACATAAGTAAAATTAGAAGAATTGAACAAGGCACAAGAAAGTTCACCTCCTACTGTCATGGGAGCAACCATAATAGAGAAGCACCCTCATGGCGACGCTAAAGCTTCTCTTGCATTTCTCGTGAAAGTGAAGGAGCAGAAGATATGATATAACAACTTGAGCAGAAGATATGATATAACAACTTGACCCACTCCTGGGCTCAGGTCCCTGGTGTGGCAGATTCCAACCCGACCCCTAGCAGTTTCGGTTCCAATCCTAAAAAGGCTAGGAACCAGGATAATCATCTCATTAATGGTCTCCCTTTATAAGCCCTTGAAAATCTCTCACAATCTTCGATATGAGACTAAACTTCTGGGGTGTTACAATCCACCCCCCTTAAGGCACACGCGTTTGCGTGTGTGGAACCCCAGGTCCGAGTGTTGAGATGGCTCTGAATACCGCTATAACAACCCGATCCACTCATGGGCTTGGGCCCTTGGTGCAGCAGATCCCAACCCGCCCCCTAGCAATTTCGGCTCAAATTCTAAACAAGTTAGGAACCAAGACAATCATCTCATTAATGGCCTCCCTTTATAAGCCATTGAAGATCCCTCACAATCTTCGATACGGGACTAAACTTCTAGGGTGTTACATAGGAGCAGCAACAAAAGAATGTTGCAGTTGCAGCTAGAAGGAAACATCCCTCATGAAGATGGTAGCTTCTCACAGTAGTGATGGTGGCTTCTCATGATGGCAATGGCGACACCGGCGATGGTAACTCTAGGGCCAGCAGGCAGTGGAATCTGAAGCAATGAGGGACTGA
Organism: Nymphaea colorata; assembly: GCF_008831285.2. Lineage (NCBI taxonomy): Eukaryota > Viridiplantae > Streptophyta > Magnoliopsida > Nymphaeales > Nymphaeaceae > Nymphaea > Nymphaea colorata. The sequence goes on from NC_045150.1 coordinate 17,838,009, forward strand.
TGGGCTGTCAGTTGAGGGCTGTTTAAGTGAGAGAATGGGGAATTGGAGAAAATGGTGAGGAGAGACTTATGCTCAAGTATAAAGAAAAAAAGAAAAAAGATTAAAAGGTAATAAAGAGAGAAATTGAAAAATTAATAAAACATGAATAATAAAAAAACATCAACAACATCAAGAAAGTCCTTTGTGCCTAATGCGCATGCATTAGGCACCAACCGTGCTTTTGCTTGATGCATGTCCATCATAGGCTTGATGCACACTCACAAGCCAATGATGCATCAACTAATTTTGCGGTGCATAAATTGGCGTGATCTGCACGATGCACACACATCACTCGGTAATATGTGTGCATCTAATAACACTGACCAAAAGCATCAACGCCCACCCATACCTTCCACTGCCCATCACCCATGTGCAATACCTTTAGCAACCTCATCAAATGTTTTTGGCCACCCATCACACCCAAAACTCAGTTTTGAGTGAAAAATACAAACCACCTCTTCAAAACCTAGATAAAAACCAGGTTTTCATAAAACTGGGTTTCAAAGAAACCCAGTTGCCTATTGTTCGCATCCCTAAAAAATTTTGGTTTTTGAAATGCTCAAAACAAAAATTTGTTTTGAAATGAGAAAGAAAGGGACTCGCCCATTGGTATGAGGATTGACCATTCCTGACGTCTTTACCGAGGGTAATCAATCCAAAAGCTATGTTTATTCTTCATGCATTTTGTTTTGGCTTAAACATCTTTTTATTCTAAATGTAGTGTAATGTTTGAGAAAATGTTAAAGATTTAATGTTTCAAGATTTTGAGAAAGTTTTGAAGAATTATTTGAGAGTGTAAAAGATTTTGATTTAGGAAATTTTGAATTGAAAAATCTTTACAAATATCATTTGGGAACTTTTGAAGATCACTTTAGTGTTCTTTCAAAACTTTAAGTAGGTTTGAGGTTTTCTCTAATTTGGTTACTACCTAATTAAAGTTTCATCTCATCTTGCTTAAGTTATTTTAGAGACATGCTTGTAATCATAAGTGATGTTAAGTTAATGTGAATGTATGAATGCATTGATCCTATATGATTAAAAGAAAATCATTCATTCCTACCATAATATTCTAAAAATATTTTCATCTCATCTTGCTTAAGTTATTTTAGAGACGTGCTTGTAATCATAAGTGATGTTAAGTTAAAAGGAAGTCATTAATTCCTACCATAATATTCTAAAAGTATTCCTACCATTACATACATTTAAGTTTCTCATTCTTATAATTTTTATAAGTACTTTTAGGACAAGAAAAAAATTTTTGAAAGTGGGATGAAGTTGTAGACCATCAAGCATGATTCCAATATTGGGTCATTACTTGAGTGAGGTCATAGTGAAGTTGGCAAATGAGAAGCTAAAACCTTAGATCTTTAGAAAAAATATCTAAAAGAATGGAAAAGATGAAATATTCCCTTGGAGAGAAAGAGGAAGAGATTTTAAAGGTCACTAAATAAAAGATCTAAAAAGAGGGGGAGATACATATCTTTATACGTATTTTATATGTACATGTATGTATATGAAAGCTTATAAAAATGAAGTATTAACTCAAACGAAGAGAGAAAAGAAAATCTTAAACAGAGAGAGAAAGAGAGAGAGAGAAATGCACCTATACATGTACATATTATCATAATGCACATATATGAAAGTTTATAAAAAGTGGGTATTGACTCGAAGAGGGAGAGAATATTGTTTTACATTTTTAACAAGAATATGTAAAAAAAAAGTGCATAGCACGGGGATGAAGCAAATGCTTAAAAGTGGCCAAGTTGAAAGATGGAAAGAAGATAGAGGTGCAATGCAGTGAATTTGGTCAAGCCATTGATGATAATGCGCCATTTTCTAACTTTTGTAGCACATTGACATGCAACAGTAATATGGCTCCCATCAACTAGGATTCGTGGCCAGGCATGCCATCTACATATGTGGACAACGTGTGGGATCAAGTATACGTATATTTGCTTTATATCTATTATTTGTTTATTGTTGTGTTGTAAACTCATCATTTAGGCAAAATTTAAGTTTGGATAAACCCATGAAGTTGTGGGTATTGACAAAATTGAATTTGCAATAGAATGAAAAAAAAATGTAAATAAGGTTGACCTACAACAATGGCAAGCTTGCTTAAAGAGATGGATGCACCAGAGTGACAGGTACATGTTTTAATTTAACTTTTTGTGACCAACACATCACACTTTTGAATGTGATATACTAACTTGTTGGCAAAGTCAAACAAAACAAGGTACATGGGGCTAAATTGATGTTTCCACACACAACAAGATAAAAAAGTATGACAAAAATTCATGAAGAATTGGCAATATATATCTAGTTCAATCCATGTATAATAACTTTTACTTTTTAGTTGCACATGTGTCTTAGTTTATTGATTTTGTTTTCAAAACATTAGAAGGAAACACATAATGGAGCGTAGCCCACCTGTAGTGAGGTCTCCATGCAAATACGCTTGACCAAACAGGGCCATCCGATAGATAATCATAGTGCGTGAAGGGTTGTACGTATTATTCTGCTTTATACGAATATTTGATCGTATTTTTTTCATTAACTTAGTTTAACTTGTTTATACTTGTTTGTGTGTAATTGCATACCTGATCACTTGAAGCAGCCGCAAGCATCCTACGTCTAAGTTCTCAAGACAATGTAGGCTGAAATGACATTTACCTAGAGCATATGAGACAAGAGCCTAGTGGACCTATGTGTACATATGGAGTGGGACCAGGTTCCACTGATGTATTTGATCCAACTTGTAAACGATTTGCCTATGAATGAGAAGCTACTAAATCCTACAAAAGGGCAGAAATTGTAGAAGATAAATTCAAAGAATTTGAGAAGCGACTTTTAATAGTGGAACAAGAGAATGGAAACCTGAAACAACTCATGTATCTAAAAGAATACTCACTTGCCAATAATCAGTCAAGCAATCGACCATTTTATGTACTTTACCATATATAATCAGGATACTGACTTGTTACAATCAATTGACAAATTTTTTTATTGTTTGTGGAGGTTACAAAGGAGACAAGATGATGAAACAAGAAATGAGAATAATATAGATTCCATAAAATTTAGATACTTCATAGTTAATTTGTTCTACTTGTCGGATGTTGATCCCATATGAACTTCATAGTTTTTTTTAATGCATATGTTTCTTTTTGCTTCTAGTGCTTCTCAATTCAAAAGTATAGCTACCGATTTCTGTGTGTATGTCAAACTATCAAGTAGAGATAGTGACTGCAACATGCCAAAAGCAAAGTTGGATTCGAATGCTAATGAAGTTCATATACTCTTAGGTTCCGTCAGTTAAGTGCTTTTCACTTTGGTTGCCAACTAAAGCCTTTTTTCTTAAAGGTCTTCCAAAGAGCAAGCCTCTGCTTGGCGACAACAAATGGTGGGAGCCCTACTATCAATAGTTTGCATCGGACATATTTTGTAGAAAACTTCCTTCTCAATTCTAGGATAATTTCTTTAATAAAATAAGTGTTTTATTTGTTCCACTTTAATGAAAGTTTTACTTCCCCATAAAATACTTTAATTTTTTGTCTAAATTTCTTTTCTAAGTGAGCAAGAGAATTATTTCTTTAGGTCAGTTTTTATGAGTGTCACTCCCACCATGCTTCAAGTTATATGTCAGTGTCCTCTTCCGCTCTTTTTGTAGTTTAATGATCTGGGATTCGAAATGAGAACTGACTACCTATCAGCCCTGTCTGACTGATGTGCCAACCCTCTCGAGGATATGGTCTAATTTTCTCTTGATGATCGATTTTGCCTCTGGTTGATATATTTGATTTCTTCTATAAGTTTAGTAAATGGTGAACCGTCTATTGCTTCGTTATGATGGAAGGAAGAATGTACAATTAGCATCTTGAGATTACTTGTGTGTCGTCATGATGTTCTCATCAGATCAGATGGCGTGTGAACAATGAGGTTTTTAAGTCAAAGATTTTTAAAATTATTATGGACTTTTTTTTTCAGTTTACGAGCGAAGTCAGATTTTTAGAAACTGAAGTACGATGGAGAATCGAGACACATTGAACTCACTTGTTATAAACGTACAGTAAGTTTTTTTCAAGGACAAAGTTATTTTATAAAATTAAAAGTAATTGTAACATTTTTCGTGAGACACTTTTTATAAAAATAAAAGTGGTGAGCGTATCAAATCTCTCTTTCAGTTTCTTTATACAAACAGCAAAAAGTCTGCGGATCAATTGTTCAAGTCATGTGCATATACAACACTTGAAAATGCCAAATTCAGTTAAATGTTTTTTTTTTTTATAAAAGAAGAGTTAGAAAGACAACTAGCCAGTTTGGAGGTCCAACCATAGACTTACTAACATGACTTCAAGTTATTGAGATTGGAGCAAACTGAAAAGATTATTCTATTGCTCGAGTAAGAACATAAGCTCTTCGCTCCTCCCTTCATTGCCCTTACTTTTGAGGTTAAGGCAGCATTGATGCTTGGTGTGGGGTTTTCAATACACGGCTATTGAGATATGTAGAGGGTGTTTATAAGCATTTTCTTTGCTATAGTTATAATTATATAAGATTTTGGATTGAGGGAGCTCTTTCTCTCTCCTAGGGCAGAGGCGACCTTGATACGTTGGAGAGGGGAGTTGTTGGCCGCAGTGGGCCTTTGGCCCAGCAGACGCCCCCGAGGATGGGAGAACCAGATGTAAGCGGAGAACCCATGGATGAGGGTGGTACTGCAGATGGTGCTGCTGGAGGATTGCAAGGAGCAAAGGTAAATATGTCGGATAAACTTTCTAAGGGTGAATGGGTGATATCCTCCATTGGGGGCTCAAGGCAAAGACAGGGCAGAGGTGACCCTGAAACGTTGGAAGGTGGAGTTGCCGGCTGCAGCGGGCCTCTGGCCCAGCAGACGCTCCCGATGGGAGAATCAGCTGAAAGCGGAGAACCCATGATTTTGGGTGGTAGTGAAGATGGTGCTGCTGGAGGTAAGGATCTGCCTTCTCCTTACAGTCCGAAAATGGGGAAATCATGGGCGGCTATTGTGGATGGAGATAGCCTTCAGACAGAGATGAACATGCCCCCGCTGGAGAAGAAAGAGGTGGCAGGGAAGAAACACCTGGTTATCTCTCAACAATCATATGAAGTCATATGCCAGCCGTTCCGCTTCAGCGCCATAGCCACTCTAGCGGGAGGGGCTGGGAAAGGTCGGCTCGACTATAGCTTCATCTTTGCGAGCCTGCGCAGCTTATGGCCTGGTATCATAGACCTTAAGTTCACCTCCGTTGGGAAAGGTATGTTCCTTCTCCGCACAACTTCTGAAGCTAATTTGAAATTCATATTGTCGCCTGGTCGATTGTTTGTGGGAGGAAGACTACTTATTGGTAACCAATGGCATCTTGGAATGCCTATGTGGATTGAGAGTTCCAATCGTGTCCGAATTTGGATTCGCTTGCCTGAACTACCAGTGGAATGGTGGAATCCTTGGGTTTTCACAGATATTGCTGATTTAATAGGTGGTACATTCGTGGAAGTTGATGAATATACTAGGCACCTCCACCGTTTTGGTTTTGCCCGCGTAAAAATTGATATCCCGCTTGGGTTTAGGCCAACACCAGAAATTGAACTAGAAGTAACAGGTGGTAAAACTTTTGTTCAATCTATTGAATACAAAACTAAGGTCAAGTACTGTCATAAATGTAGATCCACAACCCACTTTGATGGCTCCTGCGTGATGACAGAGGCTCCCAAGGAAGGGGACAAGAGCACCCTTAATGTCTGGCAACAAGTTAGAACTCCCAAGAGAAGATCCCAATCCTTTAAAGGAAAGCCAGACTCTCACCCAGAACACAACAAGTTTGAAGCTCTCTCAAATATGGTGGAGGGGACAGAGGTTGAGGAAAGGAATTTACGTCGCTCTGAAAAGAGGGGAACAACCCCTGAAGACAATCATGGGCAAGAATCAAGCAAGTTAGTTGCTGCTAACAACGAAACGGATGGTAATCATTCAGGCACACAAGACATACAGAGTAGAAGTAAGGGCGCGACAGGTCCTCAACAAAACCCAATGCAATTGGAAAGCAAAAGCATACAGGGACCCTCTCAGGCTTCACCTGATACAAGGAGTCATTCTAAATCCATGAAATCTCCCATCAATGGCCAATTGGCTGACAAGGCCAAGAAAAGAACACTCAAGCATATGGAAGTTGTTGGAGCCAAGAAGCGAACCAGTCCTCCCAACGTGAGTGACAATTATGAGTCGGTTGAAAGGAGGACTAAAGAAGATGAGAACCTAACTATGGCAGGGTTAGACCAGGGCCAACAGGAGGGTCCTTCCTTAGAGGACATGGAAATGGGTTTCGAGGAAGCCCAGCGTCTCCCTGAGGGGATGGCAGGGGACAAGGCTGATGACTTCTCTACCATTACAATGGTTGGAGAAGTAAAGATGGGGCATGAAACTCCTTGCCCATAAAGATCCTAACTTGGAACGTCCGCGGGCTGGCCTCTACTCCAGCCCAACATGAGTTCTTAAGTACTCTTAGGTCTACGAAGTCTTCCATTGCTTTTGCTATTGATTCCAAGCTTAACGCGGAACAACTTCAGATGTTTCAGTTCAAGATTCCAGACTATTGTCAAATCTCCAACATCCATTTTTTGGGACCCTGGGCGCGCATCATTGGCCTCTGGGATCCGACGGTAGTGACTCTCCAAAACTGGTATGCTCATCCTCATTGGATTGTCGCCCAGTTTTATATCCCCTCAACAGGCCAAACTTTTGTTGTTCTTGGGGTTTATCTACACACTGATTTTAGAATAAGGAAGACCCTGTTCCCCATCCTTCTTGATACTTTGAACCGGTGCAGTGAGGCTGTTATATGTATGGGCGACTTTAACGCAGTGCTAAACAGCAATGAAAAAACTGGGAGGGCCCCGCCACTCTACGCCTGCATTGCCTTATCCAACTTTGTCACCTTGTCGGCGTTAACTGAAGTTTCTTGCCAAGATACTAAATTCACTTGGACTAATAACCAGGTGGGCAAAGATAATGTGATGTCCAAGATCGACAGATGTTATGTTTCCAAGGAATGGGTGGACGATCCAGAATTGTTACTGCAACTGGAAGTGCTCCCTAGGACAATATCTGACCACAACCCCATTCTGCTCTGCATCTCAAAGCGTAGGTACTCAACTTGGGGACGTACCCCATTTCGGCATTTTCAATACTGGATGGACATGGCAAGGTACAAAAACCAAGTTGAATCTGCATAGACAGTGGACATTAGAGGCTGCGCAATGATTAAACTCATTTACAAACTAGAGGCCACCAAGGACAAGTTAAAGATGTGGTGCAAAGGTGGAGCCAATGATCTATCCCCCCATATTGTGGATATCAAATCTAAACTTAAATACCTACAGTCCCAGATTGAAAGTGGCCACCTTCAGGCGATAGAGGAAGAGTGCAACCTCAAGCGACAACTTTCGGTGCTCCTGCACCTAGAAGAACGCCTTTGGCGCCAAAAATCTAGAATCAAATGGATCAAGGATGGAGACCTCAACACCAAATTCTTTCAAGGAATCGCCAATGGGAGGCAAAGGAGGAACAAGATCGACATTATCTCCCATGGGGGTCAGCTCGTAACAGACATGCCTGACATATTCTCAGCTTGCACGAACTTCTTTGTCGATTTTTAGCGAATGTTCAGGGTGATGGGTGCCTACCGCATTCTCTCGCCCCAGGCCCTACTGTGTCTCTAGAGGAGAATGCTGACCTATTGAAACCTATCACTACAGAAGAAATTTAGTGAGCAGTAATGGAGGTAGATAAGGATTCCGCGCCGGGCCCAGATGGGTTTGGTAATAATTTCTTCCAGTCCAATCGGAATACTGTGAAGGAGGCCGTTTCTGCGGCTATCAGTGGGTTTTTTCATTCCGGCAAGCTGGTTAAATCCATTAACAGGACTCACATCATCTTGCTGCCCAAGGAGCAAGGAGCTAAGCAGTTGGACAAATTTCGCCCTATATCCCTCTGTACTAGCACGCTGAAATTTATTACCAGGATCATGGTCCAGTGCATGCGGCCCATCCTCAACAGGATCATATCTAATAATCAAAGTGCCTTCCTACAGGGAAGATGCATCCAAGACAACTTTCTTCTCAGTCAGGAAATTGTTCATGTTTTCCAAAATAGTAAGAAGCAAGCGGCTTGTGTAAAGATTGATTTAAACAAGGCTTATAACAGAGTCAACTGGGACTTCCTGAAGGCTGCCCTCTGCCACCTAGGCTTTCATGAATTATGGATTCAAAAAGTCATGACTATTGTCACCTCAGTCAAATCGGCACTTCTCATCAATGGCAAGAAAGGGGGGTGGTTTGAACATAAGAGAGGTCTTAGGCAAGGCGACCCCCTCTCCCCTTACCTGTTTATCTCAGTCATGGAGATGCTCACTCGTAGCATCCAAGCGCAAAGCAATAGCTGGCAAATAAAAATCCCGCCTATGGGGGCTGGACTTACCTCCCCTTCTTCCACGCTTTATGCGGACGATATTATTTTCTTCATGGATGGGAGGTTACAAAACTTACGCCATTTGAAAGTGTGTCTAGAGGAGTTCGCCTCCTGCTCTAGCCTGGTTATGAATACTGCCAAAAGTACAATCCTCCCATTCAATATGGACAGTCAAGTGTTAAATCGCATTGAGCACGAAATGGGCTGGCGTCAAGGGGCCCTCCCCACCACCTATCTTGGTATTCCCCTTCAGACGAATGCCTTGACAGAGGTGCAATGCAGGCAGCTAATCCTTCGGTCCTCCTAAAAGCTTGCACTTTGGAAACAAAAATGTCTCTCGTTTGCAGGCCGTCTGTGTTTAATCAAACATGTTCTCTCCGCAATGCCTAGCTATTGGAGCCTAGTTGCTAATCTTCCTGCGGCAACTTGCAAACAATTGAACAAGATGGCAGCTGATTTTCTGTGGGGAGATATGGCAGACCGTAAGAATTACCATCGCATGAATTGGTCAACTCTCTCTCTCCTTAAGTTAGAGGGAGGCGTTGGCCTCAGAGATATCAAGGAAACTAATATGGCCAACATGGCTTTTTTAGTTTATCGAGTGTCGCAGCAGGCCTCCCCTTGGGCTACCCTTGTCAAAGGGCGATACTGTGAGCGCAAGGGACTGCTCGACAGTAGTTTGAGGGGAAAAAGGGTGTCCAGAGCTTGGCGTATGGCGTTGCGGTCATGGAGCAAGGTGAAAGAGCAAGTCGTTTGGAAAATAGGGAATGGTGCCTTGGCAAAATTCTGGACAGATCATTGGGGGGTTGATCGACTGATAGACAAGATTCCCATATCTCACCTTCATCTCATCCAAGACTGTATCCCGTACTCAGTTAAAGAGATCATTGAGACGAACAGGGAGTACATAAGAGGCTTCCTTACCGGTCTTAATATTCTTGCCTCTTTGCCTACGATTCAGGTGGAACAGCTGGATGTTCTTACATGGAGGAATGATAATAAAGGGGAGATCACCAGGCGCGACATATGGCAACGAATACGTAAGAAAGGCAATGAGTCCATCGATAATATGCTAGTGTGGAAAGGAAGACGACTCCCTAGGGCCGCCTGGGTGGTGTACTTAGGCTGTGCCTCCATGGCATTGGAGCCCTCAATTCTTAAAGCAAGGACTCATAAGGTGGCACAAGCAAGGCTTCAAAGACAAAACCTTGGATAAATGCTGGAAAGATAGCTTCCATTTGGGGATTTGGTTCATTTGAAAAACGCGCAACCAGTTTAAGCATAGAGGAGATATTCCTATAGGCAATGTGGCCAAAATTTTCTGGTCACACTGCTGCGATCATTGGTGGACGTATCAGTGGACTATTTCGCAACGAGTTAAAACTCAAAACTGGTTATGCACAGGGATCTTATGGAGCAATGGAGCAAACCAAGCAGATACATGGGTGGAAATCAGCATTACCTCCCTGTTTATGGCTGGTAGAAAAGGGGTCGCAGGCCTCATTAGAGACACAGCGGGCCGGTTTCGCCATGGTCTAGCTTGCTGGTTTGGCAACATTTCTGAATGGTGGGAGACCGAGATACTTAGGGAATGCATCGGGTACCTGGTTAACCTAGAAGATAATCAAGGGCGTATCTATATACTGGCCAATAGTGGCGATTGGAAGCAGCAATTCCGCAGTACCCTAACAGGCAGGCGCAACACTGACACTAACTCTATGTTCAACAGTCTTCTCAATAGGATTGTTTTTTGCAGGAGATGGCCTCTCGCTGAAGCCACCAACCTTTTGATGTCCATTCCGGACAATGACATGTATACCAAATGGAATCCCACAGATGACATGTGGGATCCACTTAAAGAATCCAATCATAGATGATGAGGTCCTACTGGACCAATTTTGGTTGTATATACCTCTTATTTTGTTGAAATAAAAGGATGGGGGCCTAACCCCCAAGCAGCCGTTGTCTGGACAGCCAACACTAACGAATGCAGTTCAGGGGTGAAGGCAAATGGGAGCTAGGGGCATATAAGAGGCTTGACCTGGGAATTTAAAAAAAATGAAAATTTAATTATACTTAAAAAAAAATTTTGTAGACAACACAACAGGCTATATATGTGAAAATATAAACTTGTTCTCTTTAATTTTCTTTTTCCTTTTTGACCTCGTCCGCCTCAAAGGCCTGATGATCCAGGCATAATTTTTGTGCAATATTGAAAGACGGAAAGAAAAAATCACGTCTAATCTCTTCGAAAGTAAAAGGTTTAATTAAGAAAATTTTGAAATTAAAAATACCAGAAAAATTAAAATATTTAAAACATAGATATTGGAAAGATAAACGACAAATTAATTGGTTGATTTGCAGGTTGATCATGTAACTGATTCCAGAGTTTTATGTGATAATTTTTAAGGAGGTGTTTGGATGACACCCTTATCTAGCTCAGTTTCAAGGAAGCTTGGTTTAAAAAAAAAAAAACCAAGTTCTTTTAGTGAATTTTAAGAACTTAGTTCATTTGTTTATGGGACAAACTCAAAACCTGGTTTTTATGAACGGAGAAGGAAGAGGGTATATTGGTATCAGGTTTTTCACTTCATTTAACAAAATCAGGCTTGCAGTTTTTATGGAACCCACATACTCAAAAAACTTAATTCTGGACACAAAACTATGTTTTACCTTAATTTTAAGGTATCATCCAAACACAACTTAAGGGGGCGTTTGGATGACATCCACAACTAATCCATTTTTCTTTAAACTTGGTTTTTTTAATGAGTTAAAAAAAAAACCTTGTTTTTTTTTTTATTTGATTGACACATCCAAAGCTTGGTGCTTGAAAAACCTAAGGGAGACCCAAACTGGTTTTTCTTAAACCCAGTTTTGATAACACCCAAACACCTTTGAAACCTGGTTTTAGATGCAAATCCTGGTTTTGGGATGTCTTCAAACACCCCTAAATCTTTTAATAAAGTAATATGCAGCCTGAATTGGTGAATATAGCTTCACGGATTTAGCTCTTGAATTTATTTGAGAACATTTTTTTGAATAATACTTAATTTTATCTGTGAACTTATTTGGATATTTTTCTGAAACACTTTTGAAGACTTTAATTGGGTCTGGAATACAGCCCTTCCCACACAGGAAGAGGTTGAGGATGCTTTCCGGGTCAGAAGAATAAAGGCAAGAAATATTCTAAAAGCTAAAAATCTCCCGCCGTAAAAAATGTTGAAGAAAAAGATGTTAGAGAAAGCTTTTTATTTAAGGTCCTACATTTTAAACATAATATCAGAATCGGGCTTCAGCATTCCCAATTTGCCAGTACTAGCCTCCATTTTGATGTCTACTTATGTTGCTATCATGAGATGTCATGTTTCCAACTTTTACATGAGGGTTATCTTTATAATTTTATTTTTTAGGTTTTACTTTTGCCTTTAAAGGAAAAGGGTCTTCCATTTGACTAATTTTGATCATTTTCAATACTTAATACATCTTCCCTTGTTAGGAACCATACATATAACCTGATGTAGTCAGCCACAAATGATGGCCTCAGATAGGTGAAAGCTTATGCTTTTGACCACATTATTCAAAATTGCTTTTCATTTTGCTGAAAATAAATTACGTTGCTGTCAATTACTTCAATTTTATAAAAATTGGCCACATGCAAGTTTGTTATAGAAAAACAAAACATGTTATTATTAGAACATGTCATTTATTATGTTATTTCACCTGCGATTAAATCCAAACAAAAAGTAATCCCTTTAGTTGTTGTGAAAGAACATTAGATGCAGCTAACGCTTCTTTATATCACGGATATATATTTCTATATATTCTTAATATATGTTTAATATGAGCATTTACAAATATAAATACTGATGTTCACTCAGTGGTGAAATTTCAAAAAGAAAAAAAAAGCGGTTCTCAATTAACTTTTACAAATTTGTCATGTACAAATTATATTGATGATAAAGTTGAGACAGTGATCAATTGGTGCTTCTCTTCTAAAAACTTCATTTACATATCAGACATATTATCAGAAAAACGTAAGGGCCATATCTGAAAATTGGAAAAAGTCAGGCCTGTACTACAACTATTGAACATTATATAGTATCTTAAATGAAAAGTTCATTCGGCGTCTTCTTCCTCGACGCCGACATGCGAGCACACACCGCCTCCTTAGATCTTTGATTCCATTGGTTCGCGTTTGAGGGTCTGGACGACAGTGTCTTATGGGAGCTGACGTCGCCATCCTCGTTGAGAGATGAAGCTCTCGCTTATGCTTAGCTTGCCCGAATATCTCCTCCTTATTGGTTCCATCTACCTTAGGTGCTTTCCTCTCACACGATCTTCAAATTCTTCCTCTTTTGTTTTTTTTTTTTCGTTTCAATAATTGTTCCTTGCGCGACTTAAGGCACCTGGTGATTAAGTTGTGCGCTTTTTCCCAAGTGAATCAGTAATTGTGAAAAGAAAAAATCAAATTGTTTTTTTCCATGTGTGGAGAGAGAGAGAGAGAGAGAGAGAGAGAGAGAGAGAGAGAGAGAGATCCTTTTTGTTCAGAAAAGTAACCATCAAAAGTATTGCTCAAGTGGAGAGAACTTGAATTTGAATCATCGGTAGTGTCTACTGCTTCGTGTTTGTCTTGTTTTCATTTGCTTGCAAGTTCCATTGATTAGCAACATGAGCTACTTTTGGTTAATTTGGAAGCTTAAGCAGGTCGGGGAGTGGCCAAACTGGATCTCCTTGTCGGTAACTGTCAGAATGGAATTGGGTTCTTCTGGACGGCATAACGGGAAATACATATATTTCCCTCTCCTGTGCATTGCTTTTTCTTTGGTCTTGAAAACAGCAACAGCGAACGTGGTGTTGAACGGGAAGAATGTTTCCTTGTCCTTCGATGACGTTGAAGCGAGCTTCAGTAAGATTTAGTATGGCTTTCAAGTTTTAGGCTGTATTTTGAGTCAGCAGACTTATTTCTGCTGGATAACATGCTCTTAGTCTTCGTGTGCAATATATGAAAGGTGTACTATTTTTTTATTTTGTAAGTTGCTGCAAGTAGTAAAGATAGTGTATGCATGCATAGAGAATGGTGGAGATGGTCCTAGGATAAAAGGAATGCAATCATGAACAACTAGAAGGTTAAGATAAGAAATGGTATAGGTGTATGTAAAAAGTAATGCTAAACTCGTTGAAACTAAAATAGCGTAATGCTAAATATTGCTCTGAAAGAGATTGTGAATAAAGAATAGAGATTACTAGATTTTTTTTTTCTAATTCTAGCTCAGGCATAACCTCCTTCAGGTTTATTTTTCTAATATAGCAGAATGCAGATGTTCATCTCCTGTAGAAAGAATTACTGTGTCTATTGAGCTATTCTTATTCACTACTACTAGTTTCCAGGAATAAGGTGCAGTTGCCTCGATAACTATGCTAGAGTTGACCATAGTTTGATTCTTAGCCTTGAAGCAGGGAAAAAATAAAAAAACAATCATGGAGACACTCTCACAAGCTAAGCTTTCATAAGAAAAAAAGTCATTTCCTCAAAAAAGTTTTTTTGCCCTGTTTTTTGGCTATCCCTTGCTTACCTGAAAATAAAATGTGTGAATGTGGTACACCACTGTTAATTTTTTCATTTAGGTGGTAAATATAAAAAGTAGGCTCAATTTTTGTGTAAGTGAGGATGCTGATCATCTTTTAACATGAAAATAGTTAGATCATAATAATAATGATCTCTCTCTTTCTCTCTCCCTCCCTCCAAATAGTTAGATCAGAATAATAATGATCTCTCTCTTTCTCTCTCCCTCCCTCCACACACACATATGGAGATTAGATTCTACTGCCCAACCTTTGGTAGTGTTTGACAATGTCGGAATAGGAAAACAAAAAATCTTATATCTACATCAGATTTTGTGAGCCAAGAAAGTTAGGTCTGTTCATGTTAAAACCCTTATAAAATTCGATCTATACATTATTTGCAACATGTAGTTATGGGCATTACACATCCATCTGTACAGTTGATTATAAGAAAAGCAGTTGGAGAAGGGCCAAACCAGCTGAACACTGTCTAGCTGGCCGATAAACATGGAGGAAACCATCAATGAATTGATTGGCTCCAAAGGCAAAGCTGAACACAAGCATTGACTCTTTTATTTGGGAAACAGTTAAAGTTAGAATTTTATTTCTGTTTAGATTGTTGAGGTTTAAATCAACTAGAAATTCTGTTTTCTTTTCATCCTCAAATATCATTAATAAAAAGACTTATGATTGTCAAAAATGGAGAGACACTTGAAATTGTTTCAAATGCACTTGGTTGTTTGCCCTGTTTTCGGGAACCTGTCACCTTCCCTCATTTCCTCAAGAAACAATTTTAAAATGAAGCATTGCTGAATTCATTTTATGATTTGCCTTGGTGAACATCATGGCCTATCCTAAAATTGTAGATCTACTTTTGTCAAGGGAACAGTCAAAAGGGTCATTTGTTGCAGGTTAGCATAAAACAGTTTGCGGCCACCATGTCCAGGAAATGTATAACTTCTCTTTCTGTTGTTATGGCTGTTATATGCAGCTTATATGATATCTCTGCTTATCAGGAAACTGTGATTCACCTGGCGTTTGTCTGTCTTCGACTGTCTTCTTGGTGGAGGACCATAAAAAAGAAATGAATCACTCATTGTGTTTTCAAGTCCTATAGCAGCAGAAAGTTGCACATAAAATTAGGAAACAATGTTTCCTCTTATGCAGACAGAGATAAAAACCTTTACTCATTGTCACTTGTCATGCTCGTGGCGCTGGCCTTGTTTATCTCCTAAAAGTTCTTCAAACAGATTCCATAGGTCACTGTGAATTTTATTGTTGACAATGTACTGAAAATGTTGGCAGGACACATACAGTAACAACAAAAACGAAATATATCCATCTGGTTTTCCCTATTCTAGCTTGCTAGTCTGGAAGTCTGAATTAAGCTAATTATATGCAAATTTTCCAGCTCCAGCAGTTGTGGGATCAGGAGATTGTGGAATGCTGTATATAGCTGAACCTCTTAATGCTTGCATTCCATTGAAGGATAATGTATCTGCAGAAGGTGGAAGATCCCCCATTGCTTTAATTATCAGAGGGGGATGCACATTTGAAGACAAAGTTAGAAATGCACAGGATGCTGGATTCAAGGCTGCTATCGTCTATGATGACGAAGATAGTGGTGCTTTAGTCTCAAGTAAGTCACTGTTCCTATTCCATGATGTCATCTACCTTGATTCATGTGCTCAAGAAACTTGCTTCTTATTCTGAATATTGGCAGGAAAGTTCAGGTTGTGAAAGTGATCACTCACATGGTAAAGATTATTTTGATACTTAGAGGATAAGGATGTCTGCATTATAGGCCCAATTTCAAAAAATTTTATCTTTCGTAAGTTTAACTTTTTTCTATTTTGAAAGTTGTTCCTTAAAAAACTACTTATGTATGGCTAGTGTTGGCTGGTCTCCTCTGCATCCTTCGTCATTACGGTATTACAAAAATTTGAACCATTGATTTTTGATAAGATCTATCCATACATCAGAAAATTATTTACTATATGTTGAATGATTGAATCCTAATTTTTTGGACATGTAGATCTCATTTTTACGGTTATGATTTGTGAAAACACACATAAAATGAAACTCACTAATTTTCTGTAGCTTCTTATTTCTGAAGTGGCATAATGACCTTTATTTTTGTTATACTATTATAGTTAATATTTTTTTTCTGTGATGTGATACCATTATGCTGTTATTTCTAAAGTGGCATTATGCCCTTTATTATGTAATACTATTATTTCATATATGTTTTATTTTTGCTATGATGTGGCAGTTATCTGTGTTGAGATCCTTTTGTCACGGTCCGTATCTTCCAATTTATTTCACTTTGTGGGCTTGGAAATAAAAGAACTGCCTATCTGATTTGCAGCTTGCTTAGGCACTGTTCCTTTTGTTTTCTGTTTTCCAATAAGTGAAGTGATGCAGGGGGCGCTCCATACAATTATATACTGGTCCATATTTTATGGCAAGTAATCCTGGTTTTATATTGCAAAAATAGTGCTGGAATGAATTTTAGTGCTCTTTGCAGCAATAACGGTGGAAAAGTTTAAAATTTTGATAAATCTGAACATCACTATGTCTTGTTTTTAGTATTATGTGCACTATAGCTGAAAGGACAAAATATGATCTTTTACTAATTGGGAAGTGTAGATAATAGGATAAAGTAGCTGATATGTTACTAATGGAGAAAGAAAAACATTTTTGTAATCACTGTGTCCTTCCATATTCGTAACAGCAGTCAATCCTTTATGCTAAGCTTTACGATTTGTTTCTATCTGGTTCTGTCCAGCAACTCATTCAACTAGTTGTTCATAATCCTCACTAGTATTCACGAGTTGACCAACCTGGTAAGCAAAAGATTTAAGTAAGGGACAACTTTTCACAACCTTATATTTACCATAAAAGATAACTTCCATATCTAATAGGATATAACTGTCTTGGAAAAAATGAAAAGAAAAGAATGTAGCGTTTTGAGGCTGAAAATGGAGCTCTCTCTCATGTGAACACATGGTGGCTATTTGGTGTCATGGATCATCAATTTCTCTCCAATGACGTGGATGAGAATGAATTGCTGAAAGGTTTATAATATTTCACCAATTTCCTGAGATTATGCTGTAAGCATCAGGTAAGCCGGTCCAGCCCTGACCAAATAATCAATAATTTGGATTCGACTGTCCGACTGACTAACTGGACAGAAAAAAAAAGCCTAACTACTCAAACTGACAATCATTTCAGGTCTTACTTTTATCCAGCTACTTGTTGGATTTTATATCAGATACATAAAATTAATTTGGATTTCATTATGTCAAACCGGATCCAGATATACATATATATAATGTTCTGACTTATGTTTAGCAAAGTATTTTAGAAGAAGATCGTGAAACTCAACCATAAGTCTTGACAGGGATTAGACGGACTAAGGGTACTCACTTCAGATGAACTTACCTCCTGAGAAGCGGTTGGCGAAGGATCATGAGAGGGGTCCTGTCGACGTGTGTAGACCAGCGGAGGATCACGAAACTTGGACACTACAGCCGGTGAGTCTTTAGAAGGAGATTCAAAAGGGAATGACTCCAAAGGAATAGGAGGAATAGGTAGTGGGTCTGGTGACTGTGGCATCTCAGTAGAGATAGAAGTGGAGCTATAATAAGGTTTAGACTCAAAGAACGTGACATCCGCACTGATATACTCCTTTTGAGTTAAAGGGTCAAAGCATTTGTAGTCTTTATGGTTTCTGGAGTAGCCTATAAAGATGCACTTAATGGCTTGGGCACCAAATTTTTTACGTGTGGGTCCAAGTATGTGAACAAAGCATGTGCAACCAAATACTTTGGGAGCAACGGGAAACAAGGGTCGTTGTGGATGCACAAGTTTAATGGGAACCTTGTTGTCAGTGGAGGAGGATGGTAAACGATTGGTCAAATAAGGT
Source organism: Nymphaea colorata (assembly GCF_008831285.2). Lineage (NCBI taxonomy): Eukaryota > Viridiplantae > Streptophyta > Magnoliopsida > Nymphaeales > Nymphaeaceae > Nymphaea > Nymphaea colorata. Next base: position 17,856,017 of record NC_045150.1, read on the forward strand.
AGTGAGGATGACATCTCCCCAAAAGTATGCAAGTAAATTATTATGAAGCATTAGGGAATGAGCCACATTTAAAAGTTGGCGATGTTTTCGATTAGCTACTCCATTTTGTTGGGAGGTTTGGGGACAAATAAACTGAGGAGAAATGCTATTATCAGAGTAAAACTTCATTAAGGTAGATGCCTTGAACTCAAGAGCGTTATCAGTGCGAATGCTTTTAACAAGAATACCAAATTGGGTCTTTATTTCAATAATAAGGTTTTTGAGAGTACATACAACTTCAGACCTTTCTTTCAAAAGGAAGACCCAAGTGACTCGAGAATAATCATCAACAATGACAAGGAAATAACGAAATCTTGACCTACTAGCAACTTTGCTAGGACCCCACACATCAACATGAAGAAGATCAAATAGTCCACAATTGGACGGAATCAGACTCGATGAATAACTGCTACGGGTGTGTTTGCCTAGTTGACAGATGCCACTGGAAGGAGGAGGACAATGAGGTGATCGACAATGCTGCAATACCCACTGGATTCGACAGAAAGTAGATGCCCCCTTTCTCATAGTCTCCACCAATCGTCTTCTCAGTTTGCAAGTCCTGAAATGAACATACACCAGAGTCAAATGTAACACGACAATGTAAATCATTAATCAATTGTCCAACCGATAACAGATTTGTGGGAAACTTAGGAGCATATAACACATTAGGAATAGTCATAGACTGAGAGATCTTGATATCTCCATAACCCATAATAGGTGACGATCGACCATTTGCAAGTCTTACATGACGTATCTGAGGTAATGAGTGCATGACAGTAATCATAGAAGGTCTACTACAAAAGTGTCTCGATGATCCTGAATCAATTATCCAAGTAGTACCTGTATCATGTGGGACAGTATCAACGGACATAGCACTGTCTATTATGACTGTAGAGGCCGATGGCTGGATAGATCTGTGTGCCAGGAAATCCTCATACTCTGACTTGTTGATGCTCACAGTCACTGTCTCAGGGTGAGAAGAAGATAATGACCCATCTACCACTGATGACGCTGCTTGGGTAGATCTAATAGGAGACTGTAACGAGTTCTTTCCCAGCTTAAATGCAACATTTCTTCCTAAGGGCGGTGCCGCGATAGGATGACCATGTTTATCCCAACATCTGTCTTCCAAATGCCCTATTTTCCCACAATAGATGCACTGAATTCTCCCCCGACCTCCTCCTGACCCACAGCCCATGCCTCTCCCCCTAAATGAATTGCGTCCACGACCTCCTGATGCTGCTAAGGCAGAGGCATGGATATCACTAGAGGGCGGAGAGAAAGTAACAGCAAGACGACTGAGTCTGTTGTAGGCTTCAGCCAGGTCAGGGATCTCTGCTCCAGTCAACATCTGTGCCTTTACTACTGCATATTCAGAAGAGTGACCCTGCAAAAACTTTGCAACCATGGACTGTTCACCATTGGTCTTCTGGCATATTGGACAAGGAGGACGTAATGCTTTAAGTCGTTCATAAATTGACTTGAGAGAAGCGAAATACTAAGCCAGACTCAGGTCACCCTGTTGCAAATTAAGTAATTCCTCCTCAACCTGCAATATCTTGCTAACATTCTTGTCATTCGAGTAGGTTTGTTTCAGAAAATCCCACATGTGTTTGGCAGAGGTATAGAATGCAATAGTAGAAGTAATATGTGGTTGCATGCTATTCATGATCAAGACATGACAATATTGTTATCTTCCTTCCACGAAATATATTTTCCACTCTTTTCCACAAGCTCATCTTCTTCGATAACATGCTCCTTCCGATGTCCAATCACACACATCATAAACACACGAGACCAAATCTCGTAGTTGGATCCATCTAACTTTACAGTAGACCCATAGGAAAATAGATTTCCTCCGCTTTTAATCTCATGAGAAAAATCAGTTTTATGATATATATATATATATATATATATATATATATATATATATATATATATATCAATGAAGACTGCGACTGATCAGCAATAAGTCAATAACATATGTCCAACACCACACGGCAACGTTAGATGCAAAAACACTTTTCCCAAACAGCGTCTGAACACTCCACGATAACAGATTGCTGTCCAACTGTTGACAGCAACCCTACGGCAGAAAACAACAACCTAACAATAGAGAAAATCCCACGATAGACTGCTGTCCAACACTCCCACGACAGATAAACTCCAGCAACACAAATAGAAGGCTGACAGCACCAGCAATAAAAATAGAAGACTGCTGTCCAACAGCCCCACGACAGAGAAAATCCAGCAATCCAACGGCAAGGAAAAAAAATTCCACTGCTTGCACTGTCTTTAGCAACCAACAACTTATCTATTTATGCATCTAACGCTGTTGTACCACAGATTATTTGCCACTAATCATGAATAACGACAGGAAAAAGAACATTCAACATAAAATACCGCAGTCTCCCACCCAGCTGCGATAAAAAAATTTATTTAGACATCCATAGCTGGAGTCTATTCATGCAGATTTCATAGCGTGAATAGACTCCTCCACGCGGTTCAGTTGCTGAAAGGCAGTCAACTGGAACTGAACGTGTGTAGCAGGAGTAGGAGACAGAAGAGGGAGATGGAGAAGAAGGCGGTGGAAGAGATAGCTTGAGGAGGAGAAGCCGATGGCAGTTTTTCTTCACGTCGCCAGCCTGATTCACGCCCCAACCACTGTTTTCTTCACGTCGCCACCACTTTCTTCACGTCGCCAGTCACGATGGCTCTGTTACCATGTTGTAGCCGTGAGGTTTGGAGCCTTGTCGTGAGATGTGGAGAGAGAGAGAGAGTAGCAGCCATAATTGGAGAAAGAAAAACCTTAATCATTCACTAACCCTAATCTCCATTATAAAGAGATTAGGGTAGAAAGGAGATTTACAGATTACATCAAACAGAAATAAAGGAAATATTAAAGAGATCTTATAACTCTTTAATATTACAAAGAGCCACTTAGAAACATAAAATCTTCTAATTCAACAATACTCATGCTGGTGAAAGACAAAATTAAGCTGGATGTTAACTTTTAAATATATAGGTTTTAGGAACGTTTTTCTTGGAGATTGATATTAGATGTTTTGTACATTTTAGTTATATCAACAGTTGATCTTGTTCTGCTGGACCCACTATCACTGGACAGAGTGTTGAGGAGAATCTGCTGTCTTCACATGAATCTTTAAATTAGCATTTTACACAACCTACTTGGTCTAGCTGGTATTTTGAAGTTCTTTCTATTCTTTTATGCCCAGTAGTTGTGCGGTCCTAGTGAGATTTTTTTATTGGACTTTAAGTAACCTACTATTTTATTGGATCAGAGAAAGGTGTGTATACACGAAGTTCTCTAGACCGAAGGCTTAATATGGTTATGAGCACTTGTTATCATATAACCATTTAAATTATTTCTGCAGCATGTGACCAATTCTAAGTTTTGGATGTGAAATGCAGTGGCTGGAAACTCTGTAGGTATAAAAATCCATGCAGTTTTTGTTTCCAAGGCATCAGGTGAAGAACTGAAGAAGTATGCTGGTGTGATTGACATGAACTTGTGGATAGTTCCAACATTTGAAAATTCAGCATGGTCCATCATGGCAATCTCTTTCATATGTCTACTTGCAATATCAGCAGTGCTTGCAATGTGTTTCTTTGTGCAAAGGCATCGGATAAGAAGACAGCGTCCTCAGTTCCCTCATGTTCGTGAGTTCCACGGAATGAGCAGTCACCTGGTGAAAGCAATGCCGAGCATAATATTTACTTCAACAACTGAAGATAGCTGTACATCATGCACATGTGCTATTTGCCTTGAGGACTACGCTCCTGGGGAAAAACTAAGAGTACTACCTTGTCGTCACAGTATGTTCTGCTTTCTGCATTGCTTTTCCGCATAGATAATTGCTGCATCTGTATAGTTATGTCTGCTCTAGAAAAACTCCTTTTCTGCTGATGTCTTGTATTGATTCGGATTTGCTTGTTTGTGATTTTTGGCACTCTACAGAGTTTCATGCAGTATGCGTGGATTCATGGCTTACAATCTGGAGGACTTTCTGCCCTGTCTGCAAGCATGATGCAAGAACAAATATGAGCAGTCCTCCGGCATCGGAGTGCACACCGTTGCTTTCACCACCAGTATCTGTTTCAGCATCCCCCTCTTCCTCTGCTGTATTATCATCTTCCCGTTCGTATCTAGCAGCATCACCTGCCATACGAATAGCTCAGTCTTCATATCATTCTCCATCTTCCTCTGCTGTATTATCATCTTCCCATTCTCATCTAGCAGCAGCACCTGCTATACGAATAGCTCAAGCTTCATATCATTCTCCTGTCTGTTCTTGGAGTCAATCTCTTGCGACTACTCCCGCCATTCAACGTACATTTAGGTATTACAGTAACTCTCCAGCTATGAGCAGCCACTTAAGTTCCACAGATCTGCAAACAGTAGCATTTCAAAGATCCCGTGCTTCTCCTCTACGTTCTCCTCATTCTTTAGGTCTACCTTATTTGTTTTCCTCTGCTGGTTCAACCCATGGTTCTCAAGTTCATGGTTCCTCTTATCTTCCTTGCTCCCACAATGCATCTCCATACCATCTTGCATCTCCACTCTATGTGGGGTCTTCAAGTAGGCATCCGTGTCTATTGCATCATAGTGAATCAACTACAAGCTTCTCTCCTCTTTCTTCTGCCCACTCTCTTCCTGGTTGTTGATTGACCACTCAATCTTCCGTGAAAAAGGCTTGAGTTGAAAGATATGAAGTTCAATATTTTCAAAGTGTCTTTTGTGGTTCTCTTGTCCAGTGATCGTGAATGAGAGGATGCAGTTAGTTTCAGAGACTGCTTCCGAGGTGGAACGGTATGTCCAGTGTATGATCTATTTCCCTGATTCTTGTTCTTGTCCCAGTTGGAATGATGAGATATCGCAAAAAGAGTGTAAAATACACATCCAAACATGTAGATGCAGGAGCGCGCGCACACACACACACGCACAAAATAACCTATTCTAACTGCATTTGCATTGCAAGGCTCGACAGGATCTGCGAACAAAGTGCGGTGACGTCTGAGGTTTCAACAGTTCAAAGGCAGGTCATATTTTCGAAAACTTTCAAGCGTAAATATAAATTTTAATATGGTTAATGGCAAAAGTGCTGCGGATATTTTCTCATTGTGTTTAGATCAAAACTTGAGTGTTTTCACCACATCATATTTAAAGCAAAACCTGTTGAAGCGATTCATCCTATAATATTTTGATGGCAGCCCACACCTGCCTCCTGCTCACATGTTATGTTTTCGAAAACTTTCAAGCGTAAATATAATTTTTTTCATATGGTTAATGGTCAAAATGCTGCGGAGCCAATTTAAATCAAAACTTGGGTGTTTTCACCGCAGCATATTTAAAGCAAACCCTAATGAAGCGATTCATCCTATAATATTTTGATGGCAGCCAACACCTGCCTCCTGCTCACATGTTATGTTTTCGGAAACTTTCAAGCGTAAATATAAATTTTATTACGGTTAATAGCGAAAGGTCTACTGAGATTTTCACATTGTGTTTAAATCAAAACTTGTGTGTTTTCACCACGGTGAAGCGATTCACCCTATAATATTTTGATGGCAGCCCACGCCTGCCTCCTCCTGCTACTGCGATTCTCAACAACAGAAGGATAGTAAACCTTAAAAATATGTAAATTCCTCTCGTTTCCCAAGACAACTTATTTCTTTTTCGGAGCCAATTTGTTGCGTTTGTGGATAATAATGATTTAAATATCAGAGCCTTTCAAGGTAAACCCGAACAAGAGATGGACATTCAGATGCCGGCAACCCTTTGTTAGGTGGGTGGGGTAGTCCGAAGCCTTGTATTTACATGAGTATCTCTGTTTCATGGCATCTTTTCCTTAAAGCCTGACTGGTGCATACTCTCCTGCTGACGAAAGAGGAATGTCTTGAGGAACGGATGGATGTCTTGCCGTTCTATGAGGAGGGGCAGCCAGCGGCAGGAACTAATTGATTCAAGCTGCAAAATCTGAACATCATTGGCTGCATGGTTAAAACTACAGTGTTGAACTATGTCAATTGTAGGTCCAGTCATCTTTCTGAGTCAACGGTGACTCATTCGAATTAACAGCATATTGCTTCCTGGTCCAATCAAAGGAGGAAGCGTTAATAATAGTCTCCTCAGTGGTCTAGGGCATACTACATCTCGTTATTGTTGGCTGTCTTTTGTTTTTCTTTGTTTCTTGATGCTGCAGTAGGTTGGGATTATTCTGAGTGGTCGGAAATAGTCTGCCCTTATCCTTGAGGCATTGTACGCTTTTGTCATTAGTGGTTTAATCTCCATCCTTGTGGCTTATAACATAGTCATATGTCAGATCAAAAGAGCAGTTATAAACCCGTATTTGTAAATTATTCTGTTTGGAAGTTAGACATGTTTATTCCTGCTGTCCTTATTACAATGTCCATCCACCTAGATAAGGAGTTGGGCACAAGTTAAAAGAGGCCCAGTTATCCCTAAGGGGATTGGCATATCGGTCGGGGTGAGGCCAATAGGCAGCTGGTGCTCGTTTCAAATTCTCGTGGTGTCAATCTTTTATGCTACAAAAGAAGGGCTATCAACCTGAAAGTTGAAGCATTGTGAGGACGGTACTTCGAGACACCGAAAGCAGGCCTTTACCCTAATCACTCGACTTTTTGCCGGGTGGTAGAAAACTCCAACCACTCGGACAAGAGGTGAGTTACCACTTGGTTTTGGTTTTACCTTCAACACGAGATGCTAATCTCCCGAAAGCCCTCTTTGCCAGTGAAAAATGAGAATTTGTCTATTAAACATCAATATATTTTTTAATTTCTTTGTAACCTAAAACAGGGGCGGAGGTAGGTGTGGGCCATGTATGGATAACAGCTATTATATTAAAAATTTAATTACTAGTGCCTTTTGGCCAAAAATGTTGACTCCACCCCTGGCCTAAAGTGAGTAAAGACATTTCTTGCCCATAGCTGACTCAGAGATACATCTTCACCACGTCTGGGTTTGCTTTTGCATGGCCCTTGAGTTTGATTAGGAGCACAGGAGGAAGACAAATTGACCCAGATTAAGGCAAATATTTGAAAAACTTCCTTACATATATGAAATTAGATGGCATTATTGAGCACCGTAACTTAAACCAACCCTCGAATCAAACACATTTTTCCATCGGAGGGTACCTGACTATGCGAATCCAGACAGAAATCTAATGCCCGACAAAAATGGTTCATGCAGAAGCAGTTTTCTTTTGTTGGAATATGACAACAAAGATGGGAACAGTTGCCCCAATGGCGAAACAAGTCCAGACACCGAGTGACATCTTCAGCTTCTGGTGCTTCATCCTGTCGAGGTTGTACATGTGCTTCGCGTGCATATAGAATGGTTCTGAATCATGGCCATGCCCGCCTCCCATTCTCTTCACACTCGTCGAGTGCAATGCCTTGGACACTGGAAGACAAAAAGCTCTCCATGACTACAGCTTATTATATAACAATTCAATAGTGTAGAAATCAGAGACAATTAAAACGTGGATACAAACATGGACAGTTAAATTTATTGTCAAACAAAGTCAAATTGGCAGCTATTATAGATACTTGACTACATCACATTCACATAACATTATACAACAATATCCAAGAAAGAATAGCCTTAAATATAAGCGACATAACGAAATGATTCTCGCTGTATGAGCATAGAAATGAAGCTCCAACCACCAGAAAGGGCTTGAAGAGGAGGAATTCAGTTCTTTGTTATATCCATGTCATATGGTATACAAAGAACATTTGTTGCATAAGAGTTGTTCCAGGTCGAACCATGCCAAGCATTGGTCCAGTTCTAACCATATATATATAACTTTGAGTTAAAATCACAAGGAGCTCGCTAAAAATAAATTCTTGGAAATTCCTAGTAGTCTTCCGACTACAACTTCATATTGAGACAATCTTTTTATGGAAGCAAACACTAATATTTCTAATTTCAAATTGGTGGTACTGAAAATGTGTGCTCAGTCCGACTCAACATCTAAAGATCCATAATGGGAACTGGGTATTGAAGGCCATATACCTCCAGGTCAAGGCCAGATGTGTGGGCGCCAGAAAGAGTACTTCGAAGTAGAGGAGATGGTCGATAGATGTGGATGAAATACAAATGTTTTTCATCCCAGAAAGTAGCTATAAGGATATCAATAAGTTTCAGGCATGTGGATTTTATTTTTATATTTGTAAATATAAAACGTATATGCAGTCCCTTGGCAAAAGTTAGTTTGTCTGGCCCCAACTCAAAATATATAAAATTTTTGAAAAATGATATTTCAGCCCGTATTAAAAAAAATTTCTGGCTTCACCCCTGCTTCGATCCAAATGAAAATATGGTGTCTGTGCTCAACCAAAGTGCTTGGAAACTAGTGGGTAGAGTGTTGATAGTAGATCAATGGAGGCCAGGGATGTCCGGAAACTTGAGGCGACTAAAAAGACTCCAGCATGATCAGGCTTCAATAGACCTATGGATCGAGCTATGCTCAAATTTTTATTGAAGTGCCATGAAGCTCCAAGCCTCACAATGTGGTTCTTGTGATTATAGAAAACCAATTTGACTCAAAGGTTGTTTACGAGAACATCATGTTCTTTCGTTCAGTATGCAGATCAGCGTGACATCAAGATGGATCACATGTGAAGATCAATGCCAATAATAATTCCAACTAGGTGCCCTCATATAGACCTGCTGAAACAGGCATTCAATGAATGAAAAATACTCAAGTCAAAGATGGTTTTCACATCACAACCAATGAAGAAGAGTCGTCTACTCCAACAGATTCTCTATGCCGATGGAGGACTCTTGAGTTTGAGAGAGTGGATAAAGGAGAAGCTATTATGGAGCAGGAACATAGCATCCTGGAGAATTCTTATTGGCTGGAGAGGGATATGGCTGTTTTCGATAATCAGAAATTGGTGCATGAGAGGGTCTATAGCACTAACAGTTTGTATACTGACAAGGATGGAAGGAGGCAATGCAGTTACAAAGTGGAATTCAGAAGCATTCTCTCTCAGCGGCAAGGAGGAAAGGAGATCCAATTATGCCGACAATAGGATTTAAAAGGAGTACGAAAGTGAACCAAATAGAGCAGATCCATAAGAGGATGGAATCAGGTCCACAGAAAGGATGACAGTGCATGGAAGGAGATCACTTTTAATAATGCCTCCTTGGTTTTGGATAGGTCAAGTGAACCATTTATGGAGGTGTGCAAAGATTTGGTTAGTATTCCATTTACAGGCCGATGGGAGTCCAAATGCAAGGGCAATTGGTAGATAAGGCAAAGCAAAAGTTGAGGAAGGAGCAATTATTATGAGAATATAATCCAACAGGACTGGAAATGGATCTACAATGCTAAGGATGGTATTAGGAAAGATATGGTCAAGCATAGAAAGAGAAAGTTAAAACCAACTACCAGAGCAGGACGATTTCAGATATTGCACTCTAAAAAGAAGAAATACAGATCGGATTCATCAAATGCCAGAAACGAAATTTTATGTCTATCAAAAGCATAAATTAATTTCAGAAAGTAAAAAGAATAACGTATACAGTTTTCCTTTGCTGCCTTTGTTTGTGGTAAGGTTCACAAAATAAGAGATGAGACGTCAGAAAGAGATACCTGTCCTGGAGAGGTTGCCATGAGAACCGTTTAAGAGCTTCAAGCCACACCTGCTCAGAGCCATTTGCTTCGCACTTCGAAGGACCAATCTCTCTCTCTCTCCCTCTCCTCCCTTGATGGAAGTCTCCAGTAAATTGAGTAGGCTCGCTTTCCAGAAGACACGATGCTCAAGTCAAATCACACTTTCTCTTGAAATAGACTGACACGAGGACAGAGAGAAGAGAGAGAATCTCAACCGCCTAGGGGGATTCACTCTACCCACGGCCACCTCATGAAAATTCGTGGGTGGTGCTCGCACAAAAAATCCAAAGCATTCTATTGGCCTCTGTGAATAAGGATCGTGGGATTTCTGTTACTATATTTGGATATATATATATATATATATTGACTGGTCACAATTTTTTACAATAAAATATGCCCCAAATATCAATTAAAGTTATATTATATTTACATAATATATTTTATGACAACAAATTCTGATAAATCAAATGGTGTCACAAAATGCACTATTTACAGCAGTTTTTAGTATTATAATATAAAAAAACCAACAAAACATAGATGTTGGCCGGATGATATATATATATTGAGATAAGCTGGCTAAGACTATTTTCTGATGGAATCGTTTTTTTATATTTTATGATACTAAAAACTGTTGTAAATGATACATTATATGACACCATTGAATTGGTCACAATTTTTTGCTATAAAAAACACCATTTGTGACAGTTGTTAGCTTCACAAACTATGAAAAAGGCCATCTAGCATGGACGTTGGCTGCCCTGTTCTCTCCTTTTACGTTCTCTTTTTTTTTTTCTGTTTTTTTTTTTTTTTTGGTATTAGAAGCCATAAGAGGCGATCACCGATGGGGAAGGCGGTTGCCTCCCAATTCTGGCCTCTCGCTCCTTACCACTTGCCAGTGAGCTGCTGCATAGTATTCCACCAGCGAGTGGGAGGAAGCTGCGGGTCGCTGGAATGGAGGTGACGGCCTTCCCCCTCCTCAAAAGCATTTGCTGTCGGGCAACTTCTTTTTATTAGAGAGGCGGTCGCATCCCTCAATGCTATCGGGGTTGGCCCGGCAGGGCGTTGTAATTTTTTTTTGGGCAGGGAGGTTGCGGCCTCCTCTCCACGGCGGCGCTGGTGGTGCCCTGCTGGGGCAGGCAACGCTACGCCGGCACCACGGAGGACCCCTCCCGGGGTGCCTTGAGGGATTGGGGAGGTGCCTCCCGATGCGCGATTGTTATTTATTTATTTATTTTTGTGAATAACATGGGGCATCCCATCAAAAGGGTCTGAAGCTCCAAGGGTGTCATACCCCTTATGGTAAATGGATGGCGTAAAAATATAGCTTTTGTAAGAAGAAAGTTTTCATATGGTATAGAGTCTAGAAAATTTCTACCAAGTCTGGCATATAGATATATATATATATATTCGCACAAGGTAAAGGACATCACTTGTATATTCCAGGGTGAATAATTCTGAAAGCAACCATGATGGAGGATAGGCCTCTCCTTTTATTAAATAAGAACAATGACAAAAATTGCTATACATAAGAAAACAAAAAGAAACCAAGTTCTTTATGCCACTCCTATGCACGCAACAAGCATAGGGTGAATCATACTGTCATTATGCATATTTACTTCAATAATAAAATTGTACGTGCACAACCAACATTCTTAACACTATCGTTATTTCATATCTTTGTCATTATCTGATACCCTGTCATTTTCTTAAACTCATTATCTTATAACCCTATCGTTATCCAATACCACTGTTGTTATCTCATATATCTGTCATTATTTCATACCATGTCATTATCTCATACCCATAATATATGAGATAATGATAGAGGGTGGTATGAGATAATGATAAGAGGTATGAGATAATAACATGGTGTGAGAAAATGACAAATGTATAAGATAATGACTATGAGACAATAACATGGGTATGAGATGCCAATAGGAGTATGCGGAAACGACATGAGCATGACAAAAGAAAAAAAAACAAAGATGCTTCTCTGATTTTTCTTTGCCGCATATACAGACAGACACAATCATTCAATTTAAGTTTTTTTGAATGTCAAAACCTTAATTTTTTTTTTGTCTCTACAAAAATTCTCTTTTTCCATTAACCAAGAAAGTCTTGGTCATGACTACATTGGTGCATGAAAATTTCATGCACGTCAGTGGCGTATGTAACCCGCTTCGAACAAAAAACCAGTAACCTAAGTGGCATGCACAATATTGAACAACATAGCAAAAGTTTCTATGGAGGGGTTGATTTGGAGAACAACAGGCCTGCTACAGATATCTTTAACATTTGCTAAGACGATATGACGGTTAGTCCTGCTTTCAAGAAAATGAACCAGTCGACTTAGCTAAGTCATGTTGTCTGGTACAAGAAAGAAGTTCATACAAGCTGTATTCATGAATGGTTGCAACACATGATTTATAACGAAACATTCAGCCTTAACTTCAGGACCTAGGACAAACCTACTATTAAAACAAATGCTGCCACATTTGCCGACCTTCCATGCTGTATACAAAGATCCCTCACTTGCACTCTAGGGTACACATCCACAAAACATCTTGTGCCAATCCACCAAAAAAGCTTCTTATGCTCTTTAAGTTCTTTGATACTAGAAAAGAAACAACCTACACAACTCACCCACACCTTATCTGCCAAATCATCAAGACAAGCAGGGCCACCTTCATGAAGTCTCATATTCCTCGTGGACCAAAGTTTCCAGATCACTGTATGAAAGCACATTTGCGAACAACGCATAATCTAACCCTGCTTAAAGATAGTTAAACCACCATTGTAGCTTAGTGGTAAAATTTTGATGGGCGACCCTCTTCTTGCTGAGTTTGTTGGAAATGAATTTTCAAACCTTTGAAGCAATATGGCAAGTAAAAAGAATGATCTTCTTCATGCTTATAGCAAAGGTAACACCTGTTTGCTACATGAAGACCTTTGGCCTTTAATTGGTCTTGAGTTTGAAGCGTTCGATAACTGGCTATATAGCAAAACCATTAAGCCTGGGAAATGCAATCCTTGTGTCAAATCCAGCGGTGTCACCCTTCAATTGGATACCTTTCTCTCATGTCCTCCCATAATTCCCCTACTTTGCAAGGTAAAACTGGATTACCTCTATAGAGAAGCTGGTCCTTTTTCTCGCTAATAAAAGAGAGATCAACTTGGACTCTTGTGAGAAAATTATGGATCATGCCCTTACTTCTTCCTTCCATGGTTGCCGTCCTTTGGACTGAAAGGTTGAATAGGTGACTAAATGTGCAAAACTCCTCCGCATGAGAAGGTTATGAAGGCAGTAGTTAGTCCACCTTGTTGTCCAGAACTCGACAAGGCCTTCTCTCCTATTCCATCCTACATCTTTCTGAATGACTTCCCAACCAGATTTCAGGCTTTTCATGAACCACAAAGCATTGATCACCTTCTTTTTTGTCCAAAGAGAGTGGTTCGAAAGTACTTGTAATGGAGGAATTTTGCCCATTCATGCTTCCCTTTACAAAAATGGAGTGCATAGAGTGCTCCCGAGACAACATTCATAGCATGAGGGCGCATGATACCCAAGCCTCCTTCATCAAGGGGTTAACATTGTCTTCCAAGAAATCAGGTACCTTTCTTTTAGGGCTGTTCATGAACGATTTCGAGCCGAGTTGAGCCAGCTCGAACTTGGTTTGCATGTCTTGAAAGAAACTCGAACTCAGCTTGAGCTTGACTCGAGTTCAATTTCATTAGCTCGAGCTGGACTCACCTTCAAACTCGGCTTGATTCGAGCTTGATTAAGCTCGAAGACTGGCCAAGCTAAACATTTCATTAAAAAAATTATTTTTTTAAAGGAAGAGGCAGCATATAGACTTGAACATGGAACCTCTCACACACCAGTCACGTGTATGTCCATTTGAGCAATCTACTTTTTTTTTGATAATTTTATGAGACATATTTTACATATTTTCTTTCTTGAGCTTAACCGAGTTAACCCAGCTGAGCTCACTTAACTCGAGCTCAACTCGTTTAGGTTGTTGAGTTCATTTCTTAACTCAAACTCGACTCATTTAATGAACGAGTCAAATTTGAGTCAAGTTTATCGAGCAAGTTCAAGTCACTCGTTGAACGGCCTTACTTTCTTTCGCATCATCAAGAGACCCCCAAAGGAAGCCCATCATTAGGGCACTAATTCTTTGTTCAACTATGGAAGGAAGCTTCAAGACTGCTGTCCATTCTTGATAAGAAAAGTAAGAACATGTTTAATTGGACACACTCTCTCTCAATAGGATAAAGGCCGATGTTTGCATCCAGCAAGTTTTTTGTGGAGTTTGTTTAACAGGTCATCACAGCCACTAAGTGAGTTGTTTCCTGTAAACAAAGGGAGCCCAAATAACTCACTAGAATGTTACCAAAGTCCTATTTTAGAATCCTCATTAAGCTACTCACGATTTCATCTTTGATATGGAAGGGGTTTCTTATGGACTTATTGTGTTTGACCTTGAAGCCTGCATGGGAGTACAAAACATCCAAAAAATTAGCGATTTCTTGGATTGAGTGAGTTTTTGCATGGGTAAGGAGCAGTACATCATCTGCGAAGGAGAGCATGCCTGGGCTCCTGCCACCTCTAAGAACCTAAACCCCTCGAGATAATCTCCATGACAATAATAAATAAATAGGAAGACGGTGGTACACCTTGCCTTAAGCCTCTCTAGAGATCAAAGAATGTACCAATCCTGCCATCGTCCATGACTGAAGCTGAAGTAGTGGTCATACAAGTGATGATTTTGTCAATGGTGATGAAACGGTTTGCTCAAGAAATTTCAATTAACTATGTCATAAATCTTGGAAAAGTCAATTTCTAGGCAAACAACTACTTTGTTAGATGATTGCATGTTATGGACAAACTCATGGGCAAAAATCACGTTGTCGTAGGTAGACCTGTCGGTCAGGAAAGCAGCTTGCTCTAACGAGATAATATGCTTGAGAATGCCTTCCACCATGATTTTCGTAATGAACTTAAAAAGGCAATTACATAGAGGGATGAGAATACTCATTGAAAGTTTTTACTGCCTCCCCTTTTGGAATAAGGGTGGGAACTGTCTTGTTGATTTTTCACACAAGTCTTCCACTGCAAAAGAAGTCCTTAATGGCCGTAGATAAGTTTTGGCACACAATCTCCCAATGCTGCTGATAAAAGGATGCCAAAAATCCATCCACACCCAAAGACTACTTGACAAACCTCATCATCAGAGACATGGATAGAGAGAGCATCATTCTCCACCTCAATCACCGTAGAAGCCTCAACTATGCTTGTAAAAGGGCTTCTGTCGCCCTCGACTTCACCCAACAAAATTTGAAAGAACCATGAACCACTCTGCATTAGAATTTCTTCTTAGTCCTTTATTAGGGCTCCATTTACCTCTACCTCTGAAATGAAGTTCTGAGCTTTACGATCTATGGCTACATCTTGAACGAAAGCTGTATTATGATCCCTTTATTTAAGCTATTTTACTCTTGTCCTTTGTCTCCAACAGCCTTCTCATCTTGGAGTGTATTTTGCAATTCATTTATAAGCAGCCTCTCACTGCTAGCGTCAACACAATGCCACGAGTCTTGCCTTTCTTACCATCTGTCAACTTCTTATCTAAGGCTAGCTAGTCTGGTCTCCACTGGCCCCAAATGGTTCTTTCTCCACCTTGACAAGGCACCTTTGGTTGCTTCTAGTTTGGAAATGAATTGAATAATGGGACAACCCGAACAACTACAGTTCCAAGCAGTAGCAATAAGTTCCTTATAACCCTGCTTAATGCTCTAGCATTTGCAGTATTTAAACATATTGAAACCCCCCCATAGTCCTACAAGAAGTTGCACTCAGAGCACTAGAGGGAAGTGATATGAGGTTGTATGCAGAAGCACTATCAATTTACTATTGTCTCCAAAAGTTTCCCTCTAGGCTTGACTGATAAAAAACTAATCCAATCTACACAAAACAAACCAGCCCCTCCCTTTGCCTATTAGTTGACCAAGTGAACCTTCGATTGTGATCTTAGAGCTTCCCAAGACGATAGTTGAAGAGGAAACAATTATGGGTTGTACATGATGCCACAAGAGGCCTCCTCCCTGTATTGTCTTCCCTACCCTTCACAATATTAAAGTCACTTAAGAGAACACATGGTAATTCAATATAGTTAACAATCACTTAAAGTCTTTGTAGTAGGTAAGTTGGTAGATTATACCTACACAAAAGAAACATTGGAGCTTTTGATAGTACATTGCACAAAAAACCAAAATATATCTGCATAAAGAGGACACACAATCACAATATTAGGTCTCCAAACACATAATAGTTCGAACAATGTTCTCCAAGTACTAAAATTGAATTATATCACAAAATCTTCGAGGCTATGCCTCAACTGATGAAATTTGCTATCACATAACATTGAATCGAAAACAAAGGAAAGAGACAGATTTTCAAAAAACAACAAGGAACGTAGTTCATGACATGTTGCATCCCTTACTAATCTCGTATCCTTGGAGGGGTCTGCATAGTGGTTTTTTGATATCTCCCTGAGTGATTGAAGGCCTCGAGCTAGGGGGCCACCTAAACTATTTCTTTTGTCGCGTCCTCCATGACCTCATCCTCTGTGTCAAATTCAATTGGAATCCCTTCCCTTGGACTTTGCCATAGTTGCTTCCATTTGCCTTCAGCTAGGTTCAAATGCAATGCTTGATGGGATGTCCTTCCTTAGAGAGACTCTTCCCCTTGAATGGGTTTAGTTCTAAGGATGTTTCACCCTTTTACCTTGTTTCCTTCGCCATGGTACCTTCCCTAGAAAATTTATTATTCTGTTTAGCGTCCTCAGAAACCTAGTGTTGACACCCCAAATTTTTCCATTTAAATTTCATTGGCAATTTTCAAAATTTTGCAAAACATTTTAGGCAAAATTCGAAGAAATGCACTTCAATGCCTATCCAATCTAATCCTAGACCAATGCCCAGGAGTCCATCACAATCACAACTTCAAACCTACTTAGAGCTTTGAATTGCAAACCAAATGTTCTCTTAAATTTGAAACAAGATTTTAAATTCAAATTTAATTAGAGCTAAAATAGAGCTCTAAAATCAATCCATATCAAAGCCAATAAGCAAGTCCATAATTCAAAATTCAATTCACAATTTGGATTTAAAAACCTATCCAAGCGAAGTCAAAAATTTTAAGTTAGCTAATTTCCCTAATATTGGAATTATGGAATAAAATGTTTGTATCGATCTTAAAAACCTTAGTTCAAGGTTATCTCAAATCAATTTGTGTAATTCAGAGTATGTGATCGCATGTTCTGACTCAATTAGTAAAAAGAACTAGATTTACTGAGCAATTGAATTACATAAATCAATCAATTTGGTGTACACTCTTCAGAAAGTGTTTAAAATACAATTCAAACTAGAATTAGATAAAATCTATACTTTAGAATGAAAATCATCCAAATTGGAGTTTAGTCATAGTCATGATGGACTTTTGACTGAATCTAAACTCACTTAGCCCATGCGTGTGGGTTAGGTAGGTCCAAATGAATTTTCAAAATTTCAAAAAGAATTCAATTTGCTTGCCATGTCACTCAATCTAAGAATTTTTAAGGCAGAAATTAAAATTCTCTTTAGTGGCGTCAAAATCCAATTAAGAAAACAATGAAAGGAATTTAAAAATGATTCTCTTTTTTCAAAATTGGTTTCATTAAAAAATGAAACCAAAGCAATTAGATAGAACCCATTTGGGCATCTATCTGTCTGTCTCTTCTTCCTTAGAATTATTTTAAGTAATTTTAGTTAAGGAGCAGTAAATCAAGGCAATTCAAGGGTTGATCATTTGGGGTGAAATTATCTGCATTTTAAAATCATTGAAATGATTTTAGCAAATTTCAAAACCAATTTAAAAGTTGGTGTGTTCTTAAAAGGTAGCATCTTTGAGGTGCAGCTCTTTCTCAAACAATTTTGAAAAATTTTCCAAAAAATAGCTTTATTAAAGCTGGAATTTCTTCAAATAGGAAGAAGAGAAACTTGAATTGGAGCAGTCCATTTTGGGCATGCTCTATCTCTTCTCTTTCAAGGTATTTGAAAGCTCTCAATTTTTTCAAACCAAATCAGGTCAATTAAGCTGATGCATTTTCAAAACGCAATCAAAGAGTAGCCCATTTTGAACATGCTCTATTCTTCTTTTCAAAAATTTTAAAAAAATCTCAAGTTTAAAAAAACCCACTCAGCTTAGTAAAAGCTGATATTTTCCAAAACTCAATCAAAGAGCCACCCAAATGGGTGTGATACACTCTTCTTTTCAAATTCTTTTTAAAAAATCTCACGTTAAAAAAAAAAAGAACCAGATTAAGCTGTTTTACACATGAAGATTTTATTGAACAAAATCAACAGATTTACATAAAAAATTAAAAGATTTACTTTACTTCTTAACATCTCTCTTGCCTAATTGCTGCTGGGCTTTGGGAAATCCTAGGAAGTAATCTATAAATGCCCAACTAAACTCTAACTTAGGGTTTAATCACTTAAAGAAGCCCAATCAACTTAGTAAAAGCTCATAGTTTCCAAAACCCAATCAAAGAGCTGCCCAAATGGGCATGATACACTCTTCTTTTCAAATTCTTTTTGAAAAATTTCAAGTTAAAAAAAGAAACAGATTAAACCGTTTTACAAATGAATATTTTATTGAATAAAATCAAGAGATTTACATTAAAAATTAAAACATTTACTTTACCTCTAAACATCTCTCTGGCCTAACCGCTGCTGGGATTTAGGAAATCTTGGGAGGCGATCTAGAAATGCCCAGCTAAACTCTAACTTAGGGTTTAATCGCTTGATTGCCCTAGCCTACACCTTCCAGAAGCAAACACAGGAATACACCATCTCTGCTTCTGTTTCTTCTCTTTCTCTTCTCTCTTTTGCTCCTTTCTTTTCAGTCGGCATTGCTGCTGCCTCTTCACATGCAAATTGGAGACACAACTAGTGAACCTGCTGTGTAGACACAGAGTGGATTAAGAGCGCCATTCTACTTGTTGTCGCTCCAACATGATTATCTCGTAATTGCAAGTGGGCGAGTCTTGTTTATATGGAAAGATGACAAAGAAATCATTTTCGCTTGACGTAATTTGAGCCACTGATTTATTTGTGGACTTTTAAGGGTCCAAACACATAGTGGCTATACTTCATAACATTCATTGACGTCTTCTCAAGATTTGGTTATATTTATCTGATTAAATATAAGTCTGAAGCACTTGAAGAATTCAAAGAATATAAAACAGAAATTGAGAGACAACTTGAAAAATATATCAAGGTTGTAAGGTCTGATCGAGGTGGTGAGTATACATCAAATGAATTCCTTGAATACTGCAAAGATCTTAGAATTAATAGGCAAAAATCAATGCCTAAAACATCACAACAAAATGGTGTTCTTGAGACATGTAATAAAACCCTCTTGAACATGGTAATATCCATGTTGGAAGGTGCATAATTACCCAAAGTATTTTGGGGTGGAGCTGTGTGAACAACTATGTACACAATAAGATGCCTTACAAAGCAGTTCCAACCACTCCTTATGAAAGATGGACTGGTGTAAAACCAGATTTGAGGCATCTCAAGAAATGAAGATCTGTAGTACATGTGAAAATTCTAGATCCAAAAAATAGATAAAATAGATAACAAATCGGTAAAATGTGAGTTTATTGGATATCCAAAAAGATTCAAATGCTACAAATTATATCACTTGACTATGAGACTTATAGAAAGTAAACATGTAGAGTTCCTAAAAGAACTCAATAACAAAGACAATGATGCAGTGAGAGATCATAACGATCTACCGGATGACCTGATTTATTTAGAAGATCAGTTTGACAATGAACCAATTGAGAAACAGTTTGGTAATGAACCAACTGCATGAATCATCTGAGGAACAATCTGGTAATAAACTGACTAAGGAACAATTTGGTAGTAAACCAACTGATCAAGTACCTCATCATCTCGAACTTTGTCAGATCATGAAAGACTTAGAGCTCCTCCTTCATATCTGAATGATTATTATGTATATCTTGTAGAGGAATTGCACTATTTAACAAATATTGATGAAATGTCCAACAATATGACATATGATGAAGCGATAAGCTCACATGAATCATCAGATTAGATAAATGCTATGGATGAGGAAATTAAATCCATAGAAATAAAGTCTGGGAACTAATAGATCTTCCTAATGATAGAAGACACATTGAGTGTAAATCGGTGCTATAGAAAATATATGAAGATGACAAATCAGTTGAGAAGTTTAAAGCAATGCTAGTGGTGAAAGGTTTTTCTCAAAAGGAAGGAATTGATTATTTAAAAACCTATTCGTCGATAGTAAAGTTTGCATCAATCAAAATAGTTCTAGCTATCGCAGCCTTCTATGACTTGGATGTTTATCAGATGGTTGTAAAAATTGCTTTTCTGAGTGGTGAGTCAAAGTAAACCATATATATCACTCAACCACATGGATATGTCATCAAAGAAAATGAAGACAAAGTATACAAGTTGCATAAATCACTGTATGGTTTGAAGCAGTCATCTAGATAGTGGTATTTTACCTTTCATAAAGCAATCACAATGCTTGGATACATAGTAAATCAGCTAGTCTAGTATGTATATGTTTGGAGAAGTAGGAGTCTCTTTTGTATCAAGTCATTATATATCGATGACATTTTGTTGATTGAAAATGATAACAACATGATACTTAAAACAAAGATTTAGTTGAACGAGAACTTCGAAATGAAAGACATACGTAAAACATTTTATATACTAGGGATAAAGATCACTCGAGATAGAGACTCGAGAATTCTACGTCTGAGTCAAGAACAGTATGTTGATTACAACTTAAAGAAGTTTCACATGCAAGATTACAAACCTATTGGAAATCTCATTGCTAAAGGAGCAAATATAGATAGAAATGATTGTCCCAACAAAGGACAACAAGAATTAAATGTTCTTGCTCATGCTGTTAGTAGCTTAATGTATTTAGTATTTTGTACAAGACCAGACATAAGCTTTTCTATCGGTCTGGTGAGCCGTTATCAAAGGAATTCTGGTTGGACTCACTGGAAAGCAGTTAAAAGAAGTTTTCAATATATTAAAGGAATGAAAGGATTGAAATTGTCCTACCAAGCCGATGAGCTAACTTGGCTATTTCGATGTAAATTTTGCTGGCTGTAAAGATGACAGTAAGTCCACATCTTGATATATTTTTCTCTTTGGAAGTAGTGCGATAGTTTGGTCCTATAAGAAACATGGATGTGTTGCAACATACATAAGAAGTAGAGTATGTAACATGTAATGTCGCAACTCCTTTGATGTCTGATTAAATCGGTTCGTGAAAGACTTGAAATTAGATATTGATCATGAATCAATTCAACTATACTGTGATAATCAGACAATGATATCTCTTATGAAAAATAGAGTTGTAAGCTCAAAAAGTAAACATTAATGGTAAAATGTCATTATGTTTATGAAATGATTGAGAAAAATGAAATCTTAGTTGATTACATGCCTACCATTGATATGGTAGCTGATCCCTTAACAAAGGGAATAACAAAAGGCTTGTTTACTAAATATGTAATCCATATGAGGTTAAGATATATTTAAAAGATTGAGATGAAAAACCACTGAATGGAAAATCTCGCTATAAACGTTAGACAAAATTCAAATTACAATGGATGAACCAATTATGAAAAACTACATAACTAAATAATGAAGAAACCCATACATAGTGGAACCAAACTGGCAGTCTTATAGCCAAGTGGGAGATGTTAGATAGTGACCTTGAGCCCTATCTCCACATCCCGCAGTTACGAGATAATTTTGCTAAACTATTTTACAAATGAAGATTTTATTAATAAAATCAAGAGATTTCATCAAAAATTAAAAGATTTACTTTACCTCCGAACATCTCTCTGGCTTAACCATTGCTCGGATTCAGAAATCCTGGGAGGCAATCTATAAATGCTTAGTTAAACTCTAACTTAGGGTTTAATCACTTGATTACCCTAGCATGCGTCTCCTAAAAGCAAACCTGAGAATAACACCATCTCTGCTTCTGTTTCTTCTCTTCCTCTTCTCTCTTCCGCTCCTTTCTTTTCAGTCGGTGTTACTATTGCATCTTCACGCTCAAATTGGAGACGCTGCTGGTGAACTTGCTCCGCAAACGCGGAGTGGATCAAGGGTGCTGTTCCATTGTTGTCACTCCAATAGGCCTTGGACTACCATTGATATCAATGATGACAACCTCCGTTGACTGCTAAAGAAAAAAAAAAAAGGGACCCCTCATTGACACCAGAAATGCCCCGAGGGGGCTTTTAGACAGTGCTGGCCTTCCTTGGCAAAGCACATTGGGAATGTGTTGAGCGAGTCATATTTTCACCTCCCCCGTCAATTGTTTGTTTTTATATATGTTTTTAAACTGGTTTTTCATATTAACAGATTGAATAGGTCCTTGCATTATATAGAGCCATGCTAACTCTCTCTCTCTCTCTCTCTCTCTCCACCATGAAATTGGATGTTGATAGATGACTAAAAGTTAAAAATTTATCGCTAAAAGCATCATAAATTATTGCTATGCTATAAACCATTGTTAATGTTCATGTGACTCCTAATCTATATATATATATATATATATAAAATTTGAATTAAGAGGAAAACAATAATGGATATCCACTATAGGCAGTAGATTTCATTTTTCTATATACATGATCCACCAATCATGGGATTTAGGGAGTTACAATGGTGGTAAGTTATAAGAGATACTAATGGGGTCAGTTAGATATGGAAAGAATAATGTGAACGTTATCTTCATAAATTCAAGTTCTTAATGAATATCTTATACTCCCCCTCAAGTTGGCATATGCAAATCTGTAACACTCAACTGGGCTATATGGTGGAACACATCTCTTCCCAATGGCTTAGTAAAGATATCAGCAAGTTGTAAATGTGTGGGCACATGCTCAGGCTGAATAACACCACGTTGAATTTTCTCTCTGGCAAAATGACGATCTCATTCTGTATGTTTAGTGATTTAATAAAAAAACTGGATTTGTCAATATGTGTAAAGCTGCTTGATTATCACAATATAAGTGGATTAACCAAATAATCTCACATATAGCATGTAGCTATTGCTTGATATTCAGCTTCGGCAGATGATTGAGCAATAGTGGTTCGTTTCTTGGATCTCCATGAGATAGTATAGTTTTCAAGATAAACAACATATCTGCTAACTGATTTCCAGTAGGATGGACATCTGGCCAAATCTTAATCTCTATAATCCTTCAACAGATTTTTTTTTGAAGATGAAAGAAATATTCCCTTTCCTAGTGAAGCTTTCAAATATCTTACTCAAAGTGATGCAACATAATGTGGAAGACTTGGTTCTTGCATAGCTAAAGAAGTGAACTGAATGCATAATATCTAGACGTGTAATGGTCAAGTAAATTGGATGTCAAACTAGACATCTATATTGTGCTGGATCCTTTAGCAAGTCACCATTGTATGGGCTAAGGTGCAACTTCTGATCCATAGGGAAATCAACATGCTTGACTCCCAACAAGCCCACATCAGTAAAAATTTCTACTGTTTCCTTTGACTCAAGAAGATTCTAGATAGTGTTCTAGCAACTTATATTCCTAAGAAGTACTAAAGATTTTACAAAACTTTTAATATAAAAGCGAGAATGCAAAAACTGTTTGACATCAACAATGTCCTATTCATCATGTTATGCAATAATAAGATCATCAACATGTACTGGTATGGCAACAAACTACTCCCTATGTTGTGTGAATAGAGTATACTTAGTAGTCAATTGAACAAAGCTAGTGTCTTTAAGAGCTGTCATGAACTTGTAAAACCAATTGCATGGTGATTGTTTGAATCCACATAACAATCTATGGATCCAACAAACTCTATCTCTAGGATGCTCATGCTCGCTGATAAGGCTCGATGGTAATGCCATATACACTTCTTCATGGAGTTGACCACAGATGAAGACACTACTAATGTCTATCTGACATAAGTACCATAATATGATAGAAGCTAGAGCTAGTAAAGTGTGCATTGTGGTTAGTTTTGCAATCAGAGCAAAGGTCTTGTGATAATCAAGTCTATCAACTTGTTTACTCTTTTGCAACTAGTTGTGCTAGTCTCTCAAGTGTGTACTCTTTTGCAACTAAATGTGCTTATACCATTCTATACTCCCATACGTGCATATCTTTATATTGTATACCTAATGTCATCCAATAGGACGCTTGTGGGGAGGCAAAAGAGCAATGGACCGAGTGTTGTTTTGTTCAAGAGCACAAATATCCTCAACCATAGCATCTCACTAATGCTGGTGTTGCTTCCACGTATGTACAAGATTCAACTTCACTCGTAAGAGAGGTTAGGAAGGCAAAACGATATTTAGAAATTTTAGAATAATGAAGTAAGTTTGCATCAGATATTAGGTACCTGAAGAAGATCGTATGGAGGAGGTACCTTATGAAACAGACTAGAGAGCTTCACATAATCACTTAGGTATGATGGTCGGTGCTGAGTTTGACTGGATCTTCTTAGAGCAAGTGAAAACTGGTTATTTTTGAGAATTTGGATTGGGTTGGTTTCAGTAGGTTGAACAAATGGTATGGAAGACATCATAGGGGATTCATGTGAGACGTCAGACACAATTGGTGAAACAATTTCCTCATCCATATAGTCATCTTGTGAATTTGGTAAAACCGATGAGTTTTGAAAATCTAAATTATGATTTTCTGTTGAAAAGGAAATCAATCTTCTTAAAATACTATATCTCACTTGTAAAAAATTGTTGGGACTCAAGATCATAAACTCGGTACCCTTTTTTATTAAGAAGATATCCAACAAAATACATTTAGGAGCTCTCCAAGTAAACTTGTCTTTGGGTGCCTTCATATTATTGATATAACAATACACGTCCCCCAAAATGGAACTGGCAAGTTCAAATGAAATTTAATAAGTGCTCGATCCACCTCAAGAAGATGTTGGTGTTTTCCCTCGACACACCCACTTTATCAGGGATCTGACACAAAATGTTTGGTGATCAATTCCAAGAGAACCAACAAATTTTTGCATGGATTTCACAATAAATTTAACACCATTACCGTTTTGAACAATGACATGAGTACCAAATAATGATTAGACACCATAGCACAGAATCATTTCAAACAATTGAAGGTTTCAGATCTAAACCACATCAAGAAAACCCATGTAGAATGAGTGTAGTCGTCTACTGTGGTAAGAAAATAATGATCCCTTGAGTGTAATGGCGTGACATACTACCCTTCCCCACCTCTCCCAACAAAAAAAAAAAATCACAATGGATCAAAGCAAAAGGCTGACTTGCTCTACTTATACTAACAGGAAAAGGCAAGCAAGTAAATTTAGCTCTATGGCATTCATCGGAAAGAAATTTCAAGTAACAATATCCTTATTCAAAGAAACAGTCTTATCAAATGATGAATGGCCAAATCTCATGTACCACATACGGGCTTTTTTATTAACATGAACATTAGAGAAAACATGTGAAAATGATGGAATAATAAGATGTTATATCCCGCTGCTCAAGCTACCGACTCCAACCGACCTCTTCGACAAATGTCTTGAAAAACACAATAAGATGAGAGGAAAATGATAACACAATTAGATGATTGGGTAAGTTTTGGGACAGGTAATATATTATATTTGAAATCTGGTATATGAAGAACTTCGATAAAAATGATATTGGTTTGGAGCTGGACTGTCCCTGCATGGGCGATGGTCATCTGATGATCATTTGGAAGATTAATGATAAATGATTTGGATAGAGTTTTGACATAAAAGAAGGTAAATCAAATGGGGGACTCATATGATCTAACGCCACTGTATTTAAGGCTGGGCATCGGCCCAACCCAATTAACTTTAAAAAATAATATTGTTAATATAAAATAATATATAAATATAATTAATTATAATATTATGTATATAATTATATATAACAAATTAAAATAATATTAAATATAAGCTACCAGGCTGAGTCGGGCTTATCAGCCCTATGGGGCCTGCTCGATAACTTATTGGGCTAGCCCGATGCAAAATTTCTAGGCTTGGGCCGGAGTTGGCCGCTTACCGGATGGGCACTCGGCCCGACACCCAGGTGTCAGTATTAATGACCCAATGTAAAGAAAGGAATGACAGTTGAGTGAGGGTCTACTTGCAAGATTAGCAACATCAAGTTTAGCCTCAACATTTGACCAGTATGCCAATTGACTAAGTTAATCTTTTGTAAGCTAAGAAAGAAAAGAATTTGCTTTTGCAGTTGAACGTCCACCTTGTTGGTCTTTTCACCTTTAGTGCTGTTGAAAGTAGTACCTACTTTTGGATGATTTGGTAGATATCTATGTTAAGAGTAACAACATGACTTGGTGTGCTCGAACAAACCACAATGATCACATATTGGGCGGCATCGATTCTTATTAGCATATGGATCTTTAGATGGACATCTACGAATCCTTGGCTGCAAGCACAACAACGTTAGTAGTAGAGAGTCATAATGATGGTAAGTTAGAACAGAGAATCCACAAAATATGGTAACCTAGAAAGGAAGAGATCAATCAGATATATATAGAAAGAATAATGTGAACGTTATCTTCATAAATTCAAATTGTTAATGAATATTTAATAATATTAGTATGAGATCAGATTTTTTTGAAAGGAGAAAGGATGTCAATTTTTTTTTTGGATGAACCAAAAGTTGTGTTCAAGTATTATTTAGAATAGTCCTGTCGATATCAATATTGTGTTGTATCGATTTTGCTCTGTGATAAAGTGTAATGGCTGATATCCATCTTCATTTTCAACTAAAAAATGTTTTCAATACTTTACACGTGTTAGAACAAAAAGAACTTAAATGCTTATTGGCTATACATCATATGAGGTGAGCATAAGCCACTTGAAAAAGGGCCGAAACTGTTCTCCTTCCCCTGCCCCAAGGCTTACAGTTAATTACAGTTAAAACCCTTCCCTCATTCCCCTACCCCAAGGCTTAGAGTTACGTGGTCTTGGATGAGCTTATAGTACACCCGTCAACTAAAGTGTCGCACTGTCATTGTTTCCATTTCAGAAGAACCTAAACTGACCAATTTTGCTGTGTCCCTTGGGGCAGCAGTGTTGGAGTTTTAATGAAAGCCACTATTTACTTCTTAAAATCTTTATTAAAATCAAATTAAAATTTTTATAATGCTTAACAGTAAAATTTTAATTTCCAAAAGATCAAAGGAGCCATGCCCCCTGCAGGCCCTCGCTTGATTCCACCTCCAATATGATAACACTTTTTTGAAGTATTTTTAGACGCATGTCAAATACAACTGACCCTTGATAAGCATGAAATAAGGTAATTATAGCTCATTCAAGAGTTCCCATGGCTCTTCTTTCAAACAAGATCCGGTTTATGCATTAGAAGAAAACTTTGTGTTGGGAATAGAAGGGGCTTGGACTTGGTTCTTATGTGGACCTGGCATAGTAAGAATTTAATTGGATTTGGACTTGGATGTTTTGACCCCATTTAACTTAAGATTTAGTATCTACGTGGATTAGATTCTGATTCAAATTTGAACTGGCCAAAATACTATTAGTAATTGGATTTTACCAAACTCGACCAATCGGGTTCGGTGGTCATTCAATAAATCCGACCCGTTGACGTCAAACCCTTGCGGCTTGCCCTCCAGATTTCCCCAGGGAAAAGCCCTCCAGATTTCCCCATGGAAAGTTTTCCCTACGGCTTTCTTAGATGTTCTATTCCCACCTGGGGGAAAACCTTTCCTAGTAAACTGCAGCTCCCGAAAACTGGTTCTTATTGATTGCGGAAAAGGAGAACCGCGACTTGGACTCAACGAGAGAGAGGGAGAGAGAGAGAGAGAAGAGGGGAGGGAGGGAGAGAGAAAGAGAAAGGCGTCGGGATGGAGCCATTAGGGCAGTACCCTCTGGAGAGGCGCCCTATCTCTCTCCGTTCGGCCAAACCCGCAGTCAAATGGTTCAAGGAATGGTATTCTTCGTCCCCTTTTCCAATTGTTCTGTGGTGGTTTTGTTGATTAGTAGATTCGTGCAAGAATGAGTTTTCATGTTGTTGGCACGACCACAGCGTCGTCGTTTTATATGGTGTGCAAGTTCAATTGATCAGTTGGCGACCTTCCTACTTCCCTGGTTCATGTATCACTTTGTTCTGTATTGCTTTTTTCTTAGAGATTTTTACCCCTTGTGATTGCGTAGTTGGTATTCGGTTGCTTGTTGCGGAATGCTGATTCTTATGTTTCGTGCGTGTGCTGATTGATCTTGATTAGGATCGATGACAAAATGGATTTTCTGTATTTCTTATTCCTAGTTTGGCTAGGATTTTGATCTCTTGCATGTTAGTCGGCGAGTTTTTCTTCTCTTGCATCAGCTATTGAGTCCTGAATAAAGCATAATCTAATTGGCCAAGGAAATCGTTTGTTGTAACAACTTGTTTGTACTGGTGGAGGTACAGAATGTGGGAAGCTTTTTACTGTTATTGACCCTCATAACATAGACAGGGTTAGAGGCACTGGATGTGCTTCCTCTGCATTGTTGCTATTATGCTGGACATCACTTTTACTTAAGAGAAAAAGGATAGAGAAAATTGCTGGTTCTCTGAGAGGATCCTCACCTACCTTGCCTATGAACAATATGTGCTCCTAGCTTTCCTAAAGTTGAGTGTTTCAAAAGTATGAATATAACAGACAGGTAGACATCTTTTAGTTTATATTCCAAGGGTAGGAACAGCTTCCTTCCATTGCTATTGTTGACCCTTCATATCTCCTTAGGTTATCATTTTTACCACTCCTGTCATGCCGATGAATAAGAGCTTCATTAAACCTGATATGGGTCAGTCCTTATGCTGCTTGGATGCAGGTGTGACGATATGACACATAAGTATGCAAATATATATTAGTAGATTGTATATACGCATACAACAAACTTGCTAATTTGCCAACTAAAACTACTAATGAAACAAATTAATATGACAAAAAAAAGGAGCTCAGTGAACCTCTTTTTGAAAAGAGGCCTGCAGAGACATGTCGCAACTGTATCTTTAACTTGTGTTTACTATGGAGTATGGATGAAGCAACCCTGTGAGAGTGTCCATGTTACACAGGCATCTACTTTCAAACCTTCAACATCTGCTAGACAAGGTGCAACGTGCTAAAAAAATCCAATCAGGGCATAATGGAGATATATTGAAAAAAATCCTCAGAAGATAAGGTGCAATGGAGACTTATATGAAGATTAAACAAAATGTCTTATCGGCAGCCAACTCGATAAATTGAGGAGAGAATTATGGTGTTAGAAGCAACATAGAACAAAGGCAAGATCCAACCAACAATAGTGCGTAGAATGGAATCAGATAATTGTGCATGAATGAAAAATATATAAGGATTCCCTTAAAAAAATCACTTTCGTAGTAGAAGGGCTCAAGCTGGATGGATGAAGGTTAAGCATTATAATGTAAACTGCTATGCAAGTGCACAATTGCATCTTGAATAGTTAAAAGGAGGCACATGCACGTGGTCTCAAAAATTTGAAATAGTACCTAGACTGGCGCACTGAGGCCATACAAAATATATTATTCTCAATTTTTTTTTATTCTGAGGCTCATTTGTTTTGGTTTATTGGGATAGAGTTTCTGTCCAAAAGCACTTTCTCGCCTTCCCATTTTTTTTTGGTTCATATTTCTTTCTTTTTCATTTCTCTTGAATAAAGTAGGGCCGTAGTGTTGTCAGGTTATTTTTATAAGGTGGGAATGCTTTTAGTTACATAGCCTGTATTTGCGATTCACATGGTTATGTACTTTAAAGCATTATATTTGCCACATATATGGCTACTTTTTCAAAATATTTCACTAAAATGGGAAAATAAGGAAAAGCAACAAAAAGGAAAATGCGTGAATGCTTGATTTCAAAAGGGTGAATATACCCTTCGTTTTTCTATTTTGTTCATAAAAAATATGTTCAATATATTTTAAACTTTTTCTTGTAACAAAATCAGTGGAAACTCAGAATTCATAATTTTTCTGTTAATGTTTGTATTTATTATTATTATTTTTTAATTCCTGAGAAACTGAGAATGTCATGTGTGGCAATGCGCTAAACATCTGTTTGGCTGTTGAAAAAATTCTGATTGTTGTCTATGTAGGGATATCTAGCTCAAATTTACGGTTTAAGGTGTAGTACAGTATTAGAGAGATGGAGAGCTTCATGACCAAAAGAGTTAGTAAATACTTTGGCTATGACACAGTATACAATGGAGAATTCATATTGCCGAGTAGCCTTCTCTTGCAGTCTCTTTGTCTCTCATACATATGA
This sequence comes from Nymphaea colorata, assembly GCF_008831285.2. Lineage (NCBI taxonomy): Eukaryota > Viridiplantae > Streptophyta > Magnoliopsida > Nymphaeales > Nymphaeaceae > Nymphaea > Nymphaea colorata. The sequence continues at coordinate 17,886,147 of NC_045150.1, forward strand.
ATAGACATGTTGTACTGTGTGAAGTTAATGCCATTGTGGTGAGCATGTTCTGTAGCATTCCATTTCTCAGAGTAGTAGTTGAAACCATAGTCACTAATATTTGATGTCAGTAATTTCTCAGTGAAACTTGTCCCAGGAGTTTTTATCAAGAATTTCTTTTCTCAGGAAAATATGCAAATTTCATATGTTCTAAAAAATAAAAAATATCCAAATGGTAGAAAGATTGGTAGAAAGGTGATTGGATGAAACTTTCTTGCAAAAATATGAATAATCATGTGGAAAATTTTTGAAATAAAAAAAAAGAAACAAAAAATGCACTTGCTTAGAAATACTTCAAAAGGGACTTTTCTGAAAATCTTGTAAATATCTTAGGATAATGTTCTACATTTTTTGTTTCTGGTGATGTTTTATTTTTTGAAATATTATGATCTTTCTAATATCAGTAACTAGCGTTGAACTGGGTATCGTGATATTTTCAAAAGCCTGGAGATATTTGTTACTATGCTGGGTACTTAATCATGGGCAATACAAGTTTCCTTTTTCTTGCTCTTTTTCTAATAACAATTAAAGCTTTTAAAGTATGCAGCAACAGCAAGATATGTGATATGCAATACATTTTCTTGCCTGTCTGCCTGTTTCTATGTGTTGAATATGGGGCTTCTTGCTAGTCCCAAGACAAGTCACATATGTGGTTTTCTATTTAGAATAATGTAGTGTCAATGGGACTCTCAATATTGGTTCCAATCTCTAAGGGCTTATTAAAATTGCAAATGAGTTGTGTTTTCCTTTTTGTTTGGACAAGCTTTGGTTTCATTTGCTAATTTGTGTTTTATGTTCTAGGGTACCTCAAGAGACTGTCTTGTCTGGTGGGAAATGTTACCTGTTGAAGTGGGTCAACGGTATTGTTTCATAATTGTCTGGATTTTTCTGAACCAGCTGCACCATTCATTTTTCCTTCCTTTTTGGTCACAGTTATGTTGTATTTTTAGATCTCATTAGTTGTTTGAGAAGGCCGGATACGAAGTGTGAATTTTGCTACAAAACTTCCTTTCAAGAAAAAGTAGACCTTTTATCAGTTTATGATGTGGATATGTCTACTGCATGCTTGATAGGCTAGCCAAAGTATGGTTCTAGAACATGGTTAAGCAGGCCTTAAAATGCATTTTCTTGAACGTGTGAACTATTTCAACCGTGCAGTACATTCATTTGTAGCTTGAACTTGATAATTATATTGGTGCCGACTAGTTATACCTTTTTCCTGCCACTTATTTTGTATTCAAATATTCATCTCAAAATTTTCACCTTTTATTCTTTTAAAAATGCCTTAAGGACTAAGGGGGAATGACTATGGTAAAGAAAAGGTTGACATACAAACATGGAGCTTTGTGTGCTTTTATGTAACACAAGGTGGTACCGCCCTTGCTACAGATCATGCTGAATGCACAAGAAAAACAAGAAGAAAGGAAGGAATTTTATGCATTTTCCTTTGAACATGAATTTCCAATTCAATGGACATCAGGAACTCTTATTTATTGCCCAAGAATACTAATCAACATGAAATGAGCAAGGAAATAGATGCAACACACCAAACAACTCATGATAGCACCGTAGGGGAGCGTCTGCTGCAATGTCATATAGATGCATGTAAGGAGTGTGGGTGTAGGGCCAGATGGGGGTGCTATGTGTAATTTTGAAAAGCTGAGCGCAGTTGTTTTCATCCACCTGTGGGATCCACAGCCTGCCTCCCTCTAAGCAATGGCACAAGGCACATAAAGTGGAACACATACTTTACTTCCCTTGCCCCCCCATCTCTCTCTCTCTCTGTGTGTGTGTGTGTGTGTGTTATACTGTCTTACACACACACACACAAAAAAAAAAAAAAAAGGAAGAAGCTGAACCATATGGATGCAACCTCCATGGTTGCAAACCATTGAATAAAGAGAATAATCATGTTGTTTTTTAATGTATAAATATGATTTTGAAGGCTGGGAATATGTTGTTTTTCTATCATTATAGAATAAGATTTGCATATTGGAAAAGCATGTTCTTTTTGGTTCTTAGGTTTCCAAACATGAAACATCACATTTGTCTGGTTAATTTTGTAAAAAAAAATATTTATGACTGAGATGTTTAGCTAGAGTTCATTGCACTCTAAATAATACATAATATTTCCTCGTATGTGTTTGCATGTGTGTATATAATATATGGGAAACAGATTTTAACTACTGCTAAAATGACACATCATATTGCTTTCTTTACCTCTCTCTTCATTTAATGCACTCTCTTTAGCATTTAATGAAGAGATATATAGGTGTGTTATGCTTGCATTAGTCAGAATTTAGTTTATATATATATATATATCAAATAGAGAGAGAGAGAGTTGTGCCCAATTGATCCATGTCAAATGTATGTTATTTATTAAAGCTGTCCATCTCAAATACATGGATGGTGAGATTTCTTTCCTGTTTGACTCATATTTAGTGAATTCTTTGTATGTATGTGTATAATGTAGTCACAAAAAACTTTCTCGCATTTTAAATGGTGAGGTTTTTCTTTGGTATAATATGGTGAGTTTGAAAAAACCGGGAAAAGTATAGGAAAAAAATGTAAATTTTTAAAATTATAAAAACCAAAAATGAAAAAATAAAATATGTGAGAAACTAATAACCCAAACATCAAAAAATAAGTAGCTTTGCAGTAAGTAGAAATTAGAAAATGACAAAAAATAGTTTGGTATTAAAAAAACATGAAAAAAATGAATAAAATGAGAAAAGGAAAAAAATGTGAAAGAAACATGTTTCTTTCCCTTTTTCATTTTAACATTTTTTTCAAAAAAACAGCATTTTTTAATTTTTTAAATGGCTAATTTATTTATTACATTTTTTTTCACTTTTTTTCCCCAAAAAAAAGTGTTTCTTGACATAAAGAGAGAGACAGACCCAGTTGTCTGGGTTGTCCCAGCATGGGTTGTTAGTAACTAATATACATACATATGTACAATGTACAAATACATGCATACACACACACACATATATATATATATATAGGCACAAAAAATACATTTTTTTGGAAAGAAAATTCGTATAAAATGCGAGAAGTATGTCATCCGTTTAAAAGTAAAAAAGTTTTTTTTTTTAAAAAAGAACACCAAAATGAGAAAAAACAATTAGGCATTGTTTTCACTTTTTTTTTTTATTTTCAAACTACTTTTTTTCATTTATTAATTTTTATTTGTTGCTTGTCTACTATTTTTTGATGTTTGTGTTATTAATTTCTCACTTATTTTAAATTTTCCCTTATTTTTAGGATATTTTAAAATTTTAAAAAATTTCCCGTATACTTCCCTTGTTATCCAAGCTCGTAGTATTATACCTGAGAAAAACATCATCAATTAAAATGCAAAAACGTTTTTTTGTGACTATTGTATATAATATGTGTATATGCATGCATGTATTGAATCTTATGTATATACATTGTTGATTGACTGCACATGTCATAATTGACGATAAATTTGGTAAGTAGAAGCAGCATTGGCACCAGCACCAGCACCTATGTCACATAGGTATGGTTATAGGTGCTGGTATGGGTACTGGTACGGAGCATTTTAAAAAAGCTTTGGTACAGGCCCATGGGGACATCATTATATATAACACACACACACACACACACACACACACACACACACTTATATATATACATAGATAACAAAAAATAAGATTTTAGACAAACAGAACAACACATTAATGATTCAAAATTTATAAATTCAAGCTTATAGTTTTGTCTAGGAAGTCAAAATTATAACAATATATGAAGCTTCAGGCTAGGCATATGCAGTGTAAATTTGTAATTTTTATGCTTTACATAATATGAAACAAGCTACGGATAGTTGGATATACATTAATACCCAACTAAGAAAAAACAATCTTTGGACAGTCTTGGACAGTCAAGTTTGGGTGAGTCCAAAAATGGAGCGGTTTAGCCTTGGGTACGTGGACCATACCTGGTACAGCCTTGGCCGTAGCGGCCATATTGGTATCATACCGGTTCAGTGTGGGTACTGCTCCATTTGAGCAGTACCTATCTGACATTAATGGGACAGTACCCGTGTGACATAAACCAGCACCAAGTGTGGCTGTGACATGGGTGTCGCTACCTCCTTAAAGAGCCAATGTTACATACATAAACCAGATGGGGGCTGTTAGTGGTTGTGGATCCCTACCATCAGCCATTTATAGTGTTTGCTTGGCTAGCCCAGTCAGCTAGAGAACCTGAACTTTGCTTGGCTGCTGCAAATTTTTGGTAACACTTGGCTTAGGTAAGAATTTTGGAGTTGGCTGAGAGGTTGAGGTGGCTGAGAGTCAACTTCAACCCATGAATACTTCAATGGAGGAAGTCCCTACCAACTAGTCAAGAATGCTTTTGGAGCAGTCCAACATCTTGCTGGGCCTTAAAACTGGTGTGGAGGTTCCAATATGATGGATAAAGAACCTCAGAAAGCCCAGGCCTGAGTTTCTCACTGTTTGGAACTGGATGGCCAAATACCAAAATATGAGGTACCATAGCCTAAGCAGGACTCGCTGCACCAGAATTGAAGATGGCCCTGCTTCACAAGCAAGGTTAGGTGACAAAGACTTACCTTAAACCATAGCTACGAATATCACGATATTTTCAAAAATATCGCGATTAACAAAAAAAATGAAGGAAATGAAAAAAAGGAAAATATCGGGTATATTTTGAAAAAACATAAAAATCAATTTATTGTGATTTTATCACGATTTTTTCATTCATTTTTCATTCATTTTTCTGTTTTTATTTTTTTCAACTTTTCTTTCATTGTTTTCTTTCCTCTTGTTTTAGATATGTAATGTGTCCTCCTACATGCAATACAATACTTATTACTTTGTCATCTTTATCATTTTAATTTTTAACTAGATGTTTTTTTGTCTTCTTATTAGTTTTTCATTTCTTCTACTTTTTACCTAACATTTTGATTTTTTTAAAAAATTGAGATTTCTCGAAAAAACAGCTTTGCCAAAAAATACCCAAGAAAACATCGCTAATAAAAACTCGAGAATGATATTTGTGGCTAATGCCTTAGACTCAGTCAATCACACACTATGTCACATAGGTACGGGTATGGGTACGGCGTTTTCGCCAATCTTGGTACGGCAGTATGACGATAATTATATGTTTTTAATTCTAAAAAACAAAATTGATATCATCACATCATTAAGACAATGTTCTTTCCATAGTTCCTACATATAATCTCATAAAAAAAACATAAACAAACCAAGACAATGTTTTTTTTGTGGTTTGGATCGGTTCTGACCTAGAACCGATCCAAACTTTCCCAGTCGCGGTACCGGTACGGGTATGTGGGCTAGCCCACGTACCACTGTGACTTAGATCACACACAGATAATCAAAGCAGGTGTGCGCATGGTGCTTGTCACACCAGAAGGAGGCATACTTCATGTGACTTGAGACAGCCTTGGACCAACAATGAATAGGAATGGAGCAGCAATAGCTCTTATATGAACTACTGGGGTGATCGTATAAGAGCTAAGTCAGTATTAACAAAAATATGAGTAAGTTCTGTTGGCCTCTGTCACTCTAAGAGTCTCTTCATTTTTTCCCATGGCCCCATGGCATCGCCACTCTCCTTAGCCTCTATCAGTTGCTTATAATCCCTTGTATTCTCTTCCTTGATCGCTCGGTTGGTGCTGCCTTCATTGGATGGTGCTTGGGTTTTGGACTTTTCTTTTCTTTTCTTTCTTTCCTTTTTTTTTTAGGTTGTGATTATTCAAGGCTTGCAGGTTTGAATCTTTTCCCTGCCTAAGAAGGAAGCAAAGCTCCAACTTTAGACTGCTGCTTCATTTTCATGCTCTGAGTCAATGTCATTAGTGCTGACTCTGACATTAACCCAAAATGATGGAAAGGTCAGGATTTTTTTTAAAGGTCAGGACTAATGAGAATTGTATGTTATTAGTATTCACTATACCAAAAAGATGCCATTAGTGCTGACCATACCACAAATTGTATGTCATTTTCCATCAAACAAATTGTATGCCGTTAGTACTTTTTCAAGAAAAGTGATGGAAATGTTATGGAAAAGTCAGGACGAATGACAATTGTATGTCATTAGTACTTTTAAAGGAAAAGACAAAACAAAATAGCAATTGTATGTCATTAGTGCTGACTGACTCTGACATTAACCTAAAATGATGGAAAGGTCAGGATTCTTTTTAAAGGTCAGGACTAATGAGAATTGTATGTCATTAGTATTCACTATACCAAAAAGACGCCATTAGTGCTGACCATACCACAAATTGTATGCCATTAGTGTTGACCATACAACAAATTGTATGCCATTATATGGAGGACTATTTTTAACTAAAGGGTCAAATTGTCAATATTAATTATGAAAAATGGGCAAGTATGGAGCTAGGTCCAGGTTGAACTTGGGCAGCACAGTGTTTGGGTTCGAATCAGTTATAATAATTAATTAATTATATTAGCAAAATGTGCTTGTCCTTGCATCAGTCCACTGATATATGTGTGTAGGTGGTTCTTGATTAGTTAAAGTTCATGTGATTTCATGGTACTCAAGTATTAGAGAAAAGTAGTAGGGGAAATGGTTGAAGCAGAAAGAATTATCATCTATGGAAGCTATCTCATAAACTTGCATCTTTGAGGTGCTGCATTTCTCCTTCAATTCTTCATTTTGAAGTTCCCTAGGGTCCTTATTATGAAAGTTCTGGTGACATTAGGCCTCAACTCCACTCTCTTGAACGAGTTCTATCAAATGTATGACGTATGAGCACTTTTCTTTTAAAAGGTAAGTGTATCTAATAATTAAACGTTAGTTTAGTGATTATTTCCTAGAGGCATACCTGGTCAGTGCCATGGTACATCAATTTAAATAGGCTCCATTAGTTTATTTCATGGTGTTGCACTGATGATCTGTTCTTTGTATAAGCAGTATACAGCTGACATTTGCTGTTTCTGCTTCCCATGTAGCTGATGACTATAATACCAGTATTATAATCTTGAAGAACTTGTGCATTAACAGCCAACCACATGATATGTGCATGAAAACAAATGTTCTTGAATAACTGTCCTCTTTGTTTTTTTCCTTTTCCTGCTTTTCCATTGTCATCTTCTTCATCATCGTCTTTCTCATCTTTTTCTTTTTTGAATCTTATCCTCTTATTTTTCTTTCTTGATCTATAGAGGAGACATTAAGGGCACTTAAAGAAAAGCAAAAGGAGACAGAACCAGCAGAAACAGAACCAGAACCTACTACTGAGGTTCTTTTCCTTTGCAGCTATGAAGGTTGTGGGAAGACATTCGTGGATGCTGGGGCATTGAGAAAACATTCTCACATCCACGGGGAAAGGCAGTATGTTTGTCACTATGAAGGTTGTGGAAGGGTAAACCCTTGTCCAAAGGCTTTACTATAGAGTGTTCAAGGAAGATTTCAAATCTTTCTTGGATTGACAAGGCAACACTTTTCATAATGCTACAAACTAGCTGGTTTACCCATGTTGTAGGCTAGCGTGTGTTAGCATAAAAATAGGCATTGTGTAGTTTTGATTTTTTGTATTTGCATTTTTCAAGATGGTTTATATTTCTACAGAAATTTCTGGACAGTTCCAAGCTTAAAAGGCATTTCCTCATTCATACTGGAGAGAGGCATTTCATCTGCACTTATGAAGGTTGTGGTAAGGTGATCACCTTTCCTTTCTCTTTGATGTTCTGGCCAGTCACCTGGTGTTCCTTTCTGCTTGTGGTGTCTTCCATGTTCTTAGTTATTGTGACATTTGTCTCTTGTTAGTGACTGCCCAGAAACCAGAGAGAGAGAGAGAGAGAGAGAGAGAGAGAGAGAGAGAGAGATGTTCCCAGCAAGATACATGCTGGAAGTACTGGCCAACTGTTAGAACAAAAATGTAAAAAGGAAACTTAAAATGCGCAAGAGTAAAAATATCAGAAAATGTCCCAGGAGCAAGCTTGCCAGTAACCAGAAGAAGCATTGATACTAGATACCCTTGCACTTGCAGGAACTGCACAATGAATGACAAAGTTTCATTTTCTTCAAAGTTCAAAACAAGTACAGCTGAAGTTGGATCTAGTTTAGGTCCGCTATCTATATGTGTCATGGTAACAGCGTGTTAGTAGCTTAGGCTGATGGCTCAATTTCTATTTGTCTTTTTGTCTTGGAACATCAGCATCTAATTAATATACCTGCATGCTGAATTGCAGATTGTCCAACTCAAGCACTTGAAGTATCGTGTATCCTGGATGTGCTCATGCTCAATATATGAAGTCCATTCACCTTGATTTTATTTCTTAGTGAAATACCCTTCCCCATATTATTCTACTCCAGTATCCATGTACCTGTCTGAAATACAATGGCAAGATTATGCTTATCTTGTAAAAAAAGTTGGTCAAAAGTCTAGTAAATATATCTGTTGTCTATGTTTATGGTATTATTTAATGGAATCTTCTAGTTTTTGATTGATTATACTATCAAAAAATTGGTCGAAGTTCTAATAAATATGTCTGTAAATGAAATCATTTTAAAATCTTGAGTGAAATTCTCATGTACTTGTGCATTCAATATTTCTCATTCCTTCATATATGGGTAGAGGGAGAAAAAAATTAAATAATTAGGTTCTATTTGTGGTATTATCTAACATAATCTTCTATTTCTTGATTGGTTAATGATTTTGCCTATGGTGCAGGCTTTCTCCTTGGATTTCAACTTGAGGGCACATATGAAGACACATTCACATGAGAACTATCATGTCTGCCCCTACAAAGAATGTGGGAAGAGATATGCTCATGAGTATAAACTAAAAGCACATATCAAATCACACCATGAGAAGGTAAGCATGGTGTTAGGTTCAACAACATGTGCTATAAACTTATTAATATCTTGTTAGTTGTTTGACATAGTTTTACATTGTTACTAATTTATTTTCTATTGGTGTCAATCCTGGTGCTTGTGGATAATACTCAAATTCTTTCCCACTAGGTTTCGTTACAAGTTAAATAATAGTCTGTAGGTTAGACTTGCTAAGCAGTATGGACGTTAGTTACCAAAGCCTTGCAGTCTGTTTCTGGTACTTGTTTGGAAATGAATTTCTGATGTGCATTATTGCTGGTAACTGGGGCACACTATGTATAGTTACGAATTTTACTTGGGATGCCTGTATATGCGTGTCTATGGAGAGTTACTATAGGCTTGTCACAGATTCACAAATATAGATGACTTGAATTTTTTAGTTTTTTAATTGCCAAAAGAGCGTAAGCTGTTTTTAAATGGAAAATATCATCAGAAATGTATTTCTCGTGATAATCTCCACATATTCCCCCACTTCACCTTCTTTTATGTATCTTCAGTATATATCTCCATTTATTTGTTTATTTTAAAATTTTAAAAGCTATTCTTATCAGCGTATCTGTAAGAAAATTGGTATAGAACGTTTAATTTCATTAATATTTATACTGTAAAATACTTTTTTCAACCTTCATAATGGATGTGGTCGAGGGACTTGAAGCATCCCCTCCCTAAAATGATACGAGATCCTTAGTGTATTCTGCAAAGTGGATTCAAACTTTTTCAGAAAGATTACGAATGGTCCAACATAAGCTTGTCATTCTGAATTGGCCATAGTTGTGCTTGGCTTATTGGATCAAGAGAGCCACAGCCTTAATAAGCAGCGCCTAGGCTTCTTGAGGAAACTTGGTTTGTTTAGCAATCTAAGTTGGAAAAAAATTTCACAGGTTTCTGGTGTTGACTTGAGGTAAAGTTAGTGGATTTCCCATTGGATCATCTTAACATGTATTGATGTTTTTGGTAATGTCTAGGCGAGAGAGGAAAAGTGGCTTTTTTTGTTTTTGAGTAGTTTTAATTTCAAAGAAATGCATGTGGCAAAAGTTATTCTGCTATCATCTGTTTAGACAAACCAAGTGACTGCAAACCGTCATTTTTTATTTATTGAACTATGAATTGACACGAGACATAGGCACACACGCTAGAAAGTCATACCTGAAATAAAAAATTCAACATGCATTTTGTAGAGAGGGACCTCTAGAATGGTGTGTGATCCATGCAGCAGGTCTATTTTATGTATGTTAAGGAGGTATAACTATTAATTACTGGAAGCTGTAAAAGCAAGCACGGTAGCACAGGCATGTACACCTAGACACACACACGAACAGACTGATGCACACACAAAGTTTTCTGATTGAATGCCTATTATTTGTGGCTTCATGGTTGAAAATATGTACTGTGCTAGCTTCAATAACCTGTTCAAGTAGAGTAATTACACTAATAGCACCTTCTAGAGGACACTAAGATGGGGGCTTCCTGTCTGAATCTGCTTGCTATTCTGAATCTCCTCACTGTTCTTCAGAATATGACAGCAGAAGCAAAACACAGCGTGCAGATGGAAAAGCTACATTGTACCCCAAAACCTCCCGCTGCAGTGTATGGTTCTGCTTCATCAGACCGTCCTTATGCATGCCCTTATGAAGGCTGTGGGAAATCCTATATCCATGAGTACAAATTGAATCTGCATCTTAGAAGAGAACATCCTGGACATAATGCAGAAGAAAATGGGAAGCATGCAGCACATGACATGGACAATGAGATGGATGAAGCCAGTGATCAGGATGCTTATGCATCAAAGAGTGGCAGCATGAAGGATGTGAAGCGGAGTAAGCCTAATCTAACTTCAAGGATGCCACCTGCTAAGATGAACCAAAGAAAAAGATCGGCGTCATCCACGCCACCAACCGTCCCAATATCCACCACACCTATGAACTCGAGCAGAAGAGTGAAGCAACAGTGGGCAACCAAAGATGTTTATGAAGAAGACAGTGAAGAGACTGAAGAAGACCGTGAAAACGCAGAAGAGGATCGGTGGCCATATCCAGAAACAAATGAAGACTCTGAAGAAACAGAATACGAGGACTAACCCCATAATGGGATAGTCCTAGTCTTCTTCTCTTTTCCAACGATTAAACAGAAATAGCAAATAATGCATGTGAAACATGGTCCGATAGTTTTTTCTTGTTGGAAATCAGATTTTATCTTGATTCAAAAGTCTTTCACAGGTATATATATATATATATATATATATATAAAACAAGGCCATCCATGTGCTTCATCAGATCGACATTTTTGTTTGGATGGATGAGTGAATTAAAAGATATGTAAAAAACATTATTAAAATAAAAAAAAAGACTAACTTAATATATACTTCTCACCAAATGACTTTAGAGATTATATATAAAAGGTTAGATTGCAGAAAAAACACTTTAATAATTAATTTGAATAGTCCTCATTTTTTTCTCTTTACCCAAGTAGTTTGGTTTTTACCAACTCCCATGAGTTTTCAGTTGACATCTTGGAACATCAATTGAAGGTCAACCATGTTTTTGATGGATGGTCTCCATTTAAGCAGTTTTTCTTATATTTTTATTTTATCGAAACGTTTCTCCCCACCGCCTTCCTTACCCTTCTCCGCCGTCAGGGGGGTGTGGGTGGAGAGGATTTTCCCCATTCCCTTCCTCCCACGACAGAAGGTGGGGAGGATGGGGGAAGGAGGATTCCCTTCTGTGCCATCGGACGGCAGCGCCCCCTCTCACATTCTCCCACCTTCTGTCATAGGGAGGATGATCCACCTTCCCCCATGTGCTTAGGCCAGTTCATTTGACATCTCAAAATGTTAACTGAAACTTACAGTGAGGATTCAGTCACCATATATATATATATATGAATGGCCTTAGTACTGATTGCGTTTTGCAAGTGTCAAATGCAGTTTTTGGTTATCTCATAAAAAGATTGAATCCATCAACCAATTGTAACATGCTCTTTGGATGTGCATCGCTGTACGAAATGAATTGAGACTGCGTTATATACAAAATGTGATCAGTAACATTTTCGTCTAAGTATATAGTAGGGCCTATGATGTACCATTTCCAGGCTAAAGAAGTAATGCACGTGAGCATAACAGCAACTAACGAGATTCCAAACACTGGCCCCTAGTTGTGTTTATTCATTTCATGTAAAATCAGGTTTTTGGTCACTTCCAACTCTACATATGCATCTGAATTATGTAAGCCTTAAAAAAAAGGAAGAAAAATTTTGCTCAAATGTTCCTTTCACTTAAATACAGGTGCACGGTTACTTCAGGGATAACTTATCGTGGATGATAAGTGATGCAAGGCAAGGAATTCTACTTAGATAACTCATTTAGGTTTTTAAACACTTTCCGATGATTTTCAGTCTCATAAAGTTATACCATTTACACATGCAGCAGAGTCTGAAACTTTTTTACCAATGGAACTAGGCCTGGGCATCAGGATGAACTGGGCAGGCCCACCATTTTGGTCTCCTTTAACAACCCAACCTTGGACCGGGCCGGCCCGACTATTAACAGGCCGGGCTGGGCTAGGTAAACCATGTTTGAGGCCCAGCCCAACCCATTTTTAACCGTTACACGGACTGGGTAGGGCCGGGCTGTGCCGGGTCGGGTTAGGATTTGGCCCCTCGTCCCTTGGCCTGGTTCCAACATAATCACATGGTTTGTCAACTCTCACCATATCACATTTAAGTAGCTAACTATGAGTTAAGCTGACTCACCACACCATATCAGTTCAATGACAAACAATTAACAAATCCAAATGATGACCAATTCAAATTTTAAATTTGACCATCACAAGCCTACAACATTTTTCTTTACACAGGAAGATTTAAAACCAATATTCTTAATTACAACCAATACTCTTAAATATTATCACACACTCTGAACATCTTTCACTTGGTTACAAATAATAACATAAACAAGACCATAAAGGAGAAGAGAGTCACAAACTACCATTAATGGAAGAAATGACTTTTAATTCAATAATTTTTTGTTATTGAGGTATAAGGAGTGCATAGACATAAACAAGACCATAAAGGAGAATAGAGTCACAGACTACCATGAATGGAAGAAATGACTTCTAATTCAGTAATTTTTTGTTATTGATGTATAAGGACTGCACAAAGGAGTTGGAGGAGAAGAAAATAGTGCAACAATATGAAGCCCAAAAGCAGAAGAGAAGAAAGTTATAATGGGCATCACAATTCATAGGTAGAGTTAGAGCTAAATGTACAAACCAAATCATTTCCCTGATTTAGAACCACAAATTTAATATCCAAAAGTTTATATTTCAAGAGTTTTGCATCAACATTCCATGTTATCATAAGTTTATTTGCGACTCTGCACCACGATATTACCTGCAAAAAGTTTCAATAGTTAGTTCACAAATTACATAAATAGAATGCTAAACACTACATATTGAAAAAAAAAAAAACCATGATAATCATGCATTGGATCAACATTCTTTATCAAATTTTGCTTCACATCATGAGAACTGTAACACATATTAATTTAAGCACATGACTATGTTTGTCACGGGCCGACTCCTTCGGACTGCGCAGCACGGCAAACTCTTGCCAGTAAGCCGCAAGCCTTCGCCTCGTTCAAGTGGGCGCAGATCACTTGAACGCTTTCTCGAAAACAAAGGACACAAATTTGCACAAAGAGTGTGGAAAGAAAACTCACAATATATTTCACTTCAGAGAGAAGAGTACATCACGAGGGAAAGCAAGTAAGCTATCACACTTTACTTACAAGGATGGCTGAAGCCACTTACAGAATTCTCATGCCGACCATACAAAACAAGGAATCCCAATATCACACTTAGGGAGCCGTTTTGGGAGGGTACTCCGACATAGGTGAACAAACTAGCTTACACCAAGACTCAACATAAGCAAAGCAAATACAGCAAAAGCAAAGGACTGTACAAACTCTAGACGTAGGGGAACAGGCTCCCCCCTTCAAATCAAGCGCCGGCCTCGGCGCTAACAGCTTCATGGTATGTCTGGACTTCTTCTGGATGACTTCGCTTGAAGCGGAAGGCATACTCCCATGTTGGCTGATCATCATCTACCCACTTGACCAAGTATCGCTTCGGTTCACCAAGATAGTTCACTTTGTGTCGAAGGATTTGGTCCAACTGACGGTCACTGGCAGGCCGGGTAGAGGGAGCACGCTGCAAAATCGGTTTTCTCCAGGGCTGGCTTCTCTCCGGGTCTTCAGTATCGGCATAGAAGGGCTTGAGGTTGCAGACGTGAAACACTGAATGCACCTTGAAGTCTGGCGGCAGATCTAATTTGTATGCCAGCTTCCCAATTCTTTTGACCACAGTGAATGACCCTTCATACTTTCTGATCAACGCTCGGTGTCTCCCATGGAAGATGCCCGAGCGGTCTGGGTAAAGCTTGACAAGAACTTGGTCTCCCACTCGAAACTCAGCAGGTCTCCGATTCTTGTCAGCCCACTTCTTCATCTTCTTGGCGGCCTTGTGCAAGAACGCCTTATCTATCTCCGTCTGTTCCTGTCAGTCTCTGACAAACTGGTAGGTGAAGCTGGGTCTTCCCTTCTCTTGGGCTGCAACTGTGTGAGGCATAAACGGCTGCTGCCCGGTGGTTACTTCGAAGGGGCTGTGGCCTAAAGACTCGCTCTTCTGCAAGTTGTAACAAAATTGGGCCACATCGAGCAGCTTTACCCAGTTCTTCTGGTTGGCGCTGACAAAGTGACGCAGGTACTGTTCCAACAAAACATTGATGCGTTCGGTCTGGCCATCAGTCTGAGGGTGGAAGCTTGTGGAAAACAGTAAGTCTGAGCCTAGCAACCGAAACACTTCACGCCAAAACTTGCCCGTGAAGCGAGCATCGCGATCACTCAAAATACTCTTCGGCACACCCCAGTGCTTAACAATGTTATTCACAAACATCTCCGCCATCTTCTCTGTTGGACTCTCCTTTGTGGTTGGGATGAACGTGGCATACTTAGAAAACCTATCCACAACAACAAAGATAGAGCTGTAGCCATCAACTCGGGGTAAACTCACAATGAAGTCCATGGAGATGCTTTCCCACGGACGTTCTGGAATAGGAATAGGCTCGAGCAGGCCGGCAGGCTTCTGATTAGTCCCTTTGTCCTGCTGGCAGACGAGGCAAGTCTTTACATATGCCTCCACATCATCACGCATCTGAGGCCAATAGTAGCTACGTTCAAGAAGGGTCAGAGTCCGCTCCTGGCCTGAATGGCCAGCCCAAAGCGTATCATGGCACTCCTTTGTTAGCTCCCTTCGGAGATTGCCCCACTTCAGCACGAAAACTCGTCCGCCCTTGGTGAGGAGCAATCCATCTCGCAGCCAAAATCTCCGAGTCTTTCCCGCTTCAGCCAAGGCAACCAAGTGTTGGGCCGCTGAGTCTTGCCGCATCCCTTCACGAACCCGCTCGAGGAGCGCACCCTCCAACTGTGCTTCGGAGGTCCCCGCCCGAGAGGCTGCAAGTTCTGCCTTTCTACTCAATGCATCCGCTACCACGTTGGTCTTTCCAACCTTGTACTCCAGAGCGAAATCAAACTCTGCCAAGAATTCCTGCCAACGAGCCTGCTTCGGAGTTAACTTCTTCTGAGTCTTGAAGTAACTCGTGGCCACATTGTCTGTCTTAACGACGAACTCTACCCCCAGTAGGTAGTGCCTCCATATGCGCAAGCAATGCACAATGGCGGTCATCTCCCGTTCATGCACTGTGTACCTCTTTTTAGGGTCCTTCAACTTCTGACTCTCATAGGCAATCGGATGACCGTCTTGCATTAATACCCCACCAATGGCAAAGTCTGAGGCGTCTGTGTGTACTTCAAAGGGCTTGGAGTGATCTGGCAACCTGAGGACGAGCTCTTGTACAAGGGCACGCTTCAGGCCTTCAAAGGCATCCTGGGCGGACTGAGTCCAAATCCAGAATCTATTCTTCTTAAGTAGGTCAGTGAGGGGCGCCGCTATCAATGAGTATCCCGTGATGAACCGCCGATAGTAGTTAGCTAACCCAAGAAAGGTCCGCAATTCAGGCACATTTGAGGGTGGCTTCCATTCTTGAACAACCTTCACTTTCTCTGGATCCATTCGCAGCTGGCCATTCCCTACAATGTGGCCGAGAAAACTGATCTCCCGCTGTCCAAAGTGACACTTCTCCTTCTTCACGAAGAGATAATTTTCTTTGAGTGCTTGGAACACCGTCTTCAAATGACTGACGTGCTCCTCAAGGTCGCTGCTAAAGACCACAATGTCATCAAGGTAGACCACCACAAACTTGTCAAGGTAAAGGTATAATATCTTGTTCATTAGAGTCGAGAAAGTTGCAGGGGCATTCGTCAACCCGAATGACATGACTAGGAACTCATACGCTCTATAGCGGGTGACGCAAGTGGTCTTTGGTTCATCACCTTCCACAATCCTGACCTGCCAGTAGCCAGAACGAAGGTCTAACTTAGAGAAGATCCTCGCCTTGCCCAACTGATCGAACAAGTCCGCAATGAGAGGCAAGAGATACTTGTTCTTCACCGTCACCTTGTTCAAGGCGCGGTAATACACACAGAGTCGCTTAGAGCCATCATGTTTCGTTTGGAACAATACAGGAGCCCCGAATGGTGCCTTAGAGGGGCGGATGATCCCTAACTCAAGCATGTCATCAAGCTGCCTTCGCAGCTCCTTCAATTCGGCCGGTCCCATTCTGTAGGGAACCATAGTTGGTGGCTTGGCTCTGGGAACCAAGTCAATGTCATGATCAACTTCACGCCTCGGGGGTAGGCGCTTGGGCAGCTCGGGGGGCATCACTCCCTCGAATTGCTTGAGGACTGAGGAGTCCTGGCGGAATGACTCTCGGCTGAGGGTCATCTTCTTCTAGATGCACGGCCACGAGGAATGTTTGTTCACCATGACGCACGCCCTTCTTCAGTTGCATGGCCGACAACATCGGCTGAGACTTGTTTCTGATGGAGTGACAGTGCACTGTGTGGGACTGATCCGCACCCATCAACGTCAATGTGTTGGTTTTTGGCAACATCATTGCATTCTGGCCTCGAAGGAACTCAATTCCCAAAATCACTTTGAAATCATCCAGAGGTACTACGGAAAAGTTAGTGACTCCCATCCAGCCTTGAATCTGAACCGTTACACTCTTCGCTTCTCCCAGGATGGGCCTGGCTTCAGAGTTCACCGTTTTAAGGGTCCTCTACTGCGGCACAGACTTCAATCCCACTCGCTCCGCCTTCTCTTTCGAGACGAAGTTATGTGTAGCCCCGGAGTCTACCATCGCAACAGTAGACGTTCCATTCAGAGTGACGTCTAGGTACATCAGCTCCTTGTTCACCAAACTGCTAGACGCTGCGCGGCTTTGTACAACATTGATCGTCTGAGCGGCACCCATTCCTGTCTGCCCTTCCTCGGTCTCGTCTTCAGTGGCCCTTGCGGCATTGGCCTGCCTGGTAGGACTCACCCTCTTCGGACAGACGTGCGCTTGGTGCTTACCTCCGCAGACCCAGCAAGTCACTTCCCTGGTGGCCCAGTGTAGTCCTTGCGAAAGAAGGTTTTTCTCTCGGTTGGTTTCTGGAAGACCGATTCATTTTTGTTATGGTCTCGTCGGTCATCTCTCTTACCGCCGTGGTCGGACTTCTTCACAGCCTTGAACGTATCAGTGTAGCTTTTGCGTTGGGTATCTGCTAAGCGTTCGGCTGCCACATATGCTTGCTCCAAGGTCTCTGGGTTCGATCTCTCCACGTCGGTCTGGGCCCAAGATTGAAGCCCTATGATGAACCAGTGAAGTTTGTATTTTTCTGGCATCATAGGCACATCCAACATGACCTTTTGATAAGCCCAGATGTAATCCCTCAAGGCGCCAGTTTGCTTTAGGTTTGCAACCAACCTATAAGCATGCCTTTCGGCATCGACGGGCATAAAGTACCCCTTCAATTGTTTGCGGAAGTCATCGAAGGTAGTAATCGTGCAATCACCATTCTCAATGTCTAGCATTTTTCGCCTCCACCAAGCCACAGCATTCCCCTCTAACAACATTGCTACGGTCTTGATCTTCAGATCTTCTACGATGTTCTGCAGGTCCAGGTAGTAGTCCACTTGGAACAGAAAGTTGTCGATCGCCCTCGCATCCCGGCTAACACTATACTTTGCCGGACGTTGAACGTCGACCCTACTGGTCCTCTCTTGGCTACTACTAGCTGAGTTCGTGCGTAGTAATCTCTGATTTGAAGCCCGAAGTCCAGCAACTTCATCCTGTAGGATCTTTACCAAGTCGGAGAGCGATCGGTTCATGGCCACTGACTCGACCATCTGTTCCCGCATCAACTTCATCTTCTCCTTGAATCCCTCAAAGGTCTCGGCAGCAAAGCCGAGGGCTTCCTCATGGGTGGCCACATCTGCGACCAGCCTATTCACCATCTCTTCCAGGTTTCCCTGGTCATGGGCCGGGCTCGCCTCCTTTGGGTGGGCCGGTTCCTTGCCTTTGACACCTTGCAGATTGTACTGTGATGCCATGGCGTTCTCCTCAACAGCAGCAAGTCGGCACGACGCTCTACACCGACTCTCCGATCGCTTCCCTAGTTTGAATAGAGCCTAAGCTCTGATACCAGTTGTCACGGGCCGACTCCTTCGGACCGCGCGGCGCGGCAAACTCTCGCCAGTAAGCCGCAAGCCTTCGCCTCATTCAAGTGGGCGCAGATCACTTGAACGCTTTCTCGAAAACAAAGGACACAAATTTACACAAAGAGTGTGGAAAGAAAACTCGCAATATATTTCACTTCAGAGAGAAGAGTACATCACGAGGGAAAGCAAGTAAGCTATCACACTTTACTTACAAGGATAGCCGAAGCTACTTACAGAATTCCCATGCCGACCATCCAAAACAAGGAATCCCAATATCACACTTAGGGAGCCGTTTTGGGAGGGTACTCCGACATAGGTGAATAAACTAGCTTACACCAAGACTCAACATGAACAAAGCAAATACAGCAAAAGCAAAGGACTGTACAGACTCTAGACGCAGGGGAACAACGTTAATATGTAAAATAAATTAGATTGAACTATTTCACATGAATTGTGTTCATCACAAATCCAGCTCTATGTGCATATTAATGATTTAACATTTTCCGGATTGCTTGAGTATCGATAATCATTAAGAATTCTTTTTGATATACTCTATGATATCATTGTGCGGCTAATTTGAAGCCGCACCCGATGCACTCGACTAAAAATGCCATTTATTGACACGACGCGAGTCGGGTGCGGTAAAGAACGGGCCTAGCCATTTTTGTCTTTTTTTTAGGGATTTTTAAGATTTTCAAATTTAAAGAAATGAACAAAATTAGTCGGGCATGAGTTCATGATTTTCGGGTTACGGCCGTTTGTTAGATTCAACTTCTTTTTCAATAAATCAAAAAGATTCATTTTCCTTCATATCTGTAGTCAAGCGACATCCATATTCTTCATTCCCAACGCTAAAAGACATAACTTACTATTTGAATGAAACCCAAACATATGAAATGATTCAGATGCATGAATATAGGCATTCAATTATTGAGCAGAAGAAAAGACTAACAAGATTCATATGACTTTATGTATATGAAATCATTCAGTAACTAAGAAGCTAATTAAATTTGATTCACCCTAAGTTTTAATTATATTTTCTCATTTTCAAATAACCAAAATCAAATACATATCAGGTACATTGAAAGAAACAAATTCAAATACAGATCAGTTGTCAAATTGCAGAACAGAGATCAAGAAACAAAAAAAATTGCAAAGACAATCGAAACAACAAAATCGAAAAAAAGGCAACGATCATAGCAAAGAGAATAGTCAATGTGAAGGAAATTGCAATAAATTCATAGAGTGATACCTCGGTCCTTGATGGGAGGAACTGTAGACTGGAGATGGGTTCATGAGGTAGGGAGGCAAGCACAGTGCGGATGACTCAGGCGTGGCAAATGATGGCGGACCATGGTGGTTCGCAGCAGCAGAGTATGCACCGTTTGGATTCAACAGTGGATGTTAAACAGCAAACGGTGAGTCGGCGACGTCGGCTGACAGTGAGGTTGCCGGTTTCAACTCTCTAACTCGCACAGTACCTGGGCCCAGGTCGGGCTGCGTTCTGGGTACCTGGCGGTGGCCTGTTCCAGTGCCCAGACCTATTTGGAATAGGTCAAAATGGCTTTATAAATAATTGCATCCCCAATGTCATTCCCTTTTGAGAGTCCCTTGAGCAAGGGACTTTTGTTCCCAATACCATTCCCTCGTCTAAGTAGGGCTGCAAACGAATCGAGTTAGAATAGAGCTGAGCCATTTCGAGTGAGCTCGAGCTCGAACTCAATTCGTTTAACTCATTAAAGTCATTTATATGTATTGTTAAATATATCTCATTTATTTTAACTCATTTTTAACTTGATTAACTCGTTTGGTTGCTACTCCTTTAACTATTTTCTTCTAATTCAACATTTATTATGTAGTCAAGTCCAGTTCTTATAACTCGAACTCGACTCTACTAACATTTCGAGTATACATTTGAACTCGACCTCAACTCATTTGTAAACAAGTCAAGCTTTGACAAACTAGTTCAAGTCGAGCACGAGCGTGTTTGACATTTTGTGCAGCCCCACATCTAAGGTGTTCACAAGCATGATCTTGTGCAATGCAAGTGGTTGGTGCCCAAGGACGAAACCAGAAAACAAACACTTTTGTTGGGCCTGTATGGGCAATTGCCCGGACCTTCCTCCACCTCTCCTGTGCATATGAAATTAGAATAAGTGACTGACCACCTACAACTGGTAGTGAACGAGGGTGCATGAAACCCTTGAAACGTCACTGATGACTTTACATGAAAAGTCAGCACCATCTAGTTCCAACACAAGATGCATGTTTAGTTCTATTTGTCTAAAAATTCAGGATTAGGGGTCTGACACCCCATCTCACGAACAATAATGCAATAGAAAGATTGATTTAAAATTGGATCCACGTCCAGCCACAATGGTTTCCACTGGACACATGTCATGCCCCAAAACTGTTCAATTGACACTCATTGTCTCTTGACATTGAACACACAATGTGAATCTCTACCTCTGTAAATGCAGTTTTGTAAATCTCCATTGCTGATGGGTAGTGCAACCGGTTAAGTTGGGTGACATGTTATAGCTAGGTCATCCGTTTAAATATTAGAGAGTGCTATCTTGATGGTATTGAGGAATGTTGAATTTGAGATTAAAAGTGTCACTATGGAGACTAAGTAGACCTGTGATTTTCAATTTTATAACGAGCATAGAATGACCACTACCTTCTTCGATTAAAATAATACTAATCAGGCTGTCGATCCATCATAATGGATGGTTAAGAGAAAAACAAAAAGAAAAAAGTGATGTGTAGTATCAATTGTAATTTTTTTCTTCTTGTTTTTCTCTCAAACATTCTGCTTCAGATGGGATGGCTAGGTGATTTTGAAAGATATATATATATATATGTATATATATATATATACTAAAATTTAAAAGTTTATCACTAAAAAAATCATTAAATTGATGTTAACCATAATCACTCAACCATCTAACAGAGTCATTCATGTAATGTAAATAAATGACTACGTGACTTTGAAAAGCCAAGTCACCATGATATATATATATATATATATACATATATATATATATATATATATATATATAGTCATTCATATGATGTAAATAGATGATTAAGTGACTTTGAAAAGCCAAGTCACCATGATATATATATATATATATATATATATATATATATATATATATATATATATATATATATATATATATATATATATATATATATATATATATATAGAAAGAGAGAGAGAGAGAGAGAGACATTCATCTGATGTAAATAGATGACTACGTGACTTTGAAAAGACAAGTCACCATGATATATATATTCGATGATGTCATATATTGGATTAAAATTTGAAAATTTGTCACCAAAAGGAATCATTAAATTGATGTTGACCATACTTTATGATGCGATGATGGTTTACAATGGATTTATGTTCTTTTCAGTAATAAATTTATAAACTTTACTCATCCGGCAACTATGAGCACATGACATCATAAAATTATCAAATAGGTCGGATTCCTAATTTGGCTGGAGAAATCATGTTTTCCAAGATATATATATATATATATATATATATATATATAGTTTAAAAGAAATTATAAACCACTTATCTTAAAATTTATGAGCTTATAACTAAGCGATGCATCGAAAAATTATGATATTGTTTATATATTTCTACAGTATTTGACATGCCAATTTAGCGTCGGGCCTTATACTTGTTATAAGAAAAAGCTTTACAATGCCTTGTAGCATTTCCCAAATCTGGCTACGTTTCTCTTCCATAATCTGTTCCCAAAATCATTTTGCGTCCGACTGAGGCGGAGCCGGCCCAACCCCCTCCCCTTTTCTTGAGATTCCAAAAATAAAATTTTATGTTTGAAAGTTTTCAAAATTTGATTTGTAACCCCCGTTCAATATAATTGCCCCGCTGCAAAAACACTTATGGCTCCGCCACTGCGGCGACTGATTTAAGATGGTTGGGTCAATTCAATCGGAATCCCCGTCTCCAGCAAAAGGCGGCACTCCAGGCGCGAATCTGCCTCCGCCAAAGGGCTGGACTCAAAGCTTTTTCTCTCTCTCCCTCCCTGTCTGAATTCTCTGATACGTCATCTCCACCAAAGGTATAAACTGAAGGAGTTCTGGTATCGGATTTTTTGTTGTATTCTAGTTTTTGGTAGGATTCATGGGCTTTCTTTTTGTTTGGGTTTTGGGATGCGTGAATTTCTGTTTTCTTTTTTGGTTTTTCAGTTTTCTTTTGACTGGGATCGCTGGTGAGGGGAGAGGCACTTGATAGTTATTTCAATTTGCTTCCTCAATGTAACATTGTCCTTCATCTGCAAGGCCGTGTCTGCGACTCTGCAGAAGAAATGTGTACTTGTGGTGGTTGTTTTCGTAATATGGAGCTCTCCGTTTGGCATTTTCAAGTACAGTTGCTGCTCAGATCTGCGATGCTCACGCATGCTTGATGTTTACGAAGGCAAATTGTTCACGCTGAACAGCAAGCTTCCTGAATGCGTTTCCCGTTATTTGTAAATCTCCAAAACTTTAGGCAGTTTTTTTGTAATTTATCTCTTTGCTATCCATTTGGTCATGTTTCCTCTTCTCGATACCTTTACATCTAAGATCTAGACAACTACGAGCTTCATCCACGCCGTACATGAGATCTAGAGACCCCCTTCGAGGGTATCTTACCTTATTTGTTGTTTGGTAGAATAATGTTCTTCATGTCACTGTAGAAGTTGAAGAAATTTATGGTGGCGAAACTATGGCGGCGTTTGTGAGGCAGCGTTTCATGGTTGCTCTTGTAGTCCTCTCCGTAATGTTGGTGGTCGTCTTCATATTGCCATCTTCTCCTTCTCTGAATACGAAGTACGATTGTTCATTGGTTGTGATTTTAGTTATAGCTCTTCAAGATTGTGGCTAATTTCTTTGCTGGGTGTTTGTTATGTTAGTTTTGTTACTATCAAAGGAAAATCAACCATATGGGATGTCCGTCGTCTTGTGGAATGGAGGCCTTGTGAGTGGTGGAGTAATGGTCCCTTATTAGGTTGAGGAAGAAGCTCTAAACCTGCTTTTCATTTTTTTTTTCCGTTTTTATTTTGAATTTTTATCGTAATGATAGAAAATTAAAATATCGTGGGTTAAAAAATGCAGCTCTACCGGAGGAGACTAACGGTTACATAAGAGTCGATTGTTATGGTGGTCTTAATCAGATGAGACGTGATGTATGAACGCCTACACTAATTTGTTTTTTCGTCCTTTCATGTGGGTGTTTGTACATTTGATTTCCTTTGGTGATTCTTTCTGTTGATCCATTATGATTTTTCCAGTAAAGGAACCATTCTCTTGGTGTGCTTTTACAGCTTCGGTCGATTGACGGCATGTGTTTGGAATTTGCAGCTCTGTGATGGTGTTGGTATCGCTCGATTGCTAAATGCTACTCTTGTTTTGCCCAAATTCGAGGTTGCTGCCTACTGGAATGAGACAAGGTATATTTTGCTGCACCATTATACAGTTGCCTTTTCGTATTTTGATTAGTGAAAAGTAACAGTAAGAATTTGTAGCACCAATACATGCTACATATTTTAACTTATTATTTTCTTGTAGATAACTGACTTTTACCTTAAAAGGATTAAATACAAGTATATGAAGCATCTTAGAAGCCCAAAGGGTGTGTTGTAGATCCAATGAGACTTGTAGAATGAAAAATGAGACTCTATGCTCTTCTATTGCATGTAATGTGTTTCTTTACACTTACTATAATTTAATTCAGTTGCAATTCGCAGTTTCTTTCTGAGCAAAGGAGACTTCTACATTAGACTCAGTTGTTTAATTGTACACTTTTATGTGTCCATATAGAAGTTACAGTACCAAAGTGTAGACAGTAGATGCTCGCACATTAACAGCAAAAGTGAGAGATGCATCCTTGTGAAGTGTCTGTTTTGTGAAGGGAATACTGGGTCCGCATTACAGAAATACTGGCCCATCTTGATTGCTGGAAACACCGTATGAAAAATTAGTTCTCAACTGCCGTTACATGTTTTCTTCCCAACTGAGGGATCATTTGTTTGTTGTGTATATATAGGCTGTATACTTTTTAGCTTTTACTTTGATATTTGTGTGACATAATCAATGGTGTTAATTCGAGGATTAGCAGTTTATGAGTGTGCCATATCTAATGAAAGTTTAAATTTCACTAAAGCTGCCCTGAAATGATGTGTGATGGAGATGACCATTAATGCTAATGGTGGAAGTGGCTGTGATAAAGTTATTCAGATTTTGTTGGCTTTTTTGGTAAAGTTCAGTGTTTGTTTCTACTTTCTAGATTACTAAATCCAGTCTTTTCTTTTTACTGCACGCATATTTTTCTCATAATTTGCTCATTGGCAAGTTGAACTTCATGCAATTAACAGTTGTATGCTGATGCTTGCTTTATTCCAGTGGCTTTTCAGATATATTTGATGTTGATTATTTCATTCATCAGATGAGAGGTTACATAGAAGTCATAAAGGAGCTACCAGAAGATTTAAAGTCAAAGGAACCAGTCAAAGTGGACTGCAGCAAACGCAAAGGGCTGTTTGATTACGTTGAATATCTTATTCCCTTTCTCAGAAAAGATCGTTTTATATCAATCACACCTGCTATGAGCCAAAGGAGGGATAGGTATGGGAGGTTGAACATCCTGCTGCTGGGTATTCATTTATCACTACTGCTAGCTGTTTGCTGCTGTTATCAATGTCATGGTTAACTCTATGTAGAAGGCATCCTGTTTTCCATTTTCAAGTATTGAGTTTCTTTTGTTGAGAAAATTGAACTTACAAAATGAAGAAATTTACTAGTTTAGATGTGATCCGAACTCCAAGGGAGTACATTGTCATTTAGTCTTTGATTTTTTCAATGTCCTCAGTTTTTCCGTTTCTGCCACTGATTTGCTAAAATGTCTCAGTATTTCCTCATGAATATGAACTTCTTTTAAATACTTCGGAGAAATTTCCTTTGGTTTTTACCTAAAACACTAGGGACACAGTAGCTACATCATGTAATGATGGCAAAACTAGGTGGCTATCTGAGATAGTGTATACTTGGCACTTGGCTGAATAGCTCTGAGAAGTGAGATGTTGAGTACATAATTTTCTTCAGGAAATGGTATAACTTCAAATGTTAGTACTTAAGTGAATAGGGATTGATCATCTTTCCTTTCCTTTGAAGTTTATTGCTTTCTTGAGCTACATTTACATGTAAAATTTATTGAGCTTACTGATATTGAAAATGGATACAGCAGTGCTAGTTCAGTTTGCCACTATACTAAATTCTTAACGACTTATAGTCACCACAAGAGTATGTCTGTATTGGTTTGATGAGTGCTCAAGCAGCAGACTTCTGCTTTACAGGGTCAGGATATTTCTCTCGGAGACTACTAATTGTACACACTCTTGCAGGTATCCTGCTTATGCAAAATCTGCACTCTGTCAAGCTTGCTTCAAGGCACTGCAGCTCAAGAAACACTTAGTGGACAAAGGATTGCAGATGATGGAGGCTTTGCCAAAATCTTTTCTCTCTCTTCACCTTAGGTTTGAGCCAGACATGGTAGCCTACAGCCAGTGTGAGTACAGTGGTCTCTCGCCCGCTTCTGTGGATGCTATTGATGCTGCCCGTGGTGATAGAAAACCGTTGTTAGGGGATGCTGCACGCGTTTGGAGGAATCGTGGCAAGTGTCCTCTCACTCCTAATGAGACTGCCTTCATACTGCAGTCCTTAGGCATACCAAATGATACTCCCATTTATCTAGCAGCCGGTGATGGTCTTCTAGAAGTTGAGGGCCTGACAAATTTCTATAATAAAGTCTATACAAAATCATCCATTCTTGATGATGTAGATTTTACGAGCATGCATGGGAACACTAAAGCTGCTCTGGATTATTTCATCTCAATTAACAGTGAAGCTTATGTGGCAACATATTTCGGAAACATGGATAAGATGGTATCCGCAATGAGAGCACTAAATGGAAAGCCAAAAACACTTTTCTTAAACAGGAAGGCATATGCAGAATGTACTTCAAAGGGGATGGAAGGGGGCGAGCTGGTTGAGTTTTTATGGAACGCACACAAAAATGATTATGTCATGGGAAGAGGGTCTGCTTTGCCCGACTGCTTCTGTGAGTTTAGCTTGCAATGACTGCAGCAGACAGAGAAACCATGGACACACTGCAAACGAAGAACAATGAATGAGATGCAATTGGGTGGTTGATTGCTTCTGTAAGTAGCTGGCAGTGCTGCATGGCACAGAAGGACAAGAATGAAAGAGATTGATGATTTTTTTTCATTCTTCACATTCATCAAGATATTTTGTCATCATTTTAAAGATCATGAAGGCCAGAAGTCCACTTCTAAACTCACAATGGGTACATTAGAAATATTCGGCAGCGTTAGGTAGAGTTATTAGCATGACCTTCTTCACCATTTGATTGGATTATGGATTGTACTGTTTCTCTACCTATTCTTTTTGAAGTTTTTTCCAGATTTCGTGCTTGTATTTCTACCTTCTCTCTTTTAGCGTTAACAGGTGGTAAGGGGGATCGTATAGTGTCAAATTGAAAGGATCGTCTGAACCCTGCTATTCTGTCGCTTGAGTTTTCCCATGTCCTCTTAAGGCTTGGTATTTGGTGAAAAATGTCCGACCTAACTACTGGACCTGCAATTGCCGTAGTATTTAATTTGAATTGTTAGTCTGCAACTTTGAGACTAGCTTTTTTCTTTGGAAAAAAAGAATTAAAGCTTAAAAAATTGGTCAAATAGTTGATAAGCAGTGGAGATAAGACAAAATCTTCGATTTAGGGATTTCTGTATAGGAAAATATATGGTGGTTTCGTACCAGGATGTGCTATGGTGGTGCTAATTCTTCTTTATGTCAATCTGAGCGTCAAACGCCGTGCACAGTCAGATGCATGCCATTATATTGCTTTAGTTGTTATGTTGGTTTAATATCGTGAAAATTCAATAAATCAGAACTCATGAATGTGTGCCCTACTTAAAATTCATGTCATACTCGATTTTAATGGGTGAAAACAGTAACAGTCATATTTACCGTGTTCCCAAAGCTTACTGTTATCATTGTTATGATTATTGGTGATTGGATTTATTAAAGTCAAGGTCGTACCAGCATCAATAAGCTCATATATAGTTTAAGTGGAATCAACCAAAAGTCTTTTGAAAAATAGATTTGGTTTCCATGGTAAGTGAGCAAATTATCATATAGCTTCCAAAATCGAGACTTGCATGGACCTACAGTGATAAAGGATAAACAAAATGGCCTTGTCAGTGGCCTGTCTTCTTGCATTCGCTCGTAAAAAAAAAAAAAAAAAGAACCTGAGACGATAGCACAACACCGCTGAAATGGAAGTTCAGAGCAATTTCTTGCCACAAAAGGTTATATGTTTGGTCCCAAGTAACTGAAAGTACCTTTTACGATGGAAAAAGACCACTCAAGCGAAAATGTGGAAGCAAAGGCCCAACGGTATTGGAGACGACTGGCGACTGAAGATTTGGAACCCTTGCTCCCCGCCTAGAGCTAACTGGTTCTTGTATATTGCGTGTGAAAATAGAATGCCCACTCTTGATGGGCTCAAACTCTATGGTATGAACCTCCCTAATGCTTGCTGCATGTGCCTATGGCAAGAAGAATCTCTTTGTCAAATGTGAGATTGCATCTAAGGTATGGAGCTTTGTTTCTAGTCAATTCGGAAAATCTAAAATCCCATGGAGGGAAGTTTGCATGACCTTTATGCAGTGGCTGGAGGTTAAGTTCAAAAAAAAAAAAAAAAGGCTTACTAAATGCTGGCGCAGCGTGTTTCCAATTACCATTTAGAAACTATGGTGAGCGATAAATAACATTTTCCAAGGGGAGTGGGAGCCTAAGGAAGCTCGAAACCTGCCTTGTACCGAATGGCAGTATACGCAGGATGATTTTAGGGCCATAATTGGAAAGAGGAAGATAGGATAATGGTGGAAATCTGGCTGCAGACATGAGTAGTCTTTACAGAACTCTTTGTGTGTCATCCTCCACAGAATATGAAAGAGGAGACATGTTAGTGGTATTTTGTTAATGCAAGGCTGCCACAGAAACATACTTGGAACGGGGAGGTGGCAGGAGGGCACGATTCAGCCGAGTTCTCAGCAGTGCAGTGGGGATTGGACCTTGCTATCGCCGCCAATTCAGGGCTTGTCATTTTCTCCAACAACATCGGCTGGAAATGAAGGCTGAAAAATACTTTAAATGGTAGGAGAAGATGGCCTGCTCAGTGGGCTCATCTGTCTTAATGTTCCAATCAGATGCTTATTTCCAATGAAGAGATGTCATACAAGTTAGGTCAATGTCTACCCGATTACAGGGATGCCAATCGCAGGTTTGACAATGGTTGATCAATTGGACTCTTTTTGCTAAGCTGTCATTAAGGTGGAGAATCCGTAGTCGTCTGTCTAAGGTTCTTTTCTTCTTCTTCTTTTTTTTTTTTTTTGGAGTGGCAGTGTTTTGTCACTTTGGTTGCTCGTATGAGCTCTTTTGATGT
Source organism: Nymphaea colorata (assembly GCF_008831285.2). Lineage (NCBI taxonomy): Eukaryota > Viridiplantae > Streptophyta > Magnoliopsida > Nymphaeales > Nymphaeaceae > Nymphaea > Nymphaea colorata. Next base: position 17,915,253 of record NC_045150.1, read on the forward strand.
AGATGTCTGCATCCTCTTGTACATATATATATTTTTTGGCAATAAAGGTGGGAGACTACTTTGGCAATAAAGGTGGGAGACTACCTCCCAACAATCCTTCATTGGAAGATATTTTGTCGATTTCAAGTCACTTTTCCTCATCTCACATATGAATTTTTCGTGCGTCATTTTAACCACAACAAAATGGCCATGATTAATACAAAAGAAAGGACTATTGTAAGAACACAAAAGAAAACATCAAAAAAAAAAAAAAAATTTGAGATTCGATAAAGGTAAAACTTATCATTTGTGCATATTGTTATAACCAATATATCTTTATGAGTGGAAAAAAAATTTCTTCGTTCTTTTTCCTATGGAGAGTGTTTTACTAAATATCTGCCATTATCTCATACCTCTGTTATTATCTCATACACACTATATTATACTTTTGTCATTATCTCATACATTATCATTCTCTCATATTTCTATGGTCATTTCATACCCCAATCATTATCTTATACCATTCTGTGTCATTATCTAAGATGCTATGAACATGACATAATGATAAATGCTACAAGTATAAGATAATAACTGGGGTATGAGATAAGAACATGAGCATGATAAAGACATGGGTATGAGATAATAGATATGAGATGTTATGAGTTTATAACAATGACATGGGGCATGAGATAATACACATTAAATAACAACATGAGTACGAGAATGTCAGGGGTATGAGATAATATATATGAGATGTTATGAGTTTATAATAATGACACGGGGCATGACATAATACGTATTAGATAACAACATGAGTATGATAATGTGAGGGGTATGAGATAATGGGTATGAGATGTCATGAGTTAATGATAATGACATGGGGCATGAGATAATGAGTATGACATAATGACATTTGTATGAGAAGGATAGGGGCATGAGATAATATGTATAAGATAATGACATGGATATGATAATAACATAAAATATGATATAATGTGCATGAAATAACGACATTGATACGAAATAATGATAAATGTATGAGATAATGACATGATTAAAAATATTCATTGTGTACATGTAATATTTGAGCATTAAAGTAAATATGTATATTAGTAGTGGGGTCCACGTTCGGCATATGCTTGTTATGTACTCGGAGTGGTGTACAGACATTGATCTCATAGAAAGATCTCATAGAAATTGGTGTTAAGTTGGTACTGGTACACAAGGAGGTTTAGCAACAAATAAAGCATATGAGAAACCATCTAGAGAATTGAAATTAGTCTTCATGTCCGTTATTTAAGCATCATGCAAAGAGTAGCTAATGCCTGTAAGGCTAAAGATTTCTTTTAGATCTAAATTGTTGCTTTATAACGAACATTCCTAGTGACATATGACTAAATATTTTTAGCGACAGTTTTTATTTTTTAAGCCATCCTACAACATTCAAAGGTTGCACACACACACACACAAACACACTATATATATATATATATATATATATATATATATATGTGTGTGTGTGTGTGTGTGTGTGTGTGTGAGGTGAAATCTCCAAACTATTTGGACCTTCATCAACTTCCTGATGATGAGCACACCACCCAACATAATGCATCGAGGAGTGTGCTATGAGATGCCAAATGCCAAAAGATATAGTTACAATATATTGACTGAATGGTAACACTATAGTTACAATTCAAAATCATACATCAAATTGAAACCATCTATTTGAAAGCATAGTCTAACTTTTTTTCTTTTCAACCACCTTCACCACTGGTGGCAGCCCTCCACCATCAGATGGTTTAGATTTGATGTCCTCCAATGTAAGAAGAAACTGAATGTCCTACCCATAGTGTTATTGCTTTCATATATCATTGTCCCATACCTCTGTTGTTATCTCATACACATTATATTATATATATTTTTTATTATTTCATATCATTGTCATTATCTTATATTTATGTAATTATATCATACCCCAGTCATTATCTCATACAATTCTCTATCATTATCTCAGATGCTATAGACATGAGAAAATCACAAACGCTACAGGTATGAGATAATGACTTGATATTAGATAATGTGTATGAGATAAGAACATGAGTTTGATAATGACATGTGTATAAGATAATAGGTATGAGATGTCATGGGTTCATAATAATGACAAGGGGCATCAGATGAGTATGAGATAACAACATGAACATGATAATGATGATAGGGGTATGAAATAATTGGGATGAGATGTTAGGGGTTCATGATAATGGCATGAGACATAAGATAATGAGTATGAAATAATGACAATGGTATGAAAATAGTAGGGGTATAAGATAATAGGTATGAGATAATATCAGAAATATGATAAGGACATAGACTATGAGATAATGTGTATGACATAACAATAAGGTACATTATTAAAATTAGTAAAAACATTTATGTGATTCAGTCTAGTTCAACGCCCGAGGCTAGCGTGATTTGAATTCAGGTCTAGGCAGACCCTAGACTATTTTCATGGTTCGAACCGTGGGTCCCAAAGCCATACTGAGACAGACCCCTTCTTTAACACTGTCGACAATGAAAAGAAATAATATAAACTTTTTTGTTCACCCTAAAGCAAGTGGGGTCGTGGTAAAGACAATTTTGAACTCCTTTCGTTTCGCATAACTTTTGAGAAAGACGAATCGGGATGGGCATGGTCCCTTTTTGTCCACATTGCATCACCATAGTCATTGGAAACTGTAGGGATGTTCAATGCTCGGCCTCGACTCGTATAAGTTCCATTTAATCTTGTCAATAAACAATTCTAAGTTTAAATTAAAACTGAAGTTATAAAACGAGCCGAGTTCGAAGAGCTGCAAAGCATGTGATTCTCAAACTCAGTTTTTATTCCCTTCTTATTCTGCTGCCTTTTCAGATAAAATGAAAATGGATGTTTGCAAAGAAAACTTTTCTTAGCATTTGGTAACGGTGCGAGACACTGATATGTAAAATTTAGTTAAAAGAGACACTTATATGTATATATATAAATTTATATTTGAGTTTTTAAAATACTGAAAAAGAACTCCCCTACTTTAGTTAGGGATGTCAATAAATCTAATTTGGATCAATATTTGACTGAACTGCTTCCAAAAATAAATCGGATATCAAAACAATTTAACAAATCGGATCAGATTTATATTTAAGAAAATGGCCTCCGATCAGATTCTGATTTGGGTTCACATTTAAACAAGTAATTGATAGGATTCTAATACCAATCCTTTTTAAAGGTCGGTTCTTGACATATCATAATGAATCGATTTGGTTTAACAGTGGAACTTAAGTTTCATTGCGAATTTAAAACCAGGCTCAGAGATGAAATTCAGATATGGTATAGGCTTTTTTTTTTTTTCCAATCGCGATTGTATTTGAATAGGTGAACATTCAATAAGAAATATATAATTAAGAGTACATCTGATTCTAATTTGATCAGTTGATATCACTTACTCGAAATCATTAAACTTTGATGATGTGAGTATCCTCGACCTAATCCATGGTTGTGCCATTGGCCATTTGAAAAGAGACTGTAAATATTATAAACATCAGCTTCTACTTCAGTGTGTTTGCTTTACCCGGATTTCAAATATATGGACTTAATGTCAAGCACCCTCCATCTAATGATTTGCCCTGCCATCAAACAGGACCTTAAGTAAAAAACAAAACGTGAAGCTTCACCATTAGTAAGTTAAATAAGATATAAAAGTTAAGTTCTACTATTGTTTATAAATATATCAGGTGATATGGGGCCGTTGCCGTCGATTCGGCTGTTACTGACCTCATATTTGACATGTTTTACTTATGGCCTGTCGAACTCGTTCTCATTTCGCATTCCTGCAAGCCAGCTTGGACCAACAACACTCCACGCCAAACCGACCCCAAAATTTTTTATTCCCTAACTTAGTGGTCCTAACTAGTTCCAGCCAACCTACATGTCGGCCATATTTTTCTAGCGTGTTTGATTGGTGACAGAATTTTATGAATGTGCAAAATGAAGAATCACGATATTAGGTAAAACATGAAAGTATCACATTTTTTTTATGTTTTTTCTGCTTCTGTACAAAATTGTTGTATTTTAATTTTGTTGATGCTTTTAATATTTTAATGACTATTGAGATTTTGATTCATCTTTTTGGAAGAAAATTAGCAAAAAAATTAAAATTTTATCATTTTTTATTGAATATATATTTTAAACTTTCTAAATCCTTGAGCTTGTTGTTGGGACATTCAAAATTCACAATTAATGCCTCAGGAAAGTCGCAGAATAGAAAACAAAAAAAAAAGTAGAAGACGATATCTGAGACAACAGTAAGAAGCGGCTTTTTATTATCTACAAGTTCAAATATCTGAGACCCTTTTACGCATCGACTAATCTAAAAAAGTCAGATTCAGAGAGAGAGAGAGAGAGAGAGAGCCTAATGGCGATCTCTGAAGCGCTCTCTCCACTGATTGGTGGTAGCAGTGGCGGTGGCGGGACCTATTACGTCGATGCCGCCGTGGATTTCAAGGGGCGGCCCGCGATCCGGTCGAGGTCCGGCGGGTGGACGTCCTCCCTATTCATTATCGGTCAGTAATTAGCTTCTCCTTCCCTGAATTGGGGCCTCTGTTTTTTCATTTCCCCTTTTCCGTCCGACCCTAATCAAACCGTAACTGAGAAAGAAGATGAACATTTTTGGGGTATTGGGGAATGATTTACTTGTTGGTGGTGTAAATATGAAGGGGTGGAGGTGTCGGAGAGGATAGCTTACTACGGCATCGTTTCCAACCTCATCACGTACCTGACGGTGTCGCTCCACCAGTCGACGGCCGCGGCGGCGGAGAGCATCAACTTGTGGTCGGGGGTGGCCTCGCTGCTGCCGCTAGCCGGAGCCTTCGTCGCCGATTCCTTCCTGGGCAGATACAAGACCATCCTCTTCTCCTCCTTTCTCTACCTCCTGGTAAGAAACCATATCTCTTCTATACCTCTCTCGCTTGCTCAATCCGAGCCGTTGGTTTCCACACACTGATGGTCAAGAAAAAAATCATGACCAACTAGTTTCCCCGTGGGAGGATTTTTAGGCCTCATGTTTTCTTACCTGTCATTTATTTCATACGCTTTAATGTCAACCATCCCAAGAATTGTTAAATTTTCTGAGCCAAAAACGGGAAAACTGTGGCTCTCCGAGATTTTTCCTCGGTCATGCGATTTTCGTGGGAAAGTGAGCCTCAGTTCCTGTCATAGGATTCCTTTCCACTCAAAAATCCAATCAGAGTAACCCTGCTTAGAACAAGGGAGCTTACATTAGCTCCTCTTACTTGCCAAGGGCTTGTTCTAAATTGAAAATTGTTTTAGGGGTTTTGTTTAGCTGGCTGTCTGACGGCGCTAACTCATAGCTGAGGCATAAACCCAAACCTCAAAAGAGGGGGATGGGGATGTCTGGAGAAGCCCTACCTTGAGATCCGGTGAAAAGCATAACACCAGGGGTCTAGAGACTTTCAATCCCATCATCATACACCATAAACAAACCTTTGAAGGGAGGGGAGAGATTAATTTTATGGTTTTAAATTCCCGGCAACCAATAGTCTCTGTAACGTAGATGCAGTTCCTAAAGAAGGAAGTTGTCTGAACTCGTAAAAGCTGCAAAGAGTCTGCTAATTTTGTGGGCATTACATGTATGTTGCGTCATCACTTTTTTTTGTGCCAAGTGCCTTTTTACCTGTTTTGTTTGGTATCTCCCTCTCTAGCTTTTTAATGACATCAATAAGTTAAAGCGTGGCTTTTTTTTCATTGTGAAACTTGAAATGGAAAAATTACCCAAAGCAGCCCAAGTTTTGGCAATAATGACATCAGAAAGATTATAGATAGGTGGAGGAGGCTTTAGATAGATAAGTGAAAGGGGCTTTCGGAAGATATATGTTTTACTTTTTAAGTTTTACCAGTAGAAACATTTTAGAAATGTATACTCGACAACACATGGTTAACATACAACCGCGCCTCAACTTTTCGTACAAAATCATTAATAGACAACTGTCTCTCAAAAAACATTAAAAAATTAAAAGGATAAGTGATAAGATTACCCTCTAAACTAAAAAAAAGTTCCTTTAAAACAGAAGGTCAAAAGCGTTAGATGGTGAGGGCGGTGGTATGTATTATTTGGCCTCATTTATTTTCAATCTTTCATTTACTTGTTTTTGGATTGTGTTGTGTTGTGCCCCTCACTTTTTATAAAAGTTGAGGGATTTAGAAATTTTTTTGAAATAATGCCCCTCAGCAAAAATTTCAAATCACTTTACTATGTCAAGATTGACTCCGAGGGCGGGGCTGGTCACCTTCACCTTCGTCATTAAAAGAAACCATTTTTTAATTAACTGGCCGATTCAGCTTCACGACTGGAACGCCACGCCATGCATAATTCCTTACCCCCAAGTCCACTCAACTGTGCTTTGAAAAGCGTAATAAAAGTAACACTCATTAAACAACCGATTCAGCTTCAAGCCACATAACAAAAAAATCGGCCAATTTACGGAAGCCCCTGAATCGGCTTCTGCATTGGATAAAAAAAGGAGATAATTCGATGCGAATCGGTTGATTCAGCTCGATTTTAATAACATAATGCATGCCACTGCGGTCTTCACCTTCCGGCTCACCGTGCCATCATCTTGCCGTCTGGCAATGGGCGACATATATATATATATATTTAATTATTTGTCTATTATTTATATTTTTCGAAGATAACTTTATTTTAGAGGGACAATCTTGTCACTTGCTTTGTTATTTAATTAGTTAGGCAGAGAAGTTGGGTTGTCTCTCGAAAGTTTGGATGACATTTTCTAAAACCTGGTTTTGTTAAAACTTAGTTTTTAAATAAGTTTTCAAGACCTCGTTTGCTTGTTTGGATGACCAGGCAAAACCTAGTTTGTGTTTGGATGACAAAAAAAGAGTTTTTGAGGATACTTGTAAAAAAAAAACCAGTTGATATAGTTATGTTATAGTAAAACATTAGGAGTAGTTTCTCATATAAATTCCATTATCTACGGTTTTATCAAATTGGACAATCTTGTACTATGTCATCTTGCTTTACCAAAACAGAGTTTTCGAAACAGGTTTTTCATCACCATATCAAAACTGAGTTTTGTGAAAGATGGGCTTGCAAAATCTCCAGTTTTCATGTCATCCAAACATCACCAAAACTTGATTTTAGTGGTGTAATCCAAACAGCCCCTAAAAACTTTCGTAAAATTTAGTCTAAAGTCAGTTGAAGCAGAACTTTTTTTTTAAGACGTCCTTAATATTTGAATCGCTAAATAGACGAAAATACAAATAGTTTACTTCAGTTGAATGATTGTACACTCACGTCATTGTGGACCCGAATAACTGAGGCTGGGTTTGGATTAATCTACTTATTCGGGTCAGAAGTTCTGGTGCCCATATCCCCACGTTCAATTGTGGGTCGGGTCAGATATTGTCAGTTATCCGGTCTGACTACTTAGCAGAAGGCTGCAGAGCACGGGGAGGGACCGCCGCCCCATTGACTAGGCGTTCACTAGGGAGTGCATGGACTTGGAAATTTTTTTCTAATTTTTTCTGATGTGATCTGGATCTGCACCTTGATGCAGTCTTACCTGAATTGGCCTGGATTCCAATCAAATTGGTTTCGCACGTTTACTGAATTTGACTTAGTCCAATTTTACGTCACGGATCAAAATTTGGATTTGGAAACCCTTTTAAGATGGAATTTGAATGCGACTGGCATAGGCAATTGGGTAGCAGCGTGCTGTGACCCCAGTCTAATATCAGACTGAAATTGAACTGAAATCTGGTTATGAAACTGCATATCAAATTTGAATTTGATTAGCAATTGGACCTAAATTTCTTTCAAAGCTCTAACTAAAGATTGAAAATTATATTGGTACTGGAATGTTTTAGAACTTAGAACCCTTCACATCCCTATCAATGCCCTTCGATGGGTGATGAAGTTACAGAAAACCCTGGTGTAGAAGTAAATGTTTTGAAAAATGTTAGATTCTGTTGGGTGATTAAATTAGATATGCTGGAGAGTAAGAAGCAAATCGGACGAAGAAAGGCATATTTTAAACAATTCCTGGTAACCATGATTGGGCACTTCAGTTCATCATTCATATATATAATCACGACGGTTTTTTTATTTGTTTTTTTTTTTTAAATAGCATCTTAATTCAGTATAAGTGTTTCAAAAAGCAATAAAATTGAAGTATTCAAAACAATGATGACAAATGAGATGCGTGGCACCGCACAAGTATCAAGCTGTTAACCTGATAAAGTCTAAGGTTTGGCATTCTTTTATGATCTCCTCGTTTTTATCTTATTGGCATTGTTATATTTTCCATGTTTTGTTTGCTGATACGATTCCTGGGATTTTTCTGGTCTAACTTTTTCTCGACAATTTCCCTCCTTCGAGAAACTTGGTAGCATAGTTTCTTACACACACAGCCGTTTATAGAAGAACTGTCTCAGCAGAGAAGCACGTTTATGCTCCATGTAACAGCTATTCAGATAAGGCTCAAACTAGTTTGCCACTTGTTAGCCATGCACAGACACGATGTCTTTCTCAGCTAACGACCCAAAACAACTCTGTTTGATCCATTGGCAAACATCATGAGCCCTTTTCCCGGTAGTAATTCTTTTATCGAATTTGATAGCGATCGCACTGTGATCCCAACGTTTCCTAATTTTTTGCCATAAACGCTAAAGACTGACTTATGGGCTTTCAAAATTCATTTGTGATTGGGCCTCATTCACATGATGAACTCTCTGTTTGTAAATGGATATAACTCTCAACGTTTGACGGAAATTCGCTAGTTGGTTCATGGTTGGTATCAATTTTCAGCTGAAAAAATGCTAACTAAAGACTTGCGACTTGTCTGGGTTTGCAGGGTTTGGCTCTCCTGACACTTTCTGCTATATTTCCAATTGGCTGCAGTGACAATGCATCTTCATGTTCCTCGTCAAAATTTCAACTAGTCTTTTTTTACCTCTCTCTATATTTGGTTGCTATCGCTCAAAGCGGCCACAAGCCTTGTGTTCAGGCATTTGGCGCAGATCAATTTGATGAGACAGATCCGGAGGAGAAGAAGTCCAAGGCCTCTTTCTTCAACTGGTGGTACTTTGGGATGTGTCTCGGAACTCTATGCTCAGTTTCTGCTATTAACCTTATCCAGGAAAATGTTGGCTGGGGTCTTGGATTTGGATTGCCATGCCTATCGATGGCTATGTCACTCGTAGTTTTTTTGGTTGGGACATTTCATTATCGTTTTAAGATAGCTGAAGTGGAAAGCCCCTTCACAAGGATAGCACGAGTTTTTGTTGCAGCAATTCGAAGATCAAAATGGGCAGAAGAAGAAATGGAAAGCCAAATTGGTACTTCCAGTGCCAGCCACACAAGGTTAGAAATGTGAAAAGTTTTGTTATTAGCTTGTTCAACGAGAGGTGTCCATTTATTTTCACGTAACGATGCTATAATCTCGGCAGATGCTTATGAAGCGCATAAGTGTCCTTCATGCAATTTGTTATACAGCGGTTAGAGAGTGTAGCTCCTCATGTTTAGTGTCTGTCTTGAGCATGGGTCTAACCTCAAAATGGTTGTAGTTAAATAGGAGAATCTATTTGCAGGTCATCTAATATAGGAGCCTAGAGTACTTTATATGTCAACGTAGGTCTGTGATGATCACAGTTGGGCTTGTCATCTTAGCTTCAGCTAGATCTTGTCTTGAAGTGGTTGGATGGTTTCAATTCCTTTGAGGACCACCGAACAGCATTGTTTATAACCCTCCAGAAAGATGAATAATCAAAACCTTTGTCAGCCTTTTTTGTTTTTTTTTGTTTTTCAGCTGCCAGGGCTGTTCTTCCTTGAGCGAACTTGTTTAGAATCAGGATAACTAAAGCCTTAAAGTACATATATTATCTGCTGAGGATATTTAATTTCAACACCCTCATGTAGATGATTCGTCGTATGGATGCCTCATTTTGTCTCCTAAGTCCTAACAAATATCCCCTTGTGCTGTGGAAAGCTTTATTAAGTAATATAGACTAGGGGTTAGCAGCATGCATTTTTCTGAAATAACATGTAGTATAGATAAAAGGCTTTGATTATGTGTTGGTAGTTATTTCACATGCCTTGCTTTCTCAATATTCTTGTTTTACAGCTTCCTTGATAGAGCTGCAGTACCATTGAGGTCAGATTTTTCTTCACCATCCAAAAAGGACAAGTGGATTGTATGTTCTGTTGCACAAGTAGAAGAGGCTAAGGGAGTTCTTCGCTTGATCCCATTATGGGTAACATGTTTGATGTATGCAGTTACATTCGCTCAGTCATCAACTTTCTTCACAAAGCAAGGCAGCACAATGGAGAGGAAAATTTTTCCCGGCTTTTTGGTACCTGCAGCAACATTGCAGAGCTTCATCAGTATCTCTATAGTTGTGTTGATCCCCATATATGATAGGGTTCTTGTTCCAGTTGCTAGGGGTGTCACAGGCATCACCTCTGGCATAACAATGCTCCAGAGAATTGGAACTGGAATGTTCTTATCAATAATTTCTATGGTGGTAGCTGCCATTGTGGAGTTGAAGAGACTAAATGTTGCAAAAGATGCAGGTCTAGTTGACTTACCAAAGGCAACTGTGCCCATGAGCATATTGTGGTTGGTTCCTCAGTACCTCTTGTTTGGACTTGCTGATGTCTTTGCAATGGTGGGTTTGCAAGAATTTTTTTATGATCAGATGCCCGATGGATTACGTAGTATGGGCATGGCTCTTTATCTTAGTGTTTTCGGGGTTGGGAACCTCTTGAGTAGCTTTCTCATTTCCCTGGTAGAAAACTTGAGCAGTGCAGGAGGAGAAAGTTGGTTCTCCAATAATCTTAACCGAGCACATCTAGATTACTTCTACTGGCTATTGGCAGGCCTTAGCACTTGTGGATTGTTAGCATATTTATTGTTTGCTAAATTTTATACATACAGGATCAGACACCCAAAACATTTTATATCAGTGACGACAGATACCAAAGGCAGCAATGCGTAAGTGGATGGGTTGTACCCAAAGATGCTTTATGACAACGGTGCTGGTATAGGTATTATCGGTCATGGTTCCAGTTGTATACCTGTAAGGTTATTAACCCAAGGATTAAAATCTAAAAGATCTCTATTAGTAAACTTTTCTCTAGCTTTATAAACAAATAGGTCTCGTTGATAATGGTTTAAGAGAATCAATCATTCTAAAGAAGTTCTACACGCAGGCAAGGGAAGGCTTATGGTACAGAGAACGGCATTTCTTGTGCTGGAAAGGAATTTCCTATCTGTTGTGCTTACTCACATATGACTAGCATAAAAGTATTTCTTCGTGTTTCCATTTCAGTTATGAACTCTCATCAATTAAATGCCTCCACTTGTATTCATATTTTTTATTTTTACTATTTATTCATCTAAATACTTCTGGTTACACATTATTACGTGTGTCTAGCTTAAATGTTAACAAAAATATGCATATTATTTGCAGTAGGCTATTTGCTTCTCTTCAAAGACTGCCTCGTACATTTGTTTCATGTCTTTATACAGGACAACATTTTCAGTGCTTCGTCCAAACAAATATGGTGTCTGAGCGGCTGATTTTTGGTATATAAGTGTCAGTATCTGCCTGATATAAGATATAATTCACTTAACATTGGATTTTTTCCCCATGAATATATGCTAATTCCAGAAAGAAGACATTGCATGGTTAATGCAGTCACCTTGTCACCTGCTCATGCATGCACGCGCAAGGTTTTCTGCTTTTGATTGGGAAAAAGCAAGCCGTATTGTTTATCCCCATGATGGCTCACCAAATGACATACCTGTAGGCATTAGCAAGCTCTAATTCGTACTTTATTTCATTTATAAAAGAAAAGGCACCTCTTTCCCATTTCAGGCGTATCTCCCTAGTAGTGCTACACAATCAGCTTTGGAAGGCCATTTTTTGTCCCCTGAACTTTAGCATCACGATCAAGATATTAAAATTAATAACCTTGCCCCCAATTTCACATGAAACTGGTTTGCTGCAGAAAAATGTTACAAAACTTGTGGTTGCTACTGCGTGGTGATATTTATTATGTAAGAGTATGTGAAAAAAATGCCAATGAGTGAGGGGTGCTAAGTTAAGGTTTGGGCCGAGTCAGGCCCGATGCATTTTCTTCACACGTCTAAAGCATATGGGAAGCGGCATACTTGTAATATGTATTATTCTTTTGTGTATATTCTTCTCTCTTCTTCTCTTCCTCTTGTGCCTTTTTAAGTATTAGGTGGTGGTCTGACATAAAGCCAATGAAAATGTTAGGTTTTGCCCATGAAAATGTTCTGTAAGAGTTTCTGATTTTTGTCATAATCTCAAACTGCAGATTTCTGCTCTAATTTTAAAACTGTCGATTTCAGCCTTAATTCTTACATCCATCATTTTCTGCCCTAATTTCCAAAGTTGTCTGCCTTAATTCCTAAAACTCCTCATTTTTTGACCTAATTCCTAAACTGCCATGAGAGTTCCTAATTTCTGTCCTATTTTTACACAAAACTGCAACTCAACTATCATCTAGAACCGTACCAACTACTTGATATGGAAGCGCCAAATAGTTCCCTTTATTAAGAGCCATTGTCTCTATGGACATCTCAACGGCACCAATCCTACGCTATCAGAGTGGATCATGCGAGAAGTGACACCAATCCTGCGGCATCAGAATGGATCATGCGAGAAGTGAAGAATACTGCAGGACAAATTTAGGAAACCATCGTAGAAACCATTCCTGAATATGAGACGCGGATGACTCACGATCAATCTTTTATTGCATACATTACCTCCACACTATTAGAGGAAGTCCTGGTGGGTGTTGATAACAACCTTTTAGTACTTGAGTTATGGATTGTATTCGCTACTATATATTCTCTACTGTCAAAAGCGAGATTCCTGCAACTCAAGAGGCAGTTTTAAGATATCAAGTGAGGAAAACGATCAGTTCTGGATTACATGCATGAAATAAAAAATGTCAGCGATCAACTTAGAGTGACAATGACAAGGTACAACAGGCCCTGAGTGAATTGGGGCTAGACTGCTTTAGAAGTGTTGCATGTTCTTCATTCTTTTGAAGACTTAAAAGCAAAATTGATTCAGCATAAATCAAATAGTATACACAGACAAGACTTTCCTCATTCTAGTAGTCACAGTGTATTAGTCACTAGCACTCACGCCTTGCAAGGAAGTTGCCCTGGAGTTTAGAACTCATAGGCAAGGACGGAAAGGGGTATTCTTCCTACACCAAACATGAATGCATAAGTAAATGCACCAAGGAGAATAACCACTTGTTTTCATTGCAATAAAAGAGGTCATGTAAAGTCAGAATGTTGACATAACCCTCAAAACAAAAGCAGTTAGGCATGAAAGTAAGGCAGCATGGCCAACTATGTCGAACACAATAGCAACACAAAATATTCTTTTTAATGTGTAGCAAATCTTAATGACAACTATGTCCAAAGTCGATCTCAAGCAAAACGAGAAATGATTATGATATGTGGATTTTCGTGCCACAGCCCATGTGATTTGATGATGTAGATAGAATTTTTGGTGCTCTCTCTTATTTAGCTAAAGGCTTAGTTGCCACAGGAGATGGTTCTCATCACAAAATATCACACATCAGAAATGCACATGTATCTCATTTCTCTCTACCTTTAAAGAATGTGCTTGTTGTTCTATATGTTAAAGAAAAATATTATTTTTGTGTCAAAGCTTATTGATGATACTCATTTTTTTGTTGAGTGTACTCCATCTTCTGTTTATGTCAAAGACGCTCGAACCAAGAAGACATTAGCTAGGGGGGGTTCACAAAGGAGATATGTACGTCATTGAGGAAACTCCAAAAATGTTCAAGTCATATGTTCCAGATTCATCTTTTTTCCCGTCAGAGTGAAGTCAATCTAACGCAATATGATAAGTCATCCATTTGGCATGGTCGTTTAGCACATTGTAGTCAGTCTTTCATTCAAAATCTTGTTTTAGACTGACTATTACGTAAATCTAGTTTGAATCATGTCAATGAGTCTAGCATGTTCTCAAGCTGTCATATTTGTAAGAGCCTTGTCTTACCTTTTTAGTTAGCAATAAGCAAACTTCAAAGTTATTTAATACCATATACTTTGATGTTTGGGGACCTGCTTTTATTTATTCTTCATCCAGGAAAAAAATATTATGTTCTTTCATTAATTCCTATTCACGCTATACATGGATTCACTTCATGAAAAGCAAATCGAAGGTTTTTTGCTTGTTCATCTAATTTCATGCCTTAGTCCAAAATAAATACTCTTGTAATATTGAGTATTTCCAATGTGATGGTGGGGACGAATTCATTTCAAATGAATTTACTGAGTATTTACTAAATCATGGAATCACTAGATAGATTTTCTGCCCATACACACTACAATAGAATGGTATTGCTGAAAGAAACCTTATACACATAGTTGAAAATGAACTAAGTATGATGCATAACACATATGTTCCCATGAATCTATAGACTGAAACATTCCATACTGCTGTCATTAATAGACTGCCATTATCTCTACTTAAAGGAAAATCTTCATTATTTATTCTACATCAAGAACAACCAAATTATGATAAATTACAGGTTTTGAATGTGTATGTTACTCTGTTATGTCCATGTTGATGTTTCCTTAAGAAATAAGTTTCAAGATCGAACTGTCATGTGCAGATATGTGGGTTATGCAGAAAACTGTAAGGGCTATAGATGTTACAATATGAAAACTGGGCGCGTGCATATTTCATGATATGTTGTTTTTTGTGAGCTCAAGTTGAAGGACTTAAGGGAGTCGCATGCAAGATTCAATGCAAGGGATAAGACATATGATCCATGTTGAATGCCGGCCAAGGAGCTAATGCATGCCAAGCACACAATGACAAGTCTATTGATCAATTCGAGGTAGCCTCTGAACCTAAGACGGACAACACATAATGGTCTATACTCATCAATCAGTTATAGCAACTGCTCTAGAAACTATCATTACTTGCCCACGTAGATCAGAACATGTGCGACACCCCATTGATAGTTGGTAAGTTATGATAACTTCTCTTTAGATGCAAATGCACAATAACCCACTACACTTCAAGTGAGAAACTTACTTCCCATCTCAGTGATAAATATTGGAAAAACATTGGGTGGGGAAGTACTCATTTCATTGAACTGAAACATAAATACACGTCTTTCTAGAAAGCTATAGGGTGACACTAGATTACCTTGGGATGCTCAAAACTCCCTATAAGAATGAGAAGGTATACACTGATCTCCTCATCAGGGGAATATGAGGTTCGACATTGTACCATACAACATTAAATCACATACGGAGGCATCTCCACATCCTGACAACTATTACAAACAAAAAAACACATCTGCAACAAACTAACCAAGAGTCCTACTTAGAGTGTCTGCCCATACAGAAACATAAATAACAAAATTCAACTATTAAGAGTCTTACATAGACTGTTTGCCCATACAGAACTGTACTGTATCAAACATATATCAAGAACTAAAGATAAGTAATCCCAAGTGAAATTACATATCAGAAAGCAATCACAAGAAAATCTATGATTAGATTTTGCCATCAAAATGACATTATTCATGAGAACAGTTGGTTTCCTACATGCTTAATAACATTGACAGCTTCTATGCACAACTCTCATCTCAAGAAATTCTTGGAAGCTTGTAACAAAAAATTGCATTGGTATCATCTGTCAGCTGTCAATAGCAGCATTTTGCCTTGAGGTACCTAGTAACAAAACGAAAAACTGTTCAACACGCTTTTTCCTATCGGTTTTGTTGTTACCAGCTTGGTGTGCAAATATTAGGCCAAGATGGAAGTATTTCCTTTACCAGAAACCCTAGAACATTTCTTACTAAAAACAAGATTCAAACATCACAAATCCAACCAAGGCACTACAAAAGCTGACCAAAATTAATAAGTTCGGGGAGAGCTGAATTAAATACATTTATAACAAAACCACATGGTTGGGATCAGTCATCAGCATGAGGTAGATCGCTTTTTTGGTGAAAACTCCCATTAAAACTGAACCAATCAAGAGCGAAGGTACGTGTAAGCTGATTGGTTATTTCTGTTTCCCTCTGAGACCAAACAATGAAATCAAATCTTGCAACCAGGAAGATGCTCTGTTCTTGGCACCCATTACGTGTTGTCTTGAACCTAGAAAACATTAGATGATTCGACTCTTCAATCTCACTATTTGTTGATAAAGGTAGCCCATTTTACAGCTTATTGTACAAGTGAACTCTAGGATAATGTAGATTTCCTTTTTCTATAGCCCTTAGTATTCTCTTCTGGCTTTCTCTTTTGAGCAAGCTCTCAAAATTCAATTGTTCAGAGAATGAAGTTTAATGCTAACAGCCAGTGTCTCTCTCCCAACCCCTCTCCGCCCCTCCAATGTCTAAAGATAGATACAAGGATGTCTAAAGATAGATACAAGGAGGAAGGGAGAGAGACAACAAGAGAAAGAGAGAGAAGAGAACCCCAAATCGACGCAAAGGAGCAAAAACCCTAGTTACTACAAATCAGAGACAAAATAGAGGGAGGGGCAAGAGAGAAAACAAGAAAAAGTGAGAAAAATGGGAACAGAACCTCACCTAGAAAAAGCTATTCACAACAATAGAGCACGATGGAGCTCCTTGCAGCAATGAAGGTGATTATACGACCCGTCGTCAATGGAATGAAGGAAGCAAGACCTATCGGTTGATGGAATTGAGGGAGTATGTTTAACCATTTCAACAAACAAAACAAACAAACAAAACTCCCACAACCCTCTGCATCTAAAGAAGCAAAAGGAAAAATCTCGCAGTGACAATCCCACGGTGCCATCAAAGTGCTAAGACCTTCTCAAAGATGAGGCGAATCACAGCCATCATCACAGTCGGCAAATTAAAAAAAGAACAAAAAAGATAACACATTAGGAGACAATGTCCTTCTCTCCAACCATTCCTAGCACATCTCCTTGCCCAATTCATCAATACCCAAGAGAGGAAAAGATGATGCCAATGATGATGATGACTAAGGCGAAGAAAAAGAGTAGGACTGAGTCCAAGTTTGGACTATGTCGGTGTTTCTTGCCATGTTCAGGCATCCCAGAAACAAAATCTCAGCAAGGACAACGACCACAATCAGGAGGGGCACGAGGATGCTTCTCGACCGCTATGATTCTGACAGTGATGCCCCAAATCAAAACCACGAGGGGGAATGAAGACGAAGAGGAAGGGGATGAGAAGACCAGAGAAAATCAAAGGCTCACTCTCTCCAGATCTCCTCACCTTAGTCGAATTCTAGAATTTCATAAGTTGATCATATCTCTTTCTCCACAACCGATCCTCCCATGCAAATCTCAGACGACAATACCTGCTCAGGCAAAAGGTGATGGTGACTATGCTGGCTCAGGCAGAAGGCTGAGGCTCAAGCAGGAGATAGAGCACCACGCTGCTGCAGCTGAGGCGGTACGAGAAAAAGCAGAAGCCGCTCTAAGCCAGGTGAAAGTTAAAAGTCGGACCCCCAAGGTCCACGGGTCCAACTTTTTACCCAGGTAGCTTTCAACCAGGATGACCCCAAAAACTGGACGAAATTTTATTGCCTTTCATGGAGGAAGGGAAGTCCTACCAATTCCCCTCTACAGTGTTTACCTTGCATACAATGTATAAAAGCAGTTCTGGTGTCTGACCCCTGCATGTCTAAAATTTAGCAAACAATAGATATGCTGACAACACAAAAGTGCTAAGGCCAGCCAAAAACCAGTAGAAGTAGTCTAGATGTGTTTGACTAAGACTAACGGAGAACCAACTTTTTCCACTTGCACTACTCCAAAATTTCTGTCAAGAAATGAAAAGCTGCCCAAGAAGCTCCCAACCCCAATATACTAGCATAAAGAGCCATTGCCATGCCTCGCAATGCATCCAGTATCTCATCATAAAAGAACTCTGGCGATCCCACCTGAAGGCCATTAGCAAGTCCAAACAAGAGGCACTGAGGAACCAGCCACCATATACAGTTTCCATTAACAAGTCAATTAGACCTGCATCTTTTACCAACTTTTAATCTCCTTTCAACTCCACAAGGGCAGCTACCACCGTAGAAACTATTCATGAGAACATTTCAATACCAATCCCTTGGAGCATTGTTATGCCAGAGAAGATGCTTGTGACACACCTAGCGACTGGAACAAGATTTTGATGATAGATTGAGATGAAAAGCATTAGAGATGCCAATTTAGCTCTGCAATGTTGCAGCAGGAACCAAGAAGCTGGGAACAATCTGCCTTGCTTTGTGAAGAAAGTTGGCAGTTATGCAAACAATATATCAAATATGTAAAACCACAATGGGATCAGGTTTCGAGCTCCTTTAGCCTCTTCCAGTTGCACAACATAACACACACACCTGTTTCTCTCTTTGGACGGTGAAGGGCTATCTGAAACAGCACAGTAGCTCTATGAACGAAACTAGGACAGAACAAATAAAATATGAAAAAATAAGCATAAGCACATCATAAGTTTTAACTAAGGCACCTGACACCAGAGATGGCAGCATCTTCCAACATGTGCTACATCATTCATTTTCCACATATAGTCTGTAAGGAGACAATTATCCGAGCCAAATTGGATCATCTATGTGACAAACTCTAAAAGAGGATGACAGAAACAAGAAGACCCTCACGCAGCCCATGAATGCTTTGTAGAGAGTCATGGCCTGATTTCCAACACCTGCTCAAAAAGTGACTATTAGTAATACATTATATGCTTGCTTAGCAGCTTCAGGTAGTGCAAATGGTTTACTATCACATGGATGCAGCTTATGGCGTGACTTGTATACGAGGAGGCAATGGCAGGAGTTCAAGTGGAGAATCCATGTGATACAGACTAACAGGTTTCTCCTTCTGGACTGTCATCAGTTATATGAAAAAGAGAAAAGTCTTAAAGAGCAGAATCATCAGACTGTGAGATAAGATTGACACTCCAATTCAGTGTCAGAAGGGAAAGAACTTGAAATGAAGAATGATCTACGGGAGTCTCTTACTGGCTATGTCACATAGGTACGGGTACGGGTGCAGGTACAGGTGCAGGTACGGATGCCGGTGCGGGTACGGACTATTTTTAAAAAACTCGGGTGCGGGGGTATGGCCGTACACACACATGCACATATACATCTATATGTCAAAAAATTTCAAACAGAATAACATATTCGCACATATATATATCAAAAAATTACAAACAGAATAACATATTCATAAATCATAATCCAAAATTTATCATTTTTGATTCTCATTCTCCTCAGTCGCAAATTTACTGCTCAACTGAGGCCGAAGAAAATCACGCGTGTACAGAAGCATAAGCACAAACAAAAGAACAACATAAACTTTTACATAACAAGATAAAGGAGCTACCGAAGCAAAAAACGAATCCCAACACTAGGAAGCAAGAATGAAGAAAAAAGAGGGAAGTGGGACACTAAAATGAAGGTTTCAAAAATTTTAATGTTAAAATTGTTTAAAAAGTTAAAATGTAAAAATCATTAACATTAAAATCGGTCAAATTTGGACTGTCAACTTTGACCGAGTTTTAAAAAGGTCAAAAATGACATTGGGTGCGTTGACCGCACCCGGTCCGGTCAACGCAGTACCCTGCCATACCCAAGGCCGTACCCGTACCATGCGGGTACTCCTCCTTAGGAGGAGTACCCATGTGGCTGATCAAAAGAAAAGTAGATAAAGGCATATGTATATGATATCTTCAAGCTTTCTAAAGGCCTGGAAGCAATAATCAACTTAAGTGATCCTGCTCATTGTTACGTACAAAGCAGACTCCAGTCTCCTAAATTCGGGAACTTAAGAATAGATAATGAGCAATGCCAATGGCAGACAGTATAGATGACATGAAACAAATTTCAATTATCTCAAGAGGAAATCGGTTCATCTGCTACTCAAAAGCATAATGGAGTGTAGAACTACGTAGGAAGGGTAATTGGTAGATGAGTCATTCAATTTTCACAAAGATTGGCATTTCTAAAAAATGCAAAAAAAAAAAAGAAAGAAAAAAACTAAAAAAATGTGAGAAAATCGTCACATGCTGAAAAATGCTACAATAAAATTTTATAATGCGTAAAAAATTTTTGAGGTTTATTTTGACATTTAACAACTGTTTTGAATTTTATCTACATGTTTTCATAAGAAAAAAGGTAAAATACAAAATTTGATGTTTTCTGTTTTTTCATGTTTCTTATTTTTTAATTTTTTTTACAACTTTCTTGCAGAAAGAAAAGCTTCCACTTAGTACTCAACATCAAAGCTCACCAAATAGAAACTCAAGAATAAAATTCATGACAACAAATTCACACTTCAGTCAGCTGGAAAAAGTCATTGACAAGTTTCTGCACAGTTCAAACCTGAGGCAGAAAAAAAGAATCACATGAGCGTTTGGCTCTTTTGCTGCCCATCTTGATCTCTGAATTCCTGCAACAAAAACTTGTGCTATCCTTGTGAATGGGGTTTCTCCTTCACCTATCTTCAAAGAATAGATGAATGTCTCAACCAAGAAAACTACAAATGCCACAGCCGTGAATACGCATAGCCGCCCACATTCAAGAACCAAACCAGAATTTTCCTGAGTATAACTAATTGCAAGAACCGTGCATCCAGGTCCCAAGAACGTCCTGAAGTACGACCAATTGAAGACATTTTGGACTTCGGCTCTTCAATTATTTCTTTTCTTTACCAAATTGGTCTGCACCAAATGCCTGAATGCATGACTTGTGTGACCTTCACCAAGAGCAACCAAGTAGAGGAAGAAGAAGTAGAAGAGGAAGCCCACTTGAAACTTGGATGCACAACATGAAGATTTATCACCATTGCAATCAAATGAAAGAAGGGCAGATACGATCACCAATGTTAAGACCTGCAAACTTGCACCAATCTCAAGTATTTAACATTTAAAAATGATCACAACTGATTCTAACAAACCAATAATTAGGAATAGAACAAACTACTCCAAGACATTCAGAGTTTGTATCTAGTCTAAGAGATAGTTCGAGTGATTGTGGGCCAATGCGCACTGGGTAGATCTAGGCCAGACAAATGAAGTTCTGAAAAGAGAAAACTGCTAAAACTATTTGTAAGTTTGATGGATCTCAAACTAGGAGATCCAAGTCCAAGAAAAGATGATAAGGATAGTGGCATGAATGAAGGTCTTTCATCTTCTCAAAAAGTTTTGAAAAATTGTAAAAACGCTCTGCTACTAAGAATTGCAAATTTCTACCTGTGAAACCCTCCCCAGTTGATGGTGAAAGCTACAATTTTAGAGTTTTCAGATGAAGAAACGATGTATATCACAAGATCTTTAAGAGAATGTTAATGGACGATATCAAAAACCTTATAACAATGCTACTTTGTTGGTTTCACGGACTTTTGCAAAGCAAAAACAGTTCAAAGAATGTAAGACAAATGACACCAATACACTTCTCTACTTCAATAAGAGGTAAATAAATCAATATTTCACCATTTCATGAATGTTTCTAAACATAAAAGAAACATGAAACATTTTAAAAATCAATTTATGGTTTTGGCAAAGTCATAACTATCAAACCTCAATATCTTTGGAGAGAGTTTGATATGCCATTAGTGAAAGATAATGAAAATAGCAAAACTTCTTTTAATGGATTTTTAAAACTATAACACAAATCAGAAGTTCTAGAGATAATATTGAACATAAAAAGATTGTTCAAATGTTTTACACAACTTGCCATTTAAATGTGATTATGAAGTTGCTGCAATTAAAGAATCAAAAAACTTACCTGCATTGTCATTTCATGAACAAATGGGTTTCTGAAAACACATGAAAAGTGAACACTTGAGTACGAACCAAAGAAGCTGAAACAAGCATTTTAATCTAAGCCATAGTCACTATCATATACGAATTTTAAACAGTGAGGTTTTTTCTTGGGTATAATACACCAAAAGTTTTTTTTCTCAGAAAAAATCCAGGAAATTTTAAAACAAGTAAAAAAAGATTGTAAAGGTAAAATGTGAAAAATAAAAAGATGCAAAAACACAACGAATGTGAAAAAAAAAACCAAAAATGTGAAAAACATGAAAAAAATGCGAAAAGACATGAAAAAATGAGAAATATGGAATAAACATGAAAAAACATAAAAAAAACATGTTTTTTCCCTTTTTTCGGCCAAAGCTTTTTTCACGTTTTTTCCTGAAAAAAAATGTTTGTGATTATGATCTAAGCTAAATGTTAAGAAGAAAATCACATTTAAAGAGTGCAATATAAAAGAGGTAGCAAGAATCAAAGACTATCAAGAGGTCCAAGAAGTTGAAGAAGTAATTTCAAGTTAAGGTATAACAATGTAAAAGTCTGAATCATATTCTTAAGTGTGCAGGCACAAATCGAAATATTGCAGACTCAGATGCAAGAGTGCAAAATTCCAACTCATTCTCAAAAAATTGTAACATCCATCAATATCAACTAGGTTTACCTCTAAGTAATTAAACATAATGTCAACCGTGGATGGATTTTCTTGTATTAGTCAAGGGTTATGGGCTGGCTGCTGCAACTTCACAACTTTCACTCACAAAGACGTTTTATTTGCATGTGCATGTTTCCAACACTTCTCAAGGTCTTTTTTTGCATTGCAATTACATATTGGTACATTTCTTCACTCTTTGAAGCAATTTCAGCAATATGCAAGAAGGTGCGACACAAATGCTGGTATCGTGATATAGTACGACATCTATCAACCCTCCCAGTCATAGGGATACTGGAAGCATTCAACAAGTCGGTCTTAGCATTCTTGGTCCATCGTCGCCACACATAGGCTGTAGGTATCTCTTTGATATTCTCTCGATCTAACACCTTCATTGCATGGCAACACAAAACTCCACTAAATTCAAACTTCCTGCAGGAGCACTGAAGTGTGGTGTTTTCTGTGTTGTATGTCACAACACAGGCTTCTACATTGTATCTATGCACATTGTCATTGCAAGAAATTACGTCTATTGTACAATTTATTGCTGCAACAGCTTCAATTTTCACCCACTCAAACACAGTGGGTGTATATACATCTACAGCACGCATCAATACCTTGATTCCCATCGTCACCGGAACAGTAGAAAATGCTTTGTAATCTTGTTGCAACTCATTCTTTCTAAGATTCTCCAAAAATGATTCATATTGCTCAAGAAATTGAAATATTGTTAAACATGAATACAAATTTTTTTCAAGGATTGCATGCGTACTCTCAATCCTTTGGACACTAATCATGTCAGCACAAAAATACTGTCGGTCATATGCTGGTGACCACTTCTCTTTGTCTTTGTACAACTTCTGCAACCATAAATTGTTGTGTAATTGGTACTCATCAAGCATTTCATTCCATGAACACAAAAAAGACTCTTCATCCTTTGACTTCAACATGCATTTTGAAAGGGATTCCTTGAATCCAGATTGATGGCTAAAAATGTGTCCTACATTGTTTATTGCATTTTGAAATATGTGCCACGGGCAGAAACGTTGATTTGCATTTGGCCACACCTGTGTTATGGCACTTGCAATGGCACTGTCTTCGTCTGTTAACACTACTTGTGGGTGCACCCCATTCATTGCCTCTGTAAACTGTGCAAACAACCACACAAGACTCTCTATTGTCTGAACATACAGAAAAGCACTACCAAATATGCAACTCTGGGCATGGTGGTTCACACCCACAAATTGTGCAAAGGGCCATTTATTAGTCTTAATCTTCATTGTAGTATCAAAGACAAGAATATCATTGAAGCATGTGTAGTCTAATCGTGAACGAGCATCTGCCCAGAAAATGTTCATTACATATGCATCCTCATCCAATTGAAAGGCACTATAAAAGCCAGGATTCATACTCGACTTCTTTTGGAGATAGTTTACAACAGCATGTATTTCTCCATTTCCCATAGCACTCTCTCTCCTTTCTTGAAGGTGATTCCTTAGGTTAGGCGATGTTAGTGATACATTCTCATGTCCTCCATCCAACTTGCTGATGTAGTTGTATGTTTGCCTTGGAGTGGTACCGATGTCAGAAGCTAACTCTTCAATTGCTGCATGAGCACGTTTTACCTTTCGATGTGACCTCAACATGCGAGCAATTGTCGGAGGAGCCAAGAGGTGGTTGTGATCAGCAATGAACGTCTTAACAACAAATCTGCCGTTCGAAAGCCTCCTAATTACCATCTTTGCAGGGCATCCACATCTTGTCGTCCCTCTATGAATTTTGTTGGCTTTACTATGTTTCAGCAATCCCTCCTTTGAACATACATATGTCTTCCTTACAACAATCCCTTTATCATTTTTATCTTGGCTATCCTTTCTTACACTAAACCCATGAGTGAGTGCATAATTGTTGTAGAAGTTGAATGCATCTTCGTTGTCACTGAACTCCATTCCATCATGTGGAGTGTCAAACTCATCACTGCCTTGTATGTGCATTGGCCCATCCAATGAAATACTTTCCTCTAGTCCATGTGCATCAAGATTATCCTTGTGTGTATCAAACTCACCACTCGCTTGTTTGTGTATGTCAGCATCTATTGGAACAATTTCTTCTACTTCATGCACATGGGAATGATCCTTGCATGTATCAGACTTACCACTACCATCTTCATGCATGTCTGCATCTACCAAAATACTTTTCTCTACTCCATGTGCAATAGGTAAATTGCTCTTTTTTTCAAGTATGAGTGCATCCATTTCCACCTCACAACATCATCTACAACCAAGCTACATCCTTACACCCTTCTCGACCATCATGTCCTTTGGGTCATAATCCCACTGTCGTCAAGATTGACACCTGCATTTGGATGCCATAATTTATCTGCATATCATAAGTCATTACAATGGTAAGAGTCTTATAAAAGATGCAAGCTAAAGTGATAGTGCTAACTGCTAAGTTACTTTACAAATACTAACAATAGAAAATGATAGTATTTCATAGTGACCATTTTCAAACAATCATAAGTCTATTTCTTAAGTCATTACAATGGCAATATTGTCTAATAAATTATATGAATAAAAACAATGATGTATGGCCATTGTGCATACATTATGCTAAATGAATGATAGTGTTCTATAGTGATAGCTTTAAAGGTACATGTATTTCACTACTAACTGGCCACGTCTTTAACAGCTAAAAATGGCCTGTCATTATAATGGTAACAGAGCATCAACAAATCATGTGAGCTAAATTACTAAAATGACAGTGTTTGACACTTTACACATATAAGATGCTAGAGACTAATAGCATTTCAAAGGATGCTAAGTGTGTTATAGTTGTTCGGACTGGATACAAAATGCTCAAGCAATGATAGCGTCACACAAAATATCTATAAATGATAGCATTGCTACAGATGCCATCCAAGTACAAGACGACATAAACAACTAAAAAATGCCAAGGATACATGGAGTAAAATTATGAAATTAAAAAACTAATGCCAACCTATAAATATGCTCTCTTTTATTGATTGCAGTTGTGAGTCTTGTGACCAATCGACATCAGCTCCTCTTAATGACAAAATCTCCGTCACTTTTTGTGCCTCAATGGGTCACCTACAATGTGTATTAAATGGCATAAATACTCATTATTATGAGTAAATCAAATAAATTTCTGTAAGATAAACTTTATCTTGCAGCTTCATTCAAAGGAAAGTAATGCCTAGCTTGTTTGCTAGCTATAGAAGCCCTAAAAATTATCATCAAAAGAGAGAAAGGAGGAGTAGCAACATGAACATCTGATATGCATTTGCATAAACAAAAAAGCAAGAGGATTTGTTGAAATAAAAAGGGGCACTTTATGAATCAGGGGCATTTTCAAAAATCAACCAAGGGCATATTCCAAATGTGATTTTCTTTCTGAAATGAATTGAGACATTTCCTAAATGCCCCTTGGTTTTCTTTGGCGTCAATGTCTGAGCATTCACTTCTAATAGGGACCATGCACTCACTTTGTGCCTGTTGAGGAACATTTGTTTATTATCCCGCAAGGTAGACCGCCCAAAGCCTTTTCATTGCAAAACTGAATCAAGGCATTTCCAAAATGCCTTTTAGTTTTTTCTAGTGTCAACCCCTGAGCATCCACTTCAATGGTTGGGACAGTAAATTGGCTTTACACCCATTGAGAAATATTTACTTATCAGCCCACGAAGGTAACCGTCCAAAAAGTTTCACCAGATCCCACATCTCTTTTGATGGTTCTGAAAAGTTCTCATATTTCTGAATTTTTTATGCAGTTGTTTGTTACAATCAATGTTGTAAAACGTGTATCGTAAGCCGTATCGGTCGGGCTTTAAGATACGCCGTATCGTAACGTATCGTAATCGTATCGTAAATTTAAAAAAAATAATAATAATAAATCAGAAAAAATTAAAAAAAATCGGAAAATTCATAAAAAAATCAGAAAAAATTAAAAATAATAAATTATTCATAGAAAACATGTTTTAGTCTTTTAGATAATGATAGACTTATTATTTTGCTAAATGCTATAAACTTACGCGTTCACGTGGACGGTTCATCATTCATACTTCATAGACATCAAAATTCATAACAATATCATTTTTTTCCATCTTCATCTTCATGGTTTAAAAAAGCCCTTTTCCTCCCAATGGGAATCAGCCACCCATGCACAAATCCATGGTTTAATAGATGATTTCACGGTGAAAATCGATGATTTCACAATGAAAATCAATGATTTCCCTCTAAGGTAGAACAATCTATAGATTAGAAATGAAGAATGGGTGGGTTTTTATAAAAAAAAAAACTCGAAAAAATGGGGTTCAAGCCCCCCTTTTAGAAATCAGCCCGTATCGCACGGATCGTGCGATACATGTACGATACACCCCCATTTGCAATACAGGGGGTGTATCGTATCGTATTTTGTAAACGATACGATACGTATCGTACGATACGGCGTACAACACTGGTTACAATTGTTCCAGAACAAGAGGAAGCTTGGACTTTAATTGAAGGGAAATCCAGTTTTTGGCTTTCTTACTAGCAACTTTGAAAAGGAATGCTATCAAAATTGCTTTCTGAATTGAATCAGAAACATCTGAGGATTGATTTAAATTATGTTTTAATTTAAAAAAAATCAAAAATTCGGGAAAAAAAGGCGACCATTTTTTTTTAATTTGTTTTTTTGTTATGTTAATATGTCAAGTTATTTTGATTGACTATTACTAATATTTGAAATGTGGAGAGTAGTAATATAGCAAGCATAATCAACTTAAACAATCAAAAATTAATTGTCGAATTCATTGAATATGCAAAATCAATAGAAGAAGGTTAACCATACTCATTAAATATAATCTAAAAAAAAAAAATCTAATCTCTAGAAGAAGAAATGCAAATCCGCAAGAAGGCTTTAATCCATCTTCCATATGTACTTAAAGAAAGACGTAATATAATAAAAAAACTAACAGTATATAATAGTATAAATATAAGTACACAACAGTAACAATACATATAACTATATAAGTACATAACCATAGTTACCATACTAACGTATAAATATAACATGTATCAAAATACTACACATTATATAACAGGTCATATCTATGTCACAACAGTACGCCAAAAAGACCCGCGTACCCATACCGGTAAGCCGGTACGGCGGTACGTTATGGTAGGTTGGATCTGGTTTCGGGTCAGAACCAGATCCCAACCACAAAAAATCTAAAAAAAAAAGCTGCGACCGTGCGACATTGACACTCGTCTCCTCCCTCCCTCTCGACTTTCGACAGTTCTTCCGGCGGGTGTTTGGGCAGCTGGAGATGGACGGCGGCTGACGACGGATGGCAACCTGCGACCAGCAACGGACGGCGACCGGCGATGGACGGTGACCGGAAACAGACGGCGTGTGGGCGATGTCGACAGCAGGTTTTTCATTTGTTAGTTTGTTTGTTCCCTTTTGATTTTTAAGGTTCCGACTTCCGATCTGCTTCATTCTTGCGGGATTTGTTCTCTCTAGTTTCCCAAAATTGGTGGCAGATTTCGGTGGAATTTCCTGCTCCTTATTCATCTGTTTTGAATGTCATCATCTGTTTCAAGAACCTGCTCCCTGTTCATGCCGTATTGCCATGTTTTGAGTTTTTTCCATTTTCTTCGATACATTCAGTTCTCAACGTTGATTTCCTGCTCCCTGTTATGTTCGTTTTCTCTTTTTTGTGAAAACTGTACCTTGCAATGCTTGAAATGGACCAATAGAACACTGTTCATGTTGTGTTCTGTTATGTGTGGCTTTTTGTTAGGCTTCATTCCCCTGTGCTTCAGACACGTTCCCTTGTCTGCTTCCATTTGCTTTCATATGTGGTTTGCTGTTAGGCTCTCTTCCATTTGCTTCATATGCAAAACGCAAGTGGTTTTGCATATGCCCTTGTCAAGTTTTCAGACATGTTCATTAATTTGATGTGATGATATCACATGTTTTTTCAAAAAAAATTATTTTTTTAATTAAAAATATATAATTATCGATAAATATCACCGTACCGCCGTACCAAGATTTGCGAAAATGTCGTACCCGTACCCATTTTCTCGTACCAACACCCATACCCGTACCTATGTAACATAGGGTCATATAATAGGTTGATGCAATATTATATAACAGGTATAGCAGACTGTACATAACATATATGCATATAACACGTATTACAATATATATAACAGGAATAACAAATTGTATTACAATGCAATTTAACATTAATAGTATATATATAAATATAAGTTTATAACAGGTATAACAAATTAACAATACATATGATATAAATACGTAACAACCATACTGATGTATACATATAACATGTATGAGGTATCACAATACTATATAACAGACTAAGTGACTAACAGTATATACATATAATAGCATAATCAACATAACGATACATTAAAATAAGCAATCAATACAAAATAAAGTACATAACAATATACTCAATTAAGAAACTTTAATTGAAATGGAAGGTGACTTCACTTTTCCATGGACTAGGCGTGTTGGCGCCTAGGCGAGCTTAGTCCAGCTTAGTCCACGCCTAAACGAGGCCTTAACAACATAAGGAAAAAGTAATCTTAAATCAAACACACTTCAGAGAAAAAAAAATAGAAAATAATAAAAAGAATGTCATACAATCATTAGTGAGCAAATGAAATAAGATGTTTAACAAAGTTAGTGAGGTTGGAATTCACGAAATTACGTGATCTCATCACTGCACAGGCATGAACATTTTTAATTCAATACATCAATTGAATATTACATTGTTCTTAACCAATCCTTGTTTTCTACAAACGCCTGCTTTCTTATTCATGAATTCAAAAAAAAAAAAATCCTAACATCAACGAATAGTCCTGCATGAGCAAAGAAGACCTAGAACTATCAGTCTGACACAAGCACAGATGGTTAAAACTAGAAATTTTACCTGAAAAAAACGTTAATGGCAAACTTTGCACCTGCAGACAGGTGCACAATTTTCTGACACCAACACAGATGAGAAGGGAATATTGGAACCAAGAAGGGCACCATATCATACTCTAGATTGTACATTCACAATATCAGAGGACAAGAGAGAAAGAGAACGTTCCTCAAGAAACATACCCTTTCCGGCGCCAGTGTGCTTCAAATGATGGGCGACCGAGAACCGACGGTGGAGGGCCGGAATGAACTGGAGGAAGGTTACAGGCTGGCGTGGACGATGGACGACTGACATCCAAGGTTAATTAACAAATTATCTGCTGCTGTTGAGTGAACAAAGAAACACCGGAGGGAGAGGGTCGGACAAGTACCTTCCTGAGGCAGGTCGATGACGAGTCCAGCGCGGGTCAACAAGCAGTTGCCTAAGGCGGAGGCGGTGCTCTGCTGAATCAGAAAACACTGACGCTGGAACTGGATGGCCGGAGGAGGCTGCCGCTGCTGTACTGAATCGATTCACGGAGAGCGAGGGAGGCGAAACTCGAAATAGGAAGACACAGATCTTAAAGGAAGCACGGTTAGAAGCTCAGGCACCGGCCGGCCGTTTACGGCGAGGAGAAAGGCGGGGAAGGAGGACGAGTGGGAAGAACGGAGCCTATAACAGCGCCCAGAGCCCTGAATCGAACGAAAACGCGATCAGAAACACCTGGAAGTGCTTGTCGCGTCATTTAAATTTCTTGAATGGCAAAATCGGGCGATTCGATTTGAATCGCCCGATTCCTTCAGATTTTGCCGATTCAGCAGTCCTGAATCGATGAGTTAAGTGGGAAAATGCTTCACTTTTTCTCTTTTTAGATATCAAGCAACATCAAGTTCTTATGCACATATTAAATCTTACTCCGTGTTTTTAGATAATGTCGGTGACAGCATGAATTGTAGAAATGAAAGAATGCTTTTATATATATACATATATATATATATATATATATATATATATATATATATATATATATATATATATATATATATATATATATATATATATATATATATATGCTTTGTTAGTAGGGATGTTAATGGATTGCATTTGGATAGAATATTCAATTCAGTTGCTTCAAAAAAAATGAATAATTGATCGAATTCTAATTTAAAAGATGACGCCTGACAGGATTTGAACTCGTTTGAATAAATACATAACCAAATTATGAAAGTTTTAAATGAATATCGTATATCTATTATTTAGACATTTTGAGAGTTGGTTTTTAATATATCATAATATGGTGAAGATTTGGCTGTATATTTAAAATTTAGTTTAAAATTGTGAATTCGAAAATCGGATGCAGCTATGGTACAAGACTTATATTCGTTAGTATTTGAATGATAATGTGTGAAGGCCCGATAAAGCCAATGACTGCCAATGGATAACACCACTATATAAATCTTGTTGTTGTCAATGGATGCCAATACTGCTTCAAAAAGGTTGAACATGAAAAAGAAAAAAATCAACATCCAATTAAGAAATCAGATTAGATTCAGATTTAATAAATGACGTTTGATCACATTCAGATTCGACTTTGAAATAAATATTTGATCAAATTGGGGTTCACATTCGAATTTGCTTTTAAATAAATATTGTATATTCAATATCCATACATTTTAAAAGTTGATTTTCTACATATGGCAATACTATTCAATTTCGTTTGTCTACTTAAAAGACAGATTTGGATTCGGATGTCAATTTGAATCGGATTTGGATTTCAAATTTAAAAAATTGAAATTTTACATGGTAAAGTATTCCTGTTCGAATTCAAACATGAATATCTGATTTATGAGATATGATAAAAGGTACATTAAATTCAAATCCAATCCGTACATTGACATCTCCAGTTGGTACCCATCGGCTTGTATTATTGTTCTATTTTTTGTTTTAAACATTCATTAAAAACTACTTTAACGTATTGTAAATTAATTAAAAAAGAAAATAAATAAGCCCATGTCCTATATCATATTAGAGGGACCAGTATAATACATATCCATTAATACTTTTTTTTATATAGGCAAGAAAGACATCTAGGCTGTGGGGTCAGATGGGTATATGCTCCATGGATATTTGAGGCAGGGTTTTTTATTGGAGTTGTCTATGTTTTAAGTTTAAGTGGCTTGCTAATAAGGAAAAGATTATTGGATATGTAGTACTGAAGTTATCTTTTTATCAAAACTATTCATCCTATTTTTTGTTACAAGGATTCTTGTTTTTACAATGTCATTTTTTCGTCCTATCTTTTTTTTTTCTATAGTAAACTAACATTGTTTTTCTTCCAAACAAAATTTACAAGCTTCAATCGTGCCAGATTTACATTAGAATCTAAGTTCCATGCTTGGGTAACCATTGCAATATATGCATGGGTGGTCACTACTCCTTGATCTATGTTTCCACTTGTGTTCATGTTCATGTTTATGTTCTAATTTAGCTAAGGTTCTTGAGATGTAATCCATATTTACCACAAAATCATTTGTTTAATTTCGTTTATTGTTTTTGCTAAACTTCAATGTTATCTTTATATTCTTGCAAGTTCGCTAGTTTACTTAGGATAGTAGCAAGTTGGTCTCTTAAATATGTTTGGTTTTCTAAAATTTCCTTAATGATGTTATTTCTTAATGTATCAAATATGGGCTGCCAAAAGTTCTGATTCGTTAGGTTGTAGGATTTTAGGTTTTGTGTTGGGGTGATATGTAGGTTGGTTATGCTATTTAGTTGTTGAGACATAATATTATTATCTTCATTATGAAATAAATATTTTTCATTTGGAAAGTAACAAGTATGGCTAAACTGGTTATTTTTTATAGTACTTTTAGATTTTTGGTACAATTCTAAGTTTAAATATTATAATCTATTCATATGATAGTATAATAAAAAGCAATTAATATTTCTAACAAGTATAGTTATTTATCTTTCTTGCTTCAGAATATATTCATTTTATTTTCAAATGAGTGATAAGAAAGATATTTACATACATCTAAAAGAAACTAGAACTTATTAACGAACTAAGTAGATATGAACCACCTAGCAGTTCTAATAAAATAATAGTCCGACAACTAAATATGATCATTATTATGATAACAAAATTAAGTCAAAAAATTAGTCAACTCGAACGAACTATAAGCAAAAGTCCAAAACCACAAGGAGCAAATTTAGAAATAATAAAAAAGCTAGACAATCTTAATATAGGAAATGGCGAAGTAAAGCATACCCATGTTCCTAAAAGTATTGCTTTTTGTAGGAGATAATGACCGCAAGAAACTGGTCTTAGTAGAACCCTTAGTAATACAAATGAAATAAGACAAATAGATGAAAATTTATTAACTAGAATGATTTGAAGCCAAGGTCCTAGCTCTAAAAACACAATGCTTTCTTGACTTATGATATTGATGTTTTGATGTTCAGTGGTTACACAGACTTCTTCCTCTCTACTTATTCTAACTAATTGAGGGTTTATACTCCAGAATCTTGTCCTATATAAGGTTCTAAGATTTAATAGAGTTATTTGATGATTATTATAGATTTCTAACTCTCCGTTACATCTATTACCTCTTTCAGTGTTCTAGAGCTAGGACCTTGGCTTTGATACCAAAAAAAGGGGGTTGGATTTGCATGTCAAAAGCGTCAATTCGCTTTTATAGTATGGGAGACAAAGGAAAACTGGGAAGGAAAAGAAGAGGGGCCTGGAGTGAAAACTAAAGTACTCAGAGCGATGGATGGATGAATGTGGATACAGAAGTGGATTCTAGGGTGGTGGTTATATAGGCACCAAACTTCAAAAGAATTGACAACTTAGAAAAAGAATTTGATTCCTTCCCGAACAAGCAAAGCATTAACAAACAAAAACAGTTACATGCGAAAGAACTCGAAGGAGGACAATTGTCGTGTGCTAGATGAGGTGGCAATCGAACATATCCAAAAAGTCAAAGGTGCTACAGTGCACAATAGTGTCCACTACAGTTCTATAGTGACTGCTACGGTAACAGCCTTTGTCTTGCCTTTAAGAAGAAACACGCAGATTGTTACTTTTACTTTTTTGTCGCGTGTGAGATTCCTTTAGCACTTATTTACTTTTTCTTCATGCAATGTTGTTTTATGTTACATAAAGATCGTTGGTAACTACGACAGTTTTATAGAGGCTTCTCGTGATGATTTGCCTCAGGAGGTGACCCATAACTTATCATGTGGAGTATGTCACAAGATCAATTTTTATGCCAAAAATTTACAAATGTAAAACTCATACTTATCTTGGAGGGTTTTTTTAAGGTAGATTTTGAGGCGATAATCTACAATGCAAATCATATTTTTATTTTGGGGGATTTTTCAAAGAGAAGTTTACATGTACCTTCTCAAATGAATAATGTTTGGTTTTTACATGGAAAGTACTATATCCATGAAAAGTTTAACCATGACTTGCAAGAGTCAAGTTTTTACCATTATTGACAAATGTTAAGCTGCAGGTTTAAGGACTTAGCAGCTTCATCCCTATTTTACTTTATTAATTATTCTCCATCCCATCTACGATCTCCTCTTCATACTGCCTGTTATCATCCAAATCTCCCTCATCATTCCATTCATCTTCATCATCGTCTCTTTATAGGACTGTTATGATATTCTGGTTGTCACTGCCCATTCTACTTTGTTACTATCTTGGATTTGTAAGAAATGTTTGCATAATAAGCCAGGATTTATGCGTAAGATACTTTGGTAGGGGATACAAAATTTTGCAGTAAGTCTATTATCTACTAAAAAGATTTGTGTATTCCTATCTTCAGCTACCATCCAATTGGATCTATTCCAGTGGGCATTTTGATCTCTGGCCATTGTACAGGCCCTCCATCTCTTGAGTTGGCATAACATCATCTTCAGTAAAAGTAGTTTTAATAGTGTATTCAAGAATCCTGGTTTACAAAGAATAAAGTGTAGAGTAGATTTTTATTAAGATTTCTTGTCATGTTTCACATGGGTACTCATAGAAAGGAGGGATAGATTTAATATCTAGATTAACATATTCATAGGAATTTACTCATCCTCCTTTAAACATTCATGTCACTGTATATGTTAATCACCAATCAAAATCAAAATCAAGGTATTTTGCTTGCTCCTCTTTAGTGATCATAATTTGTTTCAGAAACCCTTGATCCAGAAGAGTTTTGGGGGAGAACTTTATTCTTTAGATTTCTTGATCTTGCCACTTCTTGAGGTTAAGTGTGGCTTGTATAATTAAGAACTATTTCTCACATTCAGAAAAAGAATTGTTGCTATGATGATCATGTTTATATTTGATTAAAGTGAATCACAAACCAAAACTTCTCTTATTAGAGCTTTGTTCCATTGTTCTTAGTAGGTTCTGCATATCGACCTGCTCTTTCCTTTTTGCTTTTAGTACTAGGTGGTAGATTTGCTCTTTTACTAATGGGATATTTGGAGGAATTGTTTCTCTTTTTTCTCTTAGCTTCCTTATTTCTTCCTCAGCATATTCTCTTAGGATTCTACTTTCTGTCTGTAGAGTTTCTATTTTTTTATTTAGCTCATCTTTTTCTTTCTTCCGACAACTTATTCTGCCTATGCTGCCTTTAAGTTTCTTTCGAAGGCAAGATAGGCATCTAGGCTCTGGGGTCTGAGGGGTGTATGTTCCATGTAGATTTTAGGGTGAGATTTTTATTGGATGTCTATTTTTTAAGTTTAAGTAACTTGCTAATTAGGAAAGGATCCTTGGATACGTAGGATTTCTTTTGTTTTGCCACAGATTGTTTAATAGAATATAGTATTTTAGATCTAGGATAAGACCTGGAGATGTTCAAAATATTAGGTTCGAATGGAGATGGAAGATTGGTAACCCTAGGTCTAGGTCAAGAGGCATATGGCTTGTAGAGGCCATAAATCCTACAATATAAATGGATATTAGGTAAAACAATGCATTCTATATTGTTTACCGTGACTAATGTTTACTTACAAATAAATTTAAATATACTCTATTGATGTTTTCTTTTTTCCCTAAAGGAAAGTATCAGATTATGTTCCATTCGCAAGAGGTCATGTCTCTGCTTATTGCTACCTGGAATTAATATAAGAATTAAATGAAGATGCTCAAACTCTAACTTTTTCATGGCGGCGACCAGCTGTTGCATGCTTAAAGCAATATCTAATAAGTTGTCACTGACTTTCCTTATTTCAATAGACATGGAAGGGTCAATATCATGTAATCTTTGTTTAGATTGTTCTAGGTATCTTATAATTTTGTTGAGTCTTCTGATTTCTGATTCATAAACGTCAATATCCCTATTGATCTTGTAAAATTCTGCTCAACATGTAAGTTAGGTGATTGTCTTCTCATTTTATATGTTCAAATGTGACCTTATAATTTTGATTTATGAGGGTATCTTTAAAGGATATCCATCTTATTCGGCTTATTTTTTAGAGTTCTTATTTTCATAAAATTTTACAATAGCATCACTATATATCCTAACTACTTTCCTAACTACTATTTTTCTTATATTAAGCAAAAATAATCTAAAACTATTTAACCCATATAGTACAGCTAAGATTTCCTGGTCAATACTACTGGTAAGTCCTTTTTCTCGGTATTGGCCGCTACTATACCTACAAATGACCTTTGCGTATCTACAAAAATAGGGTAGAAATAGGTGCATCCACGAAAATGTGAGGCCACATGTGGATGTTTTAAACATGAGGTTGAAAATGTTTCACTAAAGCATTTCTTACTGTGAAGTGGCCTCCACATGAAGACAACAAGATTAGAATATGGTTTGCCACATGATTGTATTGTAATGATGAGCGATAGGCCATAAGAGAATGCTTGTTTGTTAGCATATCAAGTATTAAGACTAGTACGATTGTATTGTAATGATGAACAATAGGCCATGAGAGAATGCTTGTTTGTTAGCATATCAAGTATTAAGACTAGTCCTGGTTGAAAAATTGCTGGGATCAGTTCTGTAAGCAGTCAGCTAGGTGTGGCCGTGATAATTAGGGAATGTAATAGAGTTCATGAGGGTGAAAAAGTTGTATTGGAAAGGATATTCAAATTCCAAAGGAATATGGAGTGATATAATTGTATCTTCTCTTAATGAAGAATGCATGAAAAAGATCTATCAAGTTCTTGTGGGTTGGAAGATGATTGAAAGCTGGAGTAGGAGGCTGACACCTTTGTTTTTTCCCAAAATCTCAGTGGTGAAGGGAGGAGTGAGTGTCCAATTAGGGGCCTTTATCAAAAAGCATATTCATGAAGATCATAACTTGTTTAAAGAGCTGAATGTTTAAATAATTTTTGTCCTGCACACACCTTCTTTTTTTGGCTTTTTGGTGAAGGGTTGAGTCAATCTTTGGTGTTCTTTTTTTTGTTAAGGTCATATCTTTGACCTTCCCCCTTATAATTATCATTTCAAGTTCAATAAAGGCTAGGGGGTGGCTATCCCCCAAGCAAGTAAGCTCGAGTTAACTTGCCTCATTTTCCAACCTGATAGCCAAAAAAAAAAAAAAAAAACTTTTGACAATGCTTATAAATATTTTTGTCACCCATATATATTTGGGAACATCACTGTATATAGTGTCTCTCTCTTTCCCTCTCTCTCCACTACAAACCTGATGGCAGGTAAGCCCCCAACTTTTATTGTCCAAAAATGAAGTAATTACAGATGTACAAAAACAAAGGTGACTAGCTAGCCACAAGCTAGGAGAGTATAAAACGTTTTAGATGCTTGGGTAGCAAGTGAAAAAAAAAAAGATAGACACAATATTTGCAACCAGACAAAAGTTATTGATGAAGGTAAAGCTTCTTAGGAGATGCAGCACTGATTTGAACATAGGTGCATCTTTAGGGTTAGAAATGCATTGATTGAATTTTTGTCTCAACTAAACATTTCCAACCAAGAGATGGATCGCCTCTTGGAATGTTGGCAGCACGTCAATGACATTTCCAACAGCAACCAAATGTCTTGGTACTGAGAGGAGTAGCTTGTTTGGTAACCCATACACATAAACCCTGTGTCATTTCAACCACATCCAAAGGCTACTCTAAACCCAATGAATAGATTCCTAATAGCAATTTAGACACCATACTTTGCCCCTACAGCAGGAGGCCAAGGGTCGAGAGCAATGGAGGAAAGGAGCCAAAGCTTAAATCTTAATGTCCTCGGAGTCCCTATCATCAACAGTCCTAGAAGCAACAATCCCTTTGATGTCGCCCTAGATTTTGGAGCATAACACAATTCCATTAGAGTGTTCATCTTCATAAATAGATATGTTTCTAGCTTTCCATATGCCAGAGATGACCAAACACTCATCAACACCTTCGAATCCTCCCTCGTTTGAAAGAACACACTAGCCACTTTTTTACCAATTCACCTATGTTAGAAGAGGGGTACATTCCTATCAAATTTATCTATGTTAAGGAAGGAGGTGGAAAGATTGAAATCGCCATATTCATATCTTCTATAAACAAGGAAGGCACTCAACAATTATCTCCTACTAATAAGGTTCAATGATTATCTCCTATTGATTAGGAAGGAGATGAGGAAAGCATCGAAAGATCCAGCAAGCCATATGTCAAGGATAAGCACAAAATAGCAAGAGATAATGACAAAGGAATTTGTGATGAACTAACTGTAAGGAAAGAGGATCCGATATGTGAATCATACATATTCTGTAATAGTGGGCAACAACCTTATACTGATTTAAAGGAACCTCTTTTAATAGTATACAGTTAATTGAGAGAGAGAACAACATTGGCCACATTGGATGTAAACTCTAAAGAGTTGAACCATGTTATTCTTATTTAATGATTTGAAATTTTATATGATATCGGAGCATTGGGAGTAATTTGTGGTGATGGCGAACAACAACTTGAACAACAATAGTATCAATGGCAACATCAGTGCAGGGGTGATCATGCCCCCACTTATACTTCCTCCTCCAACAAACCTTTAATACTTTTTATTGGTAAAACTTTCAACTGAAAATTATTCTCTATGGGAGTCTAAATTTGTTCATGTGTTGAAGAGCTATGGTTTGATCGGCTACATTGATGGTACTCTACCATGTCCTTTGGCTACTCTTCCCATAGAACAAGGGACATAAGCCATGGTCAATCCCAAGTTCATAGAATGATAGCGCATGGACTAGCTTCTACTAAGTTGGATTTTGTCCTCTTTAATTGATACTATTCGTAGTCAAGTTGTGGGTTTAAGTACTTCATACTTTGTTTGGAATGCTCTCAAAAGGATGTATGCTTCATACTCTAGATCTCGTGTCCAACAATTGAGACATCTACTTCAAAACCTTAAGAAATGATCTGATTCTATTGCTGAATACTTTCATAAAGCAAAAGGCATTACACTCCAGCTTGTTATGACATGTAAACTAGTTGAAGATGATGATCATGATATGCATATTTTGTCTGAGTTACCACTAGTGTATGTTGCTCTTATAACCACCCTGAACAATCGTGTGGAATCAATCAACTTTGAAGTACTATTTAACCTTCTTTTGATTCATGAAGCCCAGTTAAATGTTAGTGATTCTAGTTTGGAGAACTCTATGGCAAGTTCATCCTTTAAGACTTCGAATCAGCAAGGTGCAGGATAAAATTCTCAAAACCAATCTTTCAACCTCATGGTCGAGGAGGTCGGTTTCAATGAAAAGAAAGTAATAATTGCATCAAAGGTAACTCTATCTACTTCTCTTGTGGAAATTCTGGTCATATTGCAGTAGCATATAGAACCGTGTGTCAATCATGTAAAGGGAAGGGGCATGGAGCACTATATTGTAAAGTTTATCAACTCCAAAAGGATGCCAATACTCTTGAAGTTAATAGTGTGGCTCCTACATCAGCCCAAGAATGTGGTTGGTATCTAAATTCGGGTGCCATTCCATGTGACTACTAATCTAAACAGCTTTGCTTCTCATCGAGTACCCAGGTAGTGAATAAGTTCTTGTTGGAAATGGCAGCGGACTAAATATTTCTTCCATTGGTAAATTTGTTTACCATATTTCTGATTCAAGAATTTTCATGAAAGATATTCTTCATGTTCCTTCTATATGTTGAAGCCTACTATCTATTTCTTGATTCTCTAGAGATAATAATACTTACTTTGAGTTTCGTCCTGATCAGTGTTATGCAGTGGACAGCAAGATATGGCATGTAATCTTGCAACGCATCTATAAAAGTGGTTTATACCATATTGACTTGCAAGGAGCTAAAGCAGAAACGTGCATTGGGGAGCACATGAAGAGAGCTCAATGGCATGAAAGGGTTTGGTCATGCTTCATACGAAGTTGTCAATCTTCTTATTAATAAGTATGGTTCACTAGTATTTCCTAGTAGTGAAATCTTCCTATCAAGTTTGTCAACAAGGAAAGGGTCATGCTTTTCCTTATTCATCTTTAGTCAACAAGGTGTCATTTCCTTTAGAAATATTATTTGCAGACATATGGGGACATGTGCCAAAGTTATTTATGCATGGTCATTTGTTGGCTCTTTTTTTTAGACATACTTGGATTTTTATTATCAAACACAAAATAGATGTACTTGGTGTGTTTCAAACATTTCAAAAGTTGATTGAAAATCAAATTGAGCATAATATTAAATCTCTTCAAAGTGATTGCAAAGGAGAGTTTAAATGCCTCTCAAATTATTTAAAAACTCCAGGGATTGAACATTGCATCTTATGCCCTCATGCTCATGAATAGAATGGAAGAGTTGAATGAAAGCATTGACATATAGTGGAAACTAGAATCACTCTTTTGTCTCATGCTAATGTCCTTAAAAATACTGGGACTTTGCCTTTTTTACAGCAATATACCTGATTAATCTGATGCGTACAACTACTTTAAAGATGAAGAGTCCCTTTGAAGATCTTTATAGAAAAAGGCCTTACTATGGTTTCTTGAGAACCTTTAGTTGCGCCTGTTGTCCATGTTTGAGGCCTTTTAATGATCACAAGCTGCAATGTGGATCCGTTTTTGGGATACAACAGTTAACACAAAGGATACTTATGTCTGAACCGAACCTCTAAGATACTCTTGGTTAGTCACCATGTTGTTTTTTATGAAAGTCTATTCCCTTTCTGAGACTCTTTGACACCCAAAGATAACTCTTCTCTTAGTGAAACATTAGTTATTTCTATTGACATTCCTTCTCTTTTAGTTATATTTAGTCCTAACACACTACCACCAGATGTACAGGAACCTACCCCTTCAACCATTGAAGCTATAACTAATCCAATATCAAACCTACCAAGTCTGACACCTTCTCTTCCATCCTCACCCGAACTGCCAATCAACCCTCCTAGAACTCACCACATGGTGACCTGCTCCCAAACTGGGTCTTTAAAACCCAAAACTTATACCTTGTCCAAGTATATGATACCTTCCATCTACATATCCGAGTTAAGAGAGGAAACTGAACCCACTACATTCTCTCATGCTATCAAGAACAATAAATGGAAGGAAGCAATGGAATGTGAGTTTCAAGCCTTGATCCAAAACAAAACGTGGAGTTTAGTTCCTCTTTCTACTTCTCAAAACCTTGTGGACACTAAGTGAATTTACAAAATAAAGAGAAAAGCTGATGGTAGTATTGAACGTTACAAAGTTTGTTTAGTTGCGAGAGGCTTCACTCAAGATGTAGGGATATATTACTTTAAAATTTTCAGCTCAGCTATAAAACCTCTTACTGTTCATGCAATTTTAACTATTGTAGTTTCAAGGGGATGGAATCTCAGACAGCTTGACATTCATAATATTTTTGCTTCATGGTGATCTTACAGAGGAAGTTTACATAACTCATCCCCAAGGCTTTGAAGACTCTAGGTACCCAAAACATGTTTGGCGCCTGCTTCAAGCTATTTATGGTTTAAAGTAAGCACCTAGAGCATGGTTTCACAAATTGAGTTTTTTCTTGCTAGATGTTGGTTTTGTTGAATCTCGTATTGACACATCATTATTTATTTATGCGAAGTGGATATTATTCTTTATTTTTTGGTGCATGTTGATGATATGATAGTTACAGGGATGTGAAACCAATAAACGACTAGAGTGATTCACCACCTTGCTCATAAATTTCCTTTGAAAGACTTGTGTATATTACATTATTTCTTGGGCATTGAGGCTACTTTTTCAGCTCAAGCACTCAAAGAAAGTACTCGATCGCAGACATGAAATTAAACAAGTGAAGTCAAAGAATGTTATCATGCTAAAGAAAATGAGGAAAAAATGTTATAGGTTATTACGTGTGTTCGCACCCCACTCCCTTTTCAAGAAGGTCGAAATGCGAGTCAGCAAAATTCTTTTAAAATTGGGGTTTTGAGAAAATTTTCAAGAGAAAGGGATCCGCTCGTCGGTACGAGGTCCAACCGTTCCTGCCGCCTTTAACAGGGGTAATTAGACCAAAGACTAAAGATCATTTGGATCATATACGAGTTATTGATGTAAGTCCTATATGCTTATGCATTGAGGTTTTGGATTCAAGAACCGAAATTCATTTTTTTGAATAAATGAATTTGAATATTGGGGGTTTTCAAGTTGGTTTAAAATCCTTTGTTTTGGTGTTATTTGAAACACATAATTCTTGAGGATTTTTGAAGATTTGGAATTGAGTTCTTTGTTGTGAACTCTAGATGATGATGATCATCTTATGATAAAAATTGATTTTGAACTCTTCTTTTGTCAAATCATGTGATTTGTAGAATTCATTCTTTTGAAAGAACATAGGTTCCAAATTGTTAGAAAACATGTTGTTTTTCAAATGCACTTTGGCCAAAAGATTATGAATGCATTGCTTGTGTTTTCTTTTGAAGTTAAGTGAAGTTTACAAATTCTCATTGCAATATGACTTGGTCACTTTTTGCAACTTAAATTTGAATCACTTAATTTCTTGAGAATGTGCATGTGGTGCCATTGATTTTGAGTGAAAGTGAATGCATGAAACGAGAATGGAAACTATATGGAACATTCATTCTTCTCTCTCTCATAATCCATCAAGATTCATTCATATGAAACATACATTCTTCACTCCCTCATAATCTCTCAAAGTCCGTATTGCACGTCATACAATCTATACATGAAGATTGATTAAAATATAGGACTTTCTCTATATGTGCTCATTATATGATTAAGCACATGAATTAGAGATGTAGTCCATAAGCTTGAGGCTTGACATAAAATTATCAAAATGATGAAAATATATAAATGATGTCAAGTTCAATCTTTGAAACGGATGGGAGACATGGATGACGTCCACTTTTGTCTCAAAATAGCTAAAAATCAGACCTTGTGTTGATTTAAATAGCTGAAAATTGTGGACATTGATTCCAATAAGGACTTGTTTCTTAGATAGAAACAATGAGTTTTTCAAATCTATTCAAATTCCAGATTTCGTAGTAATGAAATCATCAACTCCTTTGGATGATTCTAGGATGGTTGGTATTTCAAATACGTAAATTTTGATATTCTTAAACCAATTCCTATAAAACATGGTCTGATTTCAACAACATACATACATCTTACGTATGGGTTTGCTGAAATTAAGTAAAAATGAAATGAAAGTAATTTATAATCTTGCACTAGAAAAATCAATAAAAATGGCCCATTTCCTTAAAGACCGGTTTGGAAACATGTTCCAACCTGATTTTAAGGGAGGAATGTAATTTTTGACAAGAAATCGGATGCATATATGTACATATATAACAATGTATACATATACGTACCTTACTTTTCAAAATGAAATTTTATCAAGGGACCGCATGACTCATGAATCATGATGATTCATGGCTGGATTCTTTTATGTAGGAAGATTGAGAACTTGTTTCAAATCTTCCC
Source organism: Nymphaea colorata (assembly GCF_008831285.2). Taxonomy (NCBI): domain Eukaryota; kingdom Viridiplantae; phylum Streptophyta; class Magnoliopsida; order Nymphaeales; family Nymphaeaceae; genus Nymphaea; species Nymphaea colorata. Next base: position 17,958,643 of record NC_045150.1, read on the forward strand.
TACTACCCTTGATTAATTAAATTGAAAGACATGAATCAAAATGACTGTGAATAAGAAAGAAAATAAAACAATACTCAAGCTTATTCGTCCATCATTTTGCCATGCAAGGGTGGATCACATTCATAAAAACGTATCCATCCCTTATAGGCATTTTCATCATACGTGATGTAGCAAAATCACTTTCTCACCGTGGGATTCTCTCATGGTAGGGAGTTCAAAATGGTATTAAGTTGGTTCCTTTGAAAGGGACGTGGCCTTGGGGCCCATTTCGAAATTTGATACTTGGGTTCATATTTAAGAAAAACCGACATATGCATGCATTATGCATTAACATGTACATTGAAGCGTAGGTTTCCCTTAGCTGGACATCATTCCCAGCCGTAAGCAAATGAAAATAAACCCTCCCACGAATTGTTGGAATTAAAATAAATCAACAATAAGCTAAAGTAGAAGAGAAGTGTGTTAAGATCACCTACCTTGCGGTCGGTCTTGATGTTTGTCTTTCGTCTTCACTTGTTTTCTAACCCAAGCAATCCTAAGCAAGAATCCAACCGTGGATTCAAGCTTAGCAAAGCTAGAATAAGAAATAGCTTGCTTGCTGGAATTTGGAGTGGTAAAGAGGGCTTCTCACCACGAAAATCCTAAGTAAGGGTTCACTTAAGCACCCTAACTTAGCAAAATCAATGGGGAGAATAGAAGAAAGTGAAGAAGAGAATGGGAGAAAAAGGGGAAGGGGGCTTGGACGAACCTCTTCTCTCTTCCTTGGCTTCTCCCTCCTAGCTCCTTGGCTGCAGCAATTTGATAGAATGCTCCAAAATTTCGTCCTCCCCCTTAGTGGACAAGGGGAGGTTTATATAGAGGAGGAGGTGGGTTCAACCACCTTCTTAACTCACCTTGGGAACTTACTTAAGACCTTGGGGACTTGTAAAATGAGTTAAATAGACTTTAAAGGCTCTAATTGACCATTTCTCAGCCCATTTCCACGAGCTAGGTGGGCTGGGCTAGGTTTGGTCAACTTGGGTTCAGACCTAGGTGACCATTTTGACCAAAATTTTGGATGAAAATGCCCTTACACAGGGTTTTGCCCTTATTTTGTACTATTTATTTATTTTTGTTTGAAATCGAGCTTATAAGGTTAAAACCTAGTTACTAAGCTCCAAATGCCATTGAATTATGATAATTAAATTTAAATTTTAATAAAATTTAAAAATTTTATCAAATTTGGTTTGAAAAGGGTATTTTCGTCCAAAACTTGATTGAAAATGGATTTCAACTGAATCAAACTTTCACTTGAGAAATTCAATTTAAATTTGGTATTTGATTCAAGCATTTGACAAATTCAAATGTTTATTTGCCTTTCATAAACCATTTTAGGCTTTTTAATCTTAAGTTGACCGTAGAAGGGCAAAATTGTCCAAATTGATCAATTTCGACCAATTGACCAAAGTCAAAGCTCATTTGCAAGTAGTTTGACTTTATTTGAGGTAATTTGATAAATTTGGGTCAAGAAAGCTCTTAATTGAGCTAAATTGTACTTTGACTGAGTTTAGTCAAAGTGGGTTTGGTTCGGTCAAAGTCTATTTTCGTCCATTAATTGGATCATGAGACAGACTTACGTTTTGACTATGTTGAGCCCATTGTGACCGAACCTAGCTGGAATTGGCACCACATTTGAGTGCACCCGGGTCAAACCTACTTGGATTAAGTAGGTTAGGTGAGTTTGACCAGTCTAGTAATTGCTTCCTTGAAAATGATTTTTTTCTTTAAGGAGGATCTGGTTAAAGAAGAGAGAGAGACATAAATGTCTCTCTTTTCCTAGGTTTCTCCTTTATTTCTTCTTGAAAATGACTTTTCTTCAATTAATTTGAGAGAAAATATTTATTTATTATTTTTTTTTTGACATGGAGGGGGGCATGGCCCCTGGGGAGGGCTCTTGACCACACGGGCTAGGTGGGGCCCACACGTGGGTCCCACGTAGCATTTTAGACTGAATTAGATCCAATTCTTGGATCTAAGTCAAAATTTGCATTTTGCAATTGGATTTGGATTTCAAATGACATTTGCAATTGAATTTGGACTCGTAATCCTGCATTGGGATTCGTGTATCGGGTTAAATTCACGATTTGAATCTAATTGTTCTTTAGATTCGAAATTGGCTTTGAAATTGCAAATTTTCACAATTCTTTTGTGAAATTTTCACATTGCTTCAATTTTGATGTGGAAAAATTTGGGGTGTTAACAGATGCCCCTCTTTGTTGTTAAGCAAATTGAATAATTTGCTTAATAGCAAAGATTCACGCACCAAATTTTTGCAAATCGTTTGGAAAATCCATTTTTCAAATGATGTTGAACCATCCTCGCTCGAGGGGAAATGCTAGGCATAGACCTGAAATAAGAAGATCTTTCTCCATTTCATTGGAGACTTTGTAGAGGAATTAATGTTGGTTGAAAAATTTTGTAATTGTGAAAGTTTTTGCATTTGATGCTTTGAGAAATTTGCCTTCGATGCCTTCTAAACCATTGGCAAGTGCTTTTTCTCTTCTTTTACTTAGTTTTTCACATACTCTCTTTTGCTTTTGAATTTTGATTTTCTTTTTGAGCCACCCTTCACTCTTGGGAGAAATTCCTCACCACCCCAAAAGCTACTACGGAGTTCCACCGCTTTGGCGGTTTTGTGTAGTTTGCTTTGTGTAATATCAAGTCTATCGGGCTTTCTTCTGAACCCTTGTAACAAGCTTTGGGCCGGTAACTCCTAGACCAGTTGGCCTCAAGGTACCAAATGTAAAACACTCCCCGGGCTTACTTGCTCGAATTCAGAAGGCTTTAGGAGACTTAATATAAGCAAAATGTTCATGGATTGCTTTTTAGCTTCACGGCGTAAGCATAGGTCATATGCCCACCCGCGCCTGCTGAGCTTTGAACCAGAGGAACAACTACACTCACCCCGAGCTCATTGCTCAACTCATTTCGCTTGATAGCTTTTTCTAGCATCTTGCCAAGGTCTTTTAGGTGACAAGACTTTTTCTTATGGCATCTCATGCTAGACCTTTACAAATGCCGATTGTCGGGACCAACATTAATTACTATACATAAGTCCCTCAATGTCTGTGAAATTTCTTGCCTATTTCAAGACGATGCCCTTGCAATTGTCTTCAAGACATGGGTTGAGTTTGAAAATTTTGATGTATTTTTGAAACTTTTCCCTAAGGGATACCATGCCCCTTAGTTGGTTTGAAAATTGTTACAAACGTGCTTATCAAAGCACAACTATTTTGAATTTTTTTTTTGAATTGCAAATTCAAGTATAGAATTTTTTGAGATGCAAAGCATTAATTGGATCGGGGATTTCAACCCCATCGGCATCAATCAGTCGATAAGAATTGTGAGGTAGAACCTCTTTGACAACATATGGTCCTTCCCAGTTCGGCGCCCATTTTCCTTTGGGTCTACTCCTGAGTGGAACTATGGATCTTAAAACAAGATCATTTACCTGAAATTTTCTTTCAATGACTGATTTGGCATAATGTCGGGCGACTCTCTTACGATAGACTTCGGCATGCTCTGCCGCTTGTAGTCTTTTCTCGTCTAAGAGGTCTAATTGAGTAAGTCTCTTTTTTTGGTATTTGTTAATTGGGAGTTCAATGAGAGCAGCAAATTTCATTGCTGGTTTTTGGACATGTAATGGAAGGACAATTTCCGTTCCATATACTAATTCTGCTGGTGTAGCATTGGTGGGTGTCCGAATTGTGGTTCGATACGCCCAAAGTGCATTGTGCATTTTCTCGTGCCAATCTCGGCTTGTTTCAACTGTCCTTTCTAAGACACGAATCAAAATCTTGTTGGTTGCTTCTGCCTAACCATTACCTTGAGGGTAATATGGGGCAGAAAAGTGATGTTGTATTTTGTGTTTATGACAAAGATTGCGCATTTTCTCATTTTTGAAATGAGTACCGTTATCAGAAACGATATCATGCGGGATGCCAAATCTACACAAAAGATTTTTATGAATGAAGGACACTACGTGTTGTCCTTCGACTGTTTTTAAAGTGATCGCTTCCACCCATTTGGTGAAGTAATCTGTAGCTGCAAGAAAATACCTGTGTCCATTTGAGGCAGGTGGATTGATTGGACCGACTACGTCGAAGGCCCACTTGGAGAATGGCCATGGTGAGCTGACCGAATGAAGGTACGCTGCTGGAGCATGAATTGATGGTGCATGCAACTGACATTTGATGCATTTCTTGACAAATTGGTGACAGTCTCTTTGCATTGTGGGCCAATAGTACCCTGCTCTGACTATCTGCTTGACGAGGGTCTGATACCCTACATGTCCCCCACAAATTCCTTCATGGGCTTCTTGAATGACTTCTAGTGCCTCATTTGCATCGAGACATCTAGCATATTCTGTGCTGAATCCTCTTCTGTATAGGATGTCGGCTAGAATGAAATATCTTGAAGACATGTGTCTCAAAACTCTTTGCTCTTTTCGAGACATTTCTGGTGGAAGTGTTCCAGTTTGGAGAAAATCCTTGATGTTCTGATACCATGGTGTTTCTCTACTTTCTGCTTGCAACACCTGTTCTGGTATGACAAAAGATGGTTGTTCGAGTCTTCCAACTTCAAAAGATCTGATAGATTCTCCAGGTTTGAAGGCAATGGTAGAGCCTAAACTGGCTAAACCGTCTGCTATTGGGTTAAATTCTCTTTTGACATGTAACAGTTGACATTCCTCGAACTGTCTTAAGAGGGAAGCTGCTAACTCTTGATATGGGATCAATTTTTGATCTTTGACTTGCCAATCTCCATTGACCTGACTGACAGCTAAGAGAGAATCTCCAAAAATACGAACTCTCTGCACTTTAAATTTGAGCAACATTTTGACTCCTTGGATTAGGGCCTCGTACTCTGCCATATTATGCGTGCAGGAAAAATTCAATTTGAGAGAGTAAGGAATCATTTCCCTTTCTGGTGTAATGAAAAGTATCCCAATGCCTGCCCCAGCTGTGCTCTTAGATCCATCAAAGTACATCTCCCAAATCGGCTCTGGTTCAGTTGTCAGGATTTGCTCATCTGGAAAATCATCATTTGTTCTAATTTCTTCATATAGAAGAAAATCTGCCAATTGGTCTGCAATGGCTTGCCCCTTGATTGATTTTTGTGACACATATTCCAAATCATATTGCATCAGCAAAACCTGCCACTTTGCTATCCTTCCATTCAGAAATGACTGTTCGAGGATATATTTGAGTGGATTAAGTTTGGATAAAATTTTAACTTCACAAGCCAATAGATAATGCCTTAATTTTTGACACATCCACACCAAGGCTAAGCAAGTTTTTTCCATGTGCGAGTAGTTCTTTTCATACTGCACAAATGTCTTACTGATGTAATAAATGGCATGTTCTATTCGGCATCCTTCTTCATATTGAGCCAGAAATCCACCACAGACTGAATCGTTGATGTAAAGGAGTAGAGGTTCCCCTAAAATTGAAAGTTTTAAAATTGGTGGGCAAAGAAGATACTTCTTGATCTTTTCGAATGAGGCTTGACATTCATGCCCCCATTCAAATTTGACTCCTTTCCGCAGTAAATGGTTGAAGGGTTCGCATCTCATGGCGAGATTAGATATAAACCTTCTGATTGATTGAATTCTGCCTTGCAAGCTGCGTAGCTCCTTAAGATTTGTTGGGGGTGACATTTCGATGATCGCCTTTGCTTTGGAAGGATCCATCTCGATTCCCTTTTGGCTGACCATAAATCCCAAAAGCTTACCGGATTCCACACCAAATACACATTTTTGTGGATTCAATCTAAGTTTGTATTGTAAGAGTCTATCAAAAACTTGAGAGAGAATGTTGATGTGATTCTCCCTTGTTTTTGACTTAATTAGTAGATCATCTACATATGCATCCATGATTTGATGCATTTGGTCATGAAAAATAGCTGCCATAGCCCTTTGATATGTTGCCCCAGCGTTCTTCAAACCAAATGGCATTACTGTATAGCAGAAGGTACCCCATGGGGTTGTAAATGATGTTTTGGCTTGATCTTGAGCTGCCAACTTAATTTGGTTATAACCAGAATATCCATCCATAAAGGAGAACATAGCGTGACCTGCTGTCTACCAACAAGTCAATGTTTGGAAGTGGGTAGTCATCCTTTGGTGTAGCCTTATTCAAATCTCTGAAATCGATGCAGAGCCAAATTTTGCCATTTTTCTTTGGGACTACCACAATGTTTGCTAACCATTCAGGATAGTCGATTGTTCGGATGAACCCTGCCTTTAGTAGGTCTTCCAGGCCTTCCTTAACTTGCCCCTCAAGACGAGGGTCTAGTTTCCTCAACTTTTGTTTGATTGGCTTGCATTCTGGTTTCAATGGTAGTCGATGCTCGACTAATTTTGTATCAAGTCCTGGCATGTCCTCATAAGTCCACGCAAAGGCTTCTTGATGCTTTTTGAGGAAATCTATCAACTCTTTTCTTTCTTCTGCTGAGAGACTTGTTCCAATTTGCAAAATCTTTGGACTCTCTTCCGTGCCAATGTTAATTTCCTCAATCGGATCATTAATCAGAGGTGACGGTTGATCTTGCTTTCTCATTTGGATGAACTCTGGACATTCGGCCTCAGTGAGTTCTGGATTTATCTCCTTAAAAGCTTTTGATGTTTGATCCTCAAATGTCATCCTAAAGATTGTAAAGAAGTTAGATGAAATTTGAGACATTGTATATGGAAGTAATTTGCATTTGTCATTGTATTTTTGAAGGTATTACAAAATGAAGACACTTGGTCTATTTGAGTACAATGACGACAAAATGACAAAATGATGGCGGATTTGTTGATTCAAATTGATGGTGAACATCCGCCTATGGTATTGCTCTTGACGAAAGGTACTGGCTTGAATTCTTCCTCAACATCCACTTTTTCATAGCTTTGGCACCCCAAGGCTTGAGTGCCTCGTTGTCCTGTCAAGGTAACTGGTTCCAAGATTCCATTTTCATGTTTGCCAAGGCCAGTAAATGGCTGGTAGCCATGGCGTATGAGTAAATCCAATCCTTTCTCATTCTGGCAGAATTTCTTGAACAACGGATGACTTTTGTAACTTGTTTCAAGTTTGGTACCCCTTTTCACCCATACCTGTTTCTTTGGTTTCTGAATGGCCAACCTGCTAAGACTTTGAGATATTTCTTCTTCTTTGCAGACTCGAATACTTGGTACCTCAATTGTATATGTTGGTACCGAAATCATTGGGTGTACAAGCCGACTTTCCCTATCCTCTGCATAGATGGTTATAGAATTCCCGTTGTAAGTCCATTTGACACACTGATGTAGAGTGGAGGGAACTGCATTGGTAGCATGGATCCATGGCCTGCCAAGCAACAAGTTGAAGGAGGGTTCTATATCCACCACATGAAATAAAACCCGATGATACGTCTCAGAAATATTCAAATCCAGACATATGCATCCTAGGCATGGTTGTCCTGTCCCGTCATATCCATGGATGAAAATTTTGGATGGAGTATAGTCAGCCTGTCTTATGCCCAACTCACAAGCTGTTTGTTGTGGACAGATGTTCAGGCTTGCTCCACCATCAATTAAAACGTGGGAGACTCTGGTGCCCCTTGTCTCTATCACTATGTGCAAGGCGTCATTGTGCGATGCACCTCCAGTTGGTAGATCTTTATCAGAGAATATGATCGGACTATTTTCACATAATTCAAAAGCCCATTCATTCCCCCTGTTAGGGCTAAACCCTCCCTTCTTGACTTCAGGTAAGGGGTCCAATTCATTGAAAATGGATTCCAATGGTTCAGGGTCGCACACTTGTGACTTCTGATCAATCTCTGTCAGATGGTCTTGTTTAACCAGTCCGGTTTGTGCATTGATGGATCCTTTATCATGTTTGAAAAGCAATCCAAAGAAATCCAGGGACGCTGTATCCCTTTTGTTTGTCACCATAATTTGACGACCTGTTGAAAATCTGACCATCGAAACTATTCCTTTGCCATGTTTAGGAAAAGGATTCTTGAGAATGTCCGGCTGTTCACTGACCTCTTTGATTATTTCTTTGTCAACTGCATCTTGCACAATGTTTTTAAGTACAAGGCAGTCTTCTGTATCATGTCCTGGAGCGCGATGAAATTTGCAGAATTGCTCTTTGTTTTTCCCCATCATTGGTGGGGGGTTGGAGACTTTTGGGAGAAACAGAGTACCTCTTTCGATTAGCATATGCATGACCTCTTCATAACTTTGTTGTAATGGGGTAAATTTTCTATCGTACCCCCATCCAGGATGTTTGTTTTTGGTGCCACTACTACTGCCACTAGCTTTGTCCATTACCCCTTTATTCTTAGGATATTCGGACTTTTCTTTCTTGAAGGCTGCAGCGTTGGCCACGATGTTGGCTGGAGCATTCTGACTTCTGCTATTCTTTTTTGTATCTTCCCTTACTTTTACCGGGATGACAGCATCAAAAGCTCCATTCTCAATTCCTGCTTCAATGCATTCTGCCCTCTCAGTGAGATCGATGAAAGACTTGATTGGAGCATTGGAAATGAGGCTCCTTAATGGTTGTGTCAAATTGTTTACGATCAATCCCAGTGCATGGGATTGAGAGATTGGGTCTCTCATCTTGTTGCAAGAAGACCTCCACCTCTGAATAAAATCTCTCACATTTTCACCTGGCCTCTGTTTTAGATAGCATAATGTGGTGATCGTTGGTGCAGTTTCAACGTTTTGAATGAACCTTTCGATGAAAAGGTTGATTAACATGTCAAAATTTTTCAATTCCACTGGGTTGATGTGTTCCCGATACCATTGTGCTGCAATTCCTTCTAGGCTTCTAGGGAAACATCGAAAGAGGGCCCTATGATTGTGGCGGAATTTGTAGCATTCAGCAAAGAACATGGCCAAATGTGCCTTTGGGTCTCCATGGCCATCAAATTTGATAAATTTCTTGGGCAAGTTTTTTTTGTGTTTGTCATTTTCGAAGCTTTCGTAGAAATCTTCGCAAGTGAAATTCCTCTTGTTCTTGCCTTTAAGTTGTACTGCATTTAACTTTTTTTCAACTTCCTGGATTTTTGTTTTTCAGGATTCTCCCTTCTTCTTTTTCTTGGGAGTTTTCGGTTCTTCCTCACTACTATATTCTGTTGTAGCGTCTTCAGAAGAGTCTGAACTGCTTGATGAGTACTTTCTTGTTTTCTTCCCTTTCTTTTTGGCTTTTTCTGCCTGCGCTTGTTCTTCATTGAACATGATCATGTATTTCCGGAATCTTCTGTATTCCTCAAATTCTGGGTCATTTATTTCCAGCTTGGGAGGTGTTTCTGAGGAGGATTCTTCTCCCTGTCTCCTATAAAAGGTTGATCAAGCTCCATTTCACTCCTTCTCCTGCTTTGGCTTCTGGTTTCAACCATAAAGCGGATGTTCACCTTGCAAGAAGAAAAATTGAAAATGTTAGGATGTGAATTGATGAGAGGTGACAAATTTTGATTACATATTAAAAGAAAGATGAGAATGACAAAACTTGACAAAGTTTAACATAACTTGACAAAACTTGACAAATTTTGGCTTAATGACAATGAACTAGACATGACAATCTAGGACAGAAGGATAGATGGGCGAACTTCATCCCACCATTTTACATATTCGGGACCCATTCATGGACCAAGGACAAGATACAAGTGAGCAAATGATTCCCAACGTTGCTGGGCATAGGTGTATATCCCGAACCACTCTTCAGTGTCTAGTTCACACTCCACAATGGCTCCTTCCGACTCAATTGGATATGCATTCCTCTGACGCAGTGAGAATTGCCTGAGGCAACGCTCCGGATGATATTCAATTATGAAAAACGGTCCCAATAGAAGACTTCCTCTGACTGGGTTGTAAGTGTATCTTGACTTGATGACCTCTCGATCAAAGAAGTCCCAAATGATGGTGGAGTCATCAACTTCCTCCATCTTTCTGCGGTAGTGCTCCATACTAGATAACTGACCGTCTGTGTTTTGAAAATGACATGATTGTGGCCCCACATGTTTGTAGAACTATGCTTGCAGTGCAAAGACACATCCTTCTATCGAGTCTGCATCTCCAATTGAAAATTTGGCCAACCCTCTGTAAAGGAATGCCAAGGCTGCCATTGCTATGAAATGTGACGGACTTGGACATGCCCCTATTTTCTGAAGAGGCGAGCTATGCGGAAATCCATTATGTGTTCTTCATTATTGAAGAAGATAAGACCCACGGTACAAGTCACTATGGAGTTTTTGTACTTGTCTGCAACAGTTCTAGATAGTGACGCAGGGTTGACAAATTGGAGTATGTTTCACCAAGCTCTTGTAGTTGAAGATATTGATGTCCATCTTTCTCTAGAAAATGCCAACTCCTTTTCCCTGTGAGTTTACGAATCACTTCTAGAGTTTTGACTTGACCTTGGTTTACAAGGAACTGGTCTTCAATTGGACCTCTTGGGTCACCTTTTGGTTCTGGCAAACCCATAATGTTGGAGAACTCATCAAGAGTGATTGTCATTTCACCCCATGGAAACCAGAATGTGTTGGTCCTTGGGTTCCATCTTTCAGCAATTGCATGGATTAGATTGCCATTGATAGGCTGTATGGCAAGACTGACTGCTTCTTCAAGACCGCAATCCTCTAAGTGATCCGGGAACATACACCGAAAAGTTGGGTACCATGAAAGATACCACTGAGGTAGGTAGACTCCACTTGGGATGATGCGAAGTCCGGATCGGCCTTGACATGACCCGATAGGATGTGGTCATATGAGAAGATACTTTCTGAGTCCATCTAGACAAGAGAAGGTATTAGACTTTGACATGAATTGACCCAATAGAGACTCGAGAAGAGTTTTGACATTGGGTTTGGACATGGACTTAGGGGCAAAGTAAAACATCACATGCGTCCAAACAAGCAGTTAATGAAAATTGATAATGCAATTCCCTAGGACTCTTGCCTATATGCATTATTTTGAAAATTGGTCTTGGAACCTATGGAAATAAATGGGTAAATGATTCTTTATTTATCCAAATTTATGGTATACCTATATACCAAATTTATAGTACTAGCATTGACTCCTCCAAGGGTTTTCTAGATTTGGGCTCTCCATTTCTCCTTGTTCACCCATCGATATACCGGGACTATTGTCCGTTTCGGTACTAATGGGGGACTTCTTTCAGTCCAATTGGGTGGTCCAGTTGTAAGGCTATATCTTGGACTAATGTCTAGAAATAGCCCG